>NC_055992.1:90871582-91180503 GCF_018446385.1 Zingiber officinale | reverse complement strand
AATGCAGATCACCCATATGCTGGCAAGAAGCAGGAGAGAGAAAAGAAATGGAAGTAGAGCTGGGTATTCAGACAGAGCTGATAGACGAGACCACTCAGGCGATCCAGAAAATCAGACAGAGAATTGAGACTGCCCAGAGCAGACAGAAGAGTTATGCTGACACACGCCGTAGGCCATTGGAATTCCAAGTAGGAGATTCAGTTTTCCTCAAGGTCGCTCCTATGAAGGGAGTGATGAGATTTGACAAGAAGGGCAAATTAAGTCCTCGCTATGTAGGACCTTACCTGATCATAGAGAGGATTAGGAAAGTAGCTTACAAGTTGGACTTACCACAAGACATGTCAGCAATACACAATGTATTTCATGTCTCCATGCTAAAGAAGTGTCTCCATGACCCGAGCCAAGTGATTCAGCCTCAGTCAGTGCAGATCCAAGAGGATCTTAGTTATGAGAGCAGACCTACACAGATAGTGGACAGAGCAATCAAGAGATTGAGAAACAAAGAAGTACCACTATTGAAGGTCGTCTGGCAGAACCAGAAGCACGAGGAAATCACTTGGGAGCGGGAGGATAGTATGAGACAGAAGTATCCAGAGCTATTCTAAGTTCGAGGACGAACTTTTTATAAGGTATGGAGGATTGTAACAACCCAATTTTTCCTATTTCGAGTTCCAAATGTCTATAAAAATATTTGGAAATACTTTTAAAATATTCTAGATATTTTTAGAAATTTTTAGAATATTTTTACGCAATTTTTGGAGGTCGTTTAGTATGTTTACAAAAAGAAAGAAATTTTGACAAAACCATTGAAGACGAGGTTCGAACCCACGGCCTCGGGTCGGACTGACCCAAGCAAAACCGACCCAACCGGCTGAGCTACATGGTTTTGTTAATCCAATATGGAGAGAATTAGATTTAAAGCATGGTTATAATTATAACCCGAGTATAAGAAAGGGAATTAGGTTTTGATTTTCCAAAACCCAAAACAATTTCTCCCGAAATTGTTTCTTCCCTTCTCCCTCGCGACAGCGCCGTCTCTCTCGGCGGAAACCAAGAGGAAGCTAGGTCTTGGGTCTCCGGCGCCGGCGAAGCCTTATTCCAGTCATCCTTCACCGTGGGTGGTTATCTCGACGGAGAGGAGCTCGCGGGTACAAGAGGAAGCCAAAATTTTGCAAGCCGCCGAGCCCTAAAAGTCTTCCCCTTTCTTCTTCTCGGTTGTAAGCGCAAGAATGAGGTAAGTACTACTCACCTGTGGTAGGAGTTGCTCCGATCTTTCGGTTTCGTTTCCTTGTTTCCTGAATTTCTGGTTTCTGAAGCTTTGCACGAACCCTAGAATCGATTTGCTCATCCTTTACCGTCGGCTGTAATCTGAAGATTTTCGTGAGCTTTACATGAACCCTAGGTTGCATTGAGTACTTAGGGTGCTTAGCTTTTTCAGTTACAGTTAAGTTTTCCTGCAATTGACTACGATTCAATTTGGCACAAATAGTTGTACATCACAGCAAGCTTGTATAAGTGCAATTATTCTCCTTTTTGATTTTTCCTTTGCTTCCGAGGCCTAGCATGAACCCTAGACCTTAGTATGTGGCGGCACAGCAAGTTTGACCTCTCCTTTATACGAGCACAACATGTTAAGATTGAGAAATCGGGTTCTTTGTTCATTTTGAACTCGAAGCATGTTGTAGAGATTTTTGGGTCCTTTAGCTTTCTGCCGTGAGACATAAAGGAAGAATATGAATGATTAGGTTTAGTTTTTTTGGATAGCATGTTCTGCCAATGCTGTTTGTTCTTTATACCATGCAGATTAGAGCAGGTTACAACATTTCTTGCTTATGCTGTAATTTTCCTGATATAGTTAGGTGATAGCATGTTCTGCCAATGCTGTTTGTTTTTATACCATGCAGATTAGAGCATTTCTTGCCATAATTTCCCTGTAAAACTTGAAAGGAACAACTCTATATTAGTAGGTCTGGTTAGACTTCTTTTGTGTTGTCTAGTGGCTTGTTTTCCTTGCTTCGGTTTTGTACAGCATTAGGAATAGCTTCGGTTGCCTCTTAGCATGCAGTTAGTAGACTTCCTTGTTGTACCATGTTATTTGTAGGTACTTTAGTTTCGTATGGCATGCAGATTGTATTAAATGATAATGCAGAATTTTATTAAGCTAACAAGTGCAGAATTTTGCTAGTATACATGCATTCGGGTTTGTTGTGCATTATGTTTTAGTTCTTTACAGTAGCAACTCTTTTCTCTTACAGTAGTAGATGGTATATGTGTTCATTTGCTTCTAATAGCCTTTAAATTGAAGCATACAGTTAGTTTTCCTTTGCTCTATTTTATAACATGCTTAGGGAGTTCAGATTTGCTTTCCTTTGTGTTATTTTATAGCATGCTTAGGGAGTTCAGATTTGTTTTCCTTTGTGTTATTTTTATATAACATGCTTGGTTAGTTGTAATCCTATACTTGTTAGATATATTTAAAGGATTCTAATAAGCTCTAATAAAGGATTATGAGAAGTATGAGTAAAGAAAAAGACTAAAGTCTAGTTAAAAAGAGATAACAAGTAAGTCAAACAAGAGGCTAGTACCCGACATCCAAGAGCTTGTCGTTAAACAAATCCAGGTGACCATTTCCGAGGTCTTGGCCCTGGTAGACCGAGGTCTGCTCTTTTAGGATTGGTGGCTCGCAACCCCAACCTATTAGGGAACGCGCATGAGATGGTACTAAGCCTGGGCCCAAAGAAAAGAAAAACAAAGAAGAAGAAAGAAAAAGAAAAGAAGAAGAAAAGTAAAGTAAGAAGAAAAAGAAGAAGAAAGTGAAAAAGAAATTAAAAGATTAATTTCTAGTATAAGGATATAAGAAGATGAAACAAGTTTATGCTTAGAATCAATAAATGTTTAGTTCTTTAATTCTAAGCCTACAGTAGTAGTTTCATTTCTTTCCTGTTAGATAGTGAGCATGTTTAGTATCCAGTTTCATTTTCTGTATACCATGAGCACATGCAGATTTGCTTTTAGCATTCCAGTTTTAGTATTGTTGCATTCTTTTTATGCACTTCGAGTTTTTGTGAGATAGATTAGTACTTACTAAGCGTTTTCGCTTATAGATCTTTTGTTTTTTTTCCTCCTACCGCAGATAAAGGAAAAGCTAAGATATGAAGGGAGACGACAGGATGGTGGTAGTGATGAAGGTGTGTGGTGACTGGACTGTGGAGAGATCCAGAAGTAGCTGGCAAAATTGTCAAGTCTTTCTTTTAGTTCTCTGTTAATGTTATATTAAATTTGGGATTGTAGTTGAGTTTATTTCCGCATGTCTAGCTTGTCTCTTTTATTATTTGTGGAGTGCGGTAGTCATTGCTATTGCTAGAGTAGTTTCTTTGTTTTATTGTGATTTTTATTACTACGTGGTTGTGGAAAATATGTTCCAGCCGTCTGTGGCTGCGTATACTATGTTTGTATTATAGATTTGGTCACCAGTACAGGGGAGACTTTGCCGAAATTTTCGGTAGGGTTTCCATGTGATATTTAATCATACCGGTTAAGTAGAGTTAGTAGTTAAGTAACGGTCATCCTTAGAGAGTAGTAGTAGTAAGAAGGGTGGTCGTTACAGTCAAGGTCTTAGTTCAGGGATCAAAAATAGACCTAAACTGGACCGATGCCTATTATCCCCTCAACTGGGATGCGTCCTCACTTAGTTACTCTCCTCTAGTGACTTACCTTTACTTATCAGTTTACCAGTTGTCCGGTCCGCAAACCCAACTAGATTTCTTGCCAGATATTCGGTCGGTCCGTCGACCTATTTGGATTTCTTGCCAGATATTCAGTCGGCCTGTTGACCTATCTGGACTTCTTACCAAATATCCAGTCGACCCATTGAGCTATCTGGACTTCTCACCAGATATTCGATCGGTCCGTCGACCTATTTGGTTAACTCTTGCACATTTGGTAAAGTGATTGGATCACAATAATGCCTAACTTAAATTGTCATTCATCAAAACCTGAGTTAGACAGTTAGTGCAAACTGTACCAACAATTTTCTCCTTTTTGATACAATGACAACCTGGCTTAAGTTAGAAAAAAAAATACAAAGTAAGCACAAAAAATGATTTTTAAGAGAAGCAAAAAGTTTGAGACAAAAAAATATTTACTAACTTAATCCCTAATCCTTTTATTTACTAACTTAATCCCTAATCCTCCCCCTTTGATATTCATCAAAAAAATATGAGTAAAACAATGCTAAGTAAAGTAATGAGGGAAAGTAGTGAAATTTTGGCAACAACAAAAAATTTCAGAATTATTGGGAGAGTTTAAAGAAAACTTATTCAAACTAATCAAAAAATGAAGTTTGTAAAACACTTATAATTTTTAACAAAAAAATAGCAAAATTTTTTAAAGGAAAGCTTTTGAAAATTGATACTAGGTTTTGAAAGCTAACCTTTACACAATTAACTTTAAAGTTTAAATAGCTGTTAAGAAACTTTCAAAATAATTTTCAAGATCTACCAACTTTTCAAAATACTATGGGCAAGAATTTTGAGCTTAAAAAATAGTTGTAAGATGCTTTAAAATATGAATAAGTTTTAAGGAAATTTTAAAATAAGTTTTACAAGAATGAAACTATTCAAAAATTTTCAAGGATGAAACTTTTTCAAGAATGAAACTTTTAAAAGACTAGGTTTTGCAAAAATGAAACTTTTTCAAAAACTATCCAAAAACATCTTTTAAAGTTGGTTTAAAAGTAGTTTACAAAAATTGAAACAGTTTTCAAAACATATGATTTGATAAATATCAGATTTTTTCAAAATGTGTTAAGAATAATTTTGAAGATGATTGTTAAATATCCTCCTCCTGAATCTGATTGTAACGACCCACCTTCTGGGTACTGACTATAAGGCCGGTCGCTACAATAATGCTAAACTATATCGTGCGGAAAACTGATATAATTTGAATTTTGCTATTCTAATTACTGGGAACGCTGAAACTGAACGCTCTACATGTACCTAATAATTGTACACATGCTAGGGAAGATAATCTATGCCTCCCGGATGTCCTGCTAGCTGTAATCAGGCATTTCAATCGGTCCGTGGATCGATTGGGGCTGACGGATCGATCCTGTGATCAATCTGGCTTGTTACTGGCACGAAACCTGACTTTGGATCGGTCGGCTGACTGATCCATAAGTTGTTGCCGTTGTACGCAGCTGGATCGGTCTACCGACCGATCCAGGAGTGCACTGATCGGTCGGCTGACCGATCCAGTGGCCCACTGATCGGTCGGCAGACCGATCAGCAAGCTTTGGTACCCTCTGTTCGCGAAGGCCAACTTTCTGTTCGCGACTGGATCGGTCGGTTGACCGATCCAGTGGCAGATACCAACTTTCTGTTTGCATCTGGATCGGTCGGCTGACCGATCCAGCGGCACAGCCCAGACTCTGATCGGTCTGTAGACCGATCAGAGTTCTGATTTCGCTCCTGGAACTCTGATTTCAGCACTTGTTCGTGCTAAAACATCACACAACAGTTATGGAATGCATGTAAAACGTTCTAATATCTATTAACTAGCATTCTAACATGATATAATGCAAAGCTTATTAATTCATAGCATTTAAAACCACTAGAACTGCATAAAAGTATCTTAAAACAAAAACTAAGTTCTTAATCTGCTAAACTCCCTAAGGATCTTTTATTCCAGTTCCTGCCACACACACCATCCTTTGCATTGTCCTCCAGCTCCCTCTGCTAGTCCATCTTTCCTTTACCTTTATCTGCAGTATAAGGAAAAATAGTATCTGTAAGCTTAAAGCTTAGTAAGAAACCATCTACCTCACAAAAACATGCATTTGATGCAATATGCTTTTAAAACATGCCGTTTGAAATATGTACTGATTGAACTAAAACATGGCATATATCATACAATACATAGCAATCAAAACTAGCCATGACATACTATCAACTAAAGCATGTGAACATGAACTGAACATAGAGCTATCATACCCAAATCATAGAAAAACTGGGCTGAACATATAATGAGCTAAGCTGAAACTAACTGATACTGAATTCAAACTCAACTAACATAACTAATTTTGAGTTTTGAAAACTAATTAATAATAAGTGAAAATACATAATCATGCTGTTTGGGCCCGACAACTGTACTTGCTATGCGCGCATCCCTAACTAGACCCGGGTTTGCAAGTCCCGAATTTAGTAGGGTTAACTAGGTTATCTAAACCTAGGGACGACTGTGGGAGTCCAACCCAATGGATATCTAATCCAGTACAGTGCCACTGAAAATAAAATACTGAAATAGCTAATACTTGCTTATTCTATTGTTTCTAGGTTATCTGAACCTAGAGCTAGGTTATCTAAACCTAGAGGCGACTGTGGGAGCCCACCCATTGGATATCTGATCCATATAAGCTGTAATAAACTGAGAATACTGAATAGATACTTCTAATGTATCTAACTGAGCTGTTAAAGATGCATATGGTGCATTTTTACTAAACTAGCTATTTTATCGAACACTTAGTGTGCCCTAACTCTCCTCTTTATAAGGGAGACCGCCTCTAGGCACCCGACAACATCAACCTCCTATCTGAAGAGGGAAGACATGCCCGACCCATCTAGAGGTGCTCAACTAAATCCCTAATCTGCGAAGAGAGTTAAATACACCCTAGATATCGATAAAAAAAACTTGCATACATCCTAACTAAAGCATAAAAACTCAATCGAAAGCTATTATACTGCAGGTGAGGGGTTTCTTACCTCGTACGCTAATTTTCTTACAATTCCTTTCGCTAGAAATTCCGGTGGAGACGATTTCTCGACGATTCGCTCACGTCTTCGCGTTCCTCTCGCGAAGAAGAACCTTTTTCGTGTTGGAGTCGTCGTCGGAAGATGTTCCCTTGGCCCTTGGGGGCTTGGTGTGCCGTGCGTGAGGAAGGGGAGAAGAAGGGAGAGGCGGCGGCGTGAGAACTAGGGTGAGGAGAAGTCACGGTGGAAAATAAAACCAAAATAACTCTTCACCCTATTAATCTTCCTATTTATATTAAGTGATTAATTCGGCCAAACCAATTATAAATATAATTGATTCCCTTTCCTTTCAGCACGGCCCTGCTGGGTTCAACCAGTTACTAACATTATCCCTAAACCATGGGTCTCGGGTTCGATTCCCGCCTAAGGTATTTTGCGGTTCTAATTATTTTTGCTACTTCCACTACTCGGAAAATTCCGGAAAAATATCTAAAAATTTTAGAAAAATCATAGAATAATTCTAAAATAAATTCGGGAATTTTTCGGGCTTTACACTAATATTTAAAAATAATTAAAATATTTAAAATAATTTCAAAAGTATGTGATTAAATTTGTCTTTCAAATAAGTCTCTCTCTTAATCTGACATTTTTTTAGGAAACCTTTACTAACCACCTAAATTTGTCTTTCAAATTGGTCTAATTATAATCATGATTCAATTTTCTTTTCCTAGCATCTCAACCATTCTAAATTTTCAAACATAGTAATCTTACATGTTTAGAGAGATGTTTAATATGTATTATCTAAGCCAGACATAATTGTTTTTTTTTTAATTCTAACTTAAATAATCCAAAATTAATCATGAATTAATTTTAATTAATTAATGTCTTGAATCATTAATTAATCATGGATTATTTAGTTATTCTGAATTTAGAAATAGAATTTTAGATTGAGTTGTATTTAAGTAAAGTCTAATATTATTTTCATATTGACTAATCTATTAATTTTAGAGTAATAGATCAGAATTTAAGTTAAGAATGAGTTAATAGGTAAATTTCCGATTAACTTAGTAATTAGGATTAATTATAGTTTAATATAATTTAATCTTAATTTGAATTAATAAATAAGTTACAATTATTTTTGGATTAATAGTAAATATTGAATTAATTATTAAAAGTAATTAAGTTGAATAATTTACAATAGTGATTAAGTTTGATTAATTAATCAGAATTATTAAAATTCATATTATTGAATGAATTATTAAATTAGAACTAACTAATTAAAATTTGACTTAATTGATTATTAGTTATCATAATTAGATAAGTTAATAGATTTTGAATTAAGATGAATAATTATTGACTTTTAAATACAATTTATGTTTGAATTTAAATTAAGATTTAAGCTTAAATTAAGTAAAAACAAGTTTTATTTTTTTTAAATATAAAAATAAGTTTTAAAGAATTTTAAAAATAAATTTTAAAAGGATTTTTTAAAAATAATTTTTAAAATAATTTTTAAAAAGGATTTTTAAAATAATTTTTAAAAAGGATTTTTAAAATAATTTTAAAAAGTATTTTTAAAATAACTTTTAAAAGGAAAATAATTTTTAAAATATTGTTAAAATAAATTTTTAAAAGGATTTTAAAAATAATTTTTAAAAGGATTTTAAAAGTAACTTTTAAAATATTTTTTTTAAATGATTTTTAAAATAATTTTTAAAAGATTTTAAAATAATTTTTAATAGATTTTAAAAGAATTTTTAAATGATTTTAAAAATAAATTTTAAAATAATTTAATAGAATTTTTAACATAATTTTTTAAAGAATTTAAAAGAATTTGTAAAAGATTATTAGGGAATCTTTTAAATTAACCTAAGTTTAATTTAATTTTGATTTTAGTGTTTAAATAATTTAATATTTGTTTTGATGTAATTATATTAAATTTAATTTTATTTAATTTTCTTTAATTTAATTTAATTTAATTTCAAAGTTAAAACCTTTATCATATCATCCGATCTATGATTTCAATCAGGAAATCTTTTAATTTTATGAGATGAGTTAAATGAAATTTTTAGGGTTGGGCTTAACTTGGTGTTAGATTTAAGTTTACCTCTGGGCTCAACAAATAGACATTTTTTGGATAAACTTCTAGACTATGGTGAGTCACTTGGATATCATTAGAGTAACCATGCTTTCGAGGTTTTCCAAATAGTCCTATCTACTGAACTTAGTACAAAATTTTGGTTTAACTGGTTAGAATTTATAAGGGTAGTTTCAGTTAGTTCCACTAAGCAAAATATACTAGGTCGAAGCCATATCTTCCTAGACATGCATAGATAAAGTTTTTCTAACTTGCTATCATCTAAAACTTCACCAATACCTTTGGTCAAGTTAAACTTTTGTCCCTTTTAAACTAGTCATAATTACCTTACCGGATAAGTTATTATTTTGGAGGTGCCAACTAGTTTGGTGCCTCCCCCTAAATTACTGAACTTTTGTTTTGTTTAATTAAGGTTAATCAAATTTTTAGCTAAGGTTTAATTAATTGTAATGTAAGTTCAAATTTTTAATTTTGAATTAATTAAGTTGGTTAAATTGTCCTTTTTTAAAGGAGTGTAATTAAGATTTATGTTTTCTTTTAATTTTGAATTTATTAAACTATTATCATTATGTAAAATATTATATTTGATATCTAAGTGTTTATTAATTTTTAATTTCGAATGAGTTAAATTATTTGAATTATATTTCTTTAAAGGTTTATCTTTAATGTTTAACTCTTTATTAATTGTTAATTTTGGATTTTCTGGATTATCTTTGTTTAAGATGTTATCTTTAATGTTTAATTTTATATTAATTAAATTATTTTAGTTTTGGATAGAATTTTCTAGATTAATAGTGTCTAGATTATTAAATGATTTATTAAGGTATTTATTGATTTTATCTATTTTCTCATTTTTTTTAAATTCAAATTTATTTAATGTTTGAATTAATTATTTCTAAATTGATTTGGTCAATGTTCTGTTTGACTAAGTCACGGATGTCAGTTTGATCAAAGTATTGATTGACTTGATCAGAATCTAGATTATTATGCACTATACTTGGGATAAGTTTTTATTTATCTAAATTATCATGCAGATCATTTAAACTACTACTGACAAGGGCATTTTGGTAAATTATACTAACTTTAAGCACATCCCTTAATTCAGTAGGCTTCTCCGTTGGATTGGACTCGAGTATGGATTCACTTTTGATTTGCTCCTGTAGGTTTAACGGCTCCTCATGAAGCTTGGTCGGGTAGGTCCAAAACTCGTAGACATCTTTCCTATCCTGCATGTAACTTTGTTAGGTAATAAGTTTGAAATTAATTTTATTACCTTTCTGTTGGCTTCTGTGTTTTGGGTAGATCGCCTCAGTGTCATGTTGCCATCGAAGTCATTCATAAGGATGAAATTTTCCATCTGCATCCTCCACCCTCTCATACCTCTCATATGGTGGTGGTTCGTGGATGCTCCATCCTTCTTGATGAGACATTGGTATACTTGCAAAAAAAAATATAGATAAGAAGCAATTTTCAAGACTTTGTCTTAGGGTAAGTAGCGTGAGAGATAAATAAATGAAGGTGCTTCACCAATTTCAAATAAAATAATAAAAATAATAATAATAAAATATTGTGACAAATTTTGTCAAAAGGTTTATTTCACTAATTCTGACTAATAGTGAAAAAATGAAAGTAAATTTTTCAAGAAAAATTTAGAGGGAAAAAGCGAAAGACGTAAGAATAATTTTTAAACAGAAACGATATACATTTTTTCTTTTTCTTTTTTTAAAAAAGGACCCCCTTTACTTGATTGGTGGTTGCACCAATTCAGAGCGGTACCAGCTCTGATACCACTTGTTTGATTGAGATGTTCGTGAAAGGGGTGGGGGTGAATCACGTGTCTTTCAAAAAACGGTCTTCTTAAAAATTAGTACGCAGTGGAAAACTAAAAAGAAATGAGAACACAAGAAAACACCAGTAGTTTTACTTGATTCAGAGCCTTCGGCGACTCCTACTCCAAGACTCAGGTCCTATGGACCTATCGATGGGTAATCCACTAAAAGCCTCTTTCGGCACCTCTAGAAGAGGAAATCGAATACAAGGAAGATTGGAGAAGTGTAATAGACTACACTTACTGTTTGTAGAATTTAAGTACAAGAAAAACTTATTATCGACACATAAGAATTGAAATGACTTGTTCGTGTGTCGATATTGGTCCGCTGGCCATGATCAGAAGTCCTCGGAGCAGTTGTCAGGCACAGCAGTTTTGCAGCAGAGTCGTAGTAGGAGCCCAGAGCAGTCGAAACCTCAAAATGGATGTGTAGCAGCTCATATATGTGTTGTGTTCTGAAGCCTTCTCGAGACTGCCTTATATAGGGGGCATGGAAGATGCCTTCCAGGCTTGGAAGGCGCCTCCAATGGGTTAAACTTTATCCCGAAGTTTTTTGTAGCCTATCGTCGAAGCGGTCATGTTTTATCCCTTGGAAGGCACCTCCGATGGCCATGGAAGGCGCCTTCCATTAGCAATATGAAGGCACCTTCACTTCTTGAAGGCGCCTTCGGACACTGTTCATCTGAAGACTCCTTTTTTCCCTGCAAAATGTGTTAGTCTAATAACTAAAATATATACCCTACAAAACATATACCTGATGACGTTGCAATTTTCTACTTGCTAACCAATTGCATGGAGATCGTTGCGGAGATCTTGAATGCGAGCGTGGAGCTGACTTGCTGATTCTCCTTCTTTCATTTTGATGTTATATAGTTTATCAAAAATTAAGTCATGTTTACTTATTTTTGTATCAGCAGTGCCTTCGTATAGCTCTACCAACTTGTTCCATAGTTCTTTTTCACTGTTGAAGGGTTCGACTAGGTTTATCTCTTCTTTAGTTAGGCCGCATTGCAGAGTTTGAGTTGCCTTAGTATCGATTTCATTCTTCTTTTTCATTAGTGCCTCCCATTTGTCGCAGGGATGGGTACTCCATTTTTGATGGGGAGTGTAAATCTAATCTGTATCACGATCCACACCTCCACCTACATCTTGAGGTGGTATTCCATCCAACCCTTCCAGTAGCTAAAATCATCGTCGAAGAAAAGAGGTGGGTGGGCGGAATTGTAACCTTCTTGATGGGTCATTTAGATCTAACCGACGTCTACTGTTCTCTCAGCAGGGAACATGTCCTCACCTATTTCTCTCAGAAGAGTTTACCTATTACTAAACATCACATCCTCTAGACCTGTTTGTACTTTTGCTCAACAACTGATCTTTACCTTCAGGACTTCCCGCTAGACATCCAATCCTCAATCTACTTAGACTTCCGCCTAATATCCATGACCCGTAAAATATGTAAAAAAAAATGTGGTTGAAGAAATAATCATGTGGAAATTTTTAGAAATTTTTCTGGACTTTTACGGAGATCATATGACTAGTTTCATGGGGATAGTAGTAGAGGCCTGTTTAGGAATACACATTACTGGGATTTAATTGAGGAGTTACTTAGGGTTTAATTCCCTTAACCCTAAGTGGACTATATTAATAGGGCTTTCCCTTTTCACTCGAACCCATTAACCCGACGACCAGTTCCTCTCTTCGTTCCCCGTTCTCTCTCGCGCGAACGCCCGACGCCGATTGTGCCCGTCCTCCACTGCGATCGCAACCTCGTCGAGTCGTCAGAGGAAGAGCCGAGGGATATCGAAGGGTACTGACCCTCTCCGGCTGAGCAGGCGTCCCTGGGGGTTGTCTTCTACCGACGATCGCCGGTGATCCAGCGGCTAGGGCACGCAGGGGCGTGACTTGCATCATCCCCGATTGAGCGAGTTCCTTCGTTCTTCCTCCTTGAGATGTTCAGAGGAAGGTGACCCGTGTCATCACACATTGGAGCGGATTGGACGACGCCATCTGTAGGTGACGATTGAGGTAAGCGTCGATGGGAAAGATCTTGTGGATTCAAGATTATGGTTTACGGGGTTTTCAATTTCGATTTCCTTTCTGTTCTGGATTAAGGGAGGGTGTCAGATCAACCTGGTGATGGATCTCGCCTGAGTAGATCTTGACCTTCTTCCTCCTTGCAGCAGATTGGGGTATCGATTGAAGAAATTAGGGTTCAATTGAGGTGAGTAGGGCTCTGTTTGTTAAAGACTTCAACAAATTAATTGTCCTACAGTGAATTTCTGTGTTGATTTCAGAAAGAGGTGGTGTAGGGAGATTGGTAGTTGTCGGCCAGTTTCTTGTGAGGGCTGTAAGTGTTTGATCCACTGCTACCTCTTAAGTTATGTGATGTCTAGTAAGGGTATTTCTGTTGATTTCACTTGTATGTGGCTAAATTAGGTTTGTCTCATGGGTGTAGAGTTTTATTCTTGCTTAGATTAATAGTAGTGAATGTGTGTGATTCTAATTCCATATTGATACTAGATCACTGGGATTAAAAATCGGATTAGGTATGGTGGATTAAAACCTTTGGTTAGGGAATAACGGAAATGTGAATTATATTCGAACCTAATCTAATTGATTATTGTATGTTTAAGGTTACATTATTCTAGATAATCTTGGTTAGCTATTACCTTAGTGTTAGCTATTTATTTGAGGGTGATTCATCTATTTGTAGTAGACATGTACATATACATTACATAAATTGTATATATGACACAGGTTCTTGATCGGAGACGAGCCGTGAGATGCGAGTGGTTCTGTTGATACGATATATCTCCAGGCGGGTATTTCTTCCCTAATTTCTATTTAGATCTTTGATCTTTAAAGCATGGTTATCTTTGGATAATTAGGTTGCATTCCTTAAATTTGTTTATTTGTTCTTTCCTGCTTGTCACTTTTGTTTGACCTTTGATATGATCTAGTTTAATTCGATACAGTCTCAATTCTTGTGATATGAAACTCTATTGTATATACACATGTAGAGTGTTATAGGGATGTCTGTAGATTGGATATATGTTGGTTATACCTGTTTATGTTGTGATCGGTACGTGTTGTGGGTATTGCATGATTGACATTCCGTTTGTATGGAGGTATGTGTAGATGTCTGTGGTGGGTATTGAGGTGTTTATGAGGTTTAGGTGGTTGCATTGATGATGACCGGTTTGTATTGTGATTATTCACATCATGTTCATCATTCATTATATACTAACGACTATTGTCTCACTTTATGGTGGAGAGAGTCGTTAGTTATCTTGGTATAGCGCCACACACTCGGTCACTTGTGGGTAGTGGTAGCTAGAGCAGTTGCTGCTTGTCCTGTCGTGCCACCCGGTCATGAGGCTTGTGATGTTCGACGTTGTGAGCAGTCAGGGACCCTGATGCTATGTAGTTAGATAACTACTAGTTGACTATCCGCCTCGACCACTCTATAGTGGGCTGGAGGGTAGTACAGTCATCACAGACCCAAGCCTCTCGGCCATACAGGGGTCGTGGTGTCTAGAGAGGTGGCGGGGGTGACCATGGAGCATGCATGCATATTTGCATATGATGCACGGTGC
This sequence comes from Zingiber officinale, assembly GCF_018446385.1. Taxonomy (NCBI): domain Eukaryota; kingdom Viridiplantae; phylum Streptophyta; class Magnoliopsida; order Zingiberales; family Zingiberaceae; genus Zingiber; species Zingiber officinale. The sequence continues at coordinate 91,166,235 of NC_055992.1, read as the reverse complement.
ATCTGTGGAGATATATTTGTATACATGCCTAGTAATTACTACTTGCATGTGATTGTGAGATGTTGCACTTGGTTGAGCTATGTATGTTGCATTTGGGTGTTATACTTCATCCATATCATTTATTTTACATGTATATGCAGTCGTATATATATATTGCACAGGTGTCGCTAGTAGATTTATTGCTGGTTAAGTGAGTTTACGGATCATGGTATCACGGTATTGATTCTGGTCGGGTATGCACACTTATGGTATGTGCATTTAGTATGTCAGGTTCATTCATATACCGTTGTTGTATCTGATATGGTTAGATGTATTATATTTTGACAGCATGATTCTATTCTTTACTTATGGAGACTGTATTCTTTGATTCATATATCATTATGTAATCCATGCTTTAATCTATCTATACCCGCTGAGTTCCTTGTACTCACCACCCCGTCTATACTATGTTGATTTCAAGTAGTAGGTAGATGATATGGAGTTGCTTAGAGTATGTTGCTGGCCAACCCCACTTCCCACATCATATCCGAGGATTTTGTTTTCGGTTTTAGTTTCTTATTATTTGCATTTCATACTTGTTGGATTTAGAGTTGTGAGAACTGACTATGTTTCGATACATGTATTGTGGACTTGTATCTGTGACGTGTTTTATGGACCTTTGCATTTGTGGGGTTCCTCTTCATTTTTCTGATGTGCTTTTGATACAGCTGTGTGGACTATATATTAGTTACGTGATTGTTTTCATTTCTTTTATCCAGCCGGGTAGGCTGTGAATATTAACTGCGTGGTTGTTGTTACTTTTGTGTATATATTCCAGCCGCATGTGGCTGATGTATTTTGTCTGTATGTGAGTTCCAGATTGTCACCGGTACAAGGGAGATGTTGCCAAAATTTTTTGGTAGGGACTCACGCGGGGGCATGCCACTTCTCGCCTAGTGTCCTCAACTCCTAGGATTTCTGCTCGATATCCTTGATCTGTCAAGTCTTCTGCCTAATCCTCTTGATCAGGACTTTGTTGTCCAATCCATTTGACCAGGGAATTCTTTACCTAGTTTCAACTAGGACTTTTCTATATATTTAGTTCATCTTGTTAGCTTAAAATAACCCTTGACTTTGAATCTTTGCCAATATTAAAATACAAGTTTGATTAGCTTGTGCTTTTAGCACCAACACTCATTACTTAAGGTTCACTCCCTTAGGATTTTCTTCTTGTTTGGAGTTCACTCCTCTAAGACTTCTCACCACCTAAGGTTCATTCCATTAGAATTTTCCTCTTATTTGGAGTTTACTCCTCAAAGACTTCTTATTACCTAAGGTTCACTCCCTTAGGATTTTCCTCATGGTTGGGGTTCACTTCTACAAGGCTTCTCACTACCTAAGGTTCACTCCCTTAGGATTTTCCTCTTACTTGGAGTTCACTACTCCAAGGCTTCTTACTGACTAAAATTAACTCGTTAGAATTTTCCTTATGTTAATAATTCAATCACTCTTGACTTGTTTGGACTTTCTCCTTTGATAGTCATTCGGTTAACCTTAACCTGACTAGACTTTTCCTGTTCTAATCATTTGGTCAACCATGATCTGACTAGACTTTTCAGTTGACTAGGTCAACTTTGACCAAACTCCATTAAATATATTATCAAACAAATATCAAAATCCTCAAAGTTGATTGCACCAACAATTTCAAAGACTAAATGTTTCTAGTGTATCAAAACAACTCTTGTGCACAAGGCCATTGACTAAACCTCTACAATGACAATAAATGTCACTAGAACTCTTCACAATTATAAATTATGGAGCCTCTAGGACTATAGTATGATGGCAAGAAGTGAGATAAATTCCCTAGTTCAAATCTCACCCAAAACACATTACACCTAAGAAATTTAAAAAACTAGTGACATTAAACTATATACCAACAACTCATATTCACTTCTTGATTTACCCTAATGATCGGTGGAAAATTTTTATGGGACCAAATCGATCATGTTCAAGATTAATTAGATTGTAAAAGTTGGATACCTAAATTACTAACAAAATCAGTAAATTATGAGGCGCTTGGCGAAAGCACTCCTCAACTAAACAATTTCATTTCTTGCACTATTCTTTATCTATAATCCTTTCTAAAATCAAGCAAACAATAGTAAGAGTTGGATACCTAGATTACTAATAATAATAATAAGTTATGGAATGCTTGGTGAAAGCACTCTTCAACTAGACAATTTCCTATCTTGCACTACTCTTTATCTATAATCCTTTTTAAAATCATGCAAACAATAGAATTTTTACTCACTTCCAATAGCCTTTATTGATCATCTTGGCCAAGCTTTTGTTATTGTTGTTAGAGACCTTCTAGTAAATGATTCGAGATTACCAAATTTCTTTTAGATCCTCTCTAGAAAAATCATAAATAAGTATGACTTCTCCCATGCCTTGGCCACTGCACTAATGGCTAGTAGCCACCATGATTTACCTCATTCGTGTTGGCCTAGGGATGGATTGGTGGGGGCGTTAGGGGGTGAGTGAATCACCTTTTCCCACATAAATAAGTATAATTAATGCAAGAAAACAACTTCTACCTCACCCTATTGGATAGCATTAACTGTTGGTGTAATTGTCCTCAAGTCAAGGTTAACTAAATTAACTAAGCTTGGGTTTGCTTGAGTTTGAGTTTTAATGTTTAATAATATGTTAAAGAAAAGTCAAGTAGATCAAGAGAGAAATGAATACTTGACTATGAGAGCCTTAACTGGAGGTTAGGTAACAGAAAGTCTTAATTGGAAGTTAGACAATGAGAAGTCCTAACTAAAGGTTAGACATGTGAGAAGTCTATCAAGTAACTAGTCCTAGCTGAAGCTAACAAGGAAAAAGTCCTAATTAGAGGTTAGGCAGGTGAGAAGTCTACTTAGTGACTAGTCTTAATTGGATGTTTGGCAAGGGAAAGTCCAATGAGAATGTTGGTAAGAGAAAAGTTCAAGTGGGTTAAAGCATAACCGGACACTTAGTGATCGAAAGTCAAACAAGAAGGTTGGCAAGGGTAAAGTCCAAGTGGGTCAAAGGTTGACCGGACACTTGGTGATCAAAAGTTCAATAGAAAGTTGGAAAAAGAAGGTCCAAGTGGGTTCAGGAGGACTAGACATTTGGTGAAGAAGCCCTAACAAATTAATGTTGACCGGATGCTAGGTAACGGAAAGTCCCAACAGTCACGGATAACTTTAGGGTTGGGTAAAGGAACTGTCACGCCCCAGAGGAGTCCTTGCTAGAGGAAAATCCGGCAGCATCTCCCCTATACCAGCGACAATTTGAATCATATATACATTAACATACATAATACATCAGCCCACACGGCTGGAATATATACAACCACGCAGTTATATATATATATATATATATATATATATATATATATATATATATATATATATATATATATATATATAAGCAACCCACACGGCTGCGCTAAAAATACAGCGGAAAACAAACAGGAAGGCCATACAACCAAAACAATACAATGCGTGCCGGTACGACTTAAACACAAATACAACACCAAAATAATAAAATAACCACATGGCTAAACACCAATACAAAGCTAAATCAATAAAGAATATATATAAAAAGAAATCAAGAGTGAGGTAAACCATCTTTTGATGTAACGTGGGACCGGCAGACAAGATACTCCAAGCGACAGGACATATCTATGTGCTAATTTGAAAACAACAGGAAAAATAAGGGGTAGTGAGTTCAAGAACTCAATGGGTATCAAGCAGACATGCATAGCAAAATATAACTACCATTAATAATCATGGAGTACAATCTCTTGAACAATAATAGGTAATATAAAATTGAACAACAGAAGAAGAACTGTACTCACCAGGGCCTCCTATCCTTACATAAGGGTGGGAACCACACCAACAAATGTAGGGTCATCAAACCAAATACATCATGTCTCCTATATGCATGTCAATCATATGCAACCACCAAAATGTAGCATACAAAATGTAACAATCACAAACAATAAATGCAATCCATGCATATGATGCAAATGACATGCTGACCCTTGACGCTAGTCAGCCATCTCACACATGATGGTGAGATCGAGTGGGTAGGGCTATGACAACTGTGCATTCTGCCATCACTACTCCTAAGTGACCGAGTGGATAGGATGCTATCGGAGTACACCTATCCTCCTACCACAAATCATAAGTGGGGGAGCGCAATGCTCTCATCTCCCCGTGTCATAGTCAAGAGAAGGGATCCCTATCTAGCTACCACGTTGTAATCACACTACCCATGAGTGGACCAGCGGAGCCTTGACAGAGCAAACTGCACACACCCTGCCTGATATACCACTTGTTGGTTAGTCCTAGGAAAACGTACCGGTTCCACTGTACAAAATTTTTTTGTACAAGTGTCGAACCTTTCCTTAAATAACCTATTCTGTTCTTTAGAAGTTAAATTAGGAATCGCAGATGGAATTTAACATCATTGATTCCAAATTTAACTTATCTGTTCTTAATGGTTTAGATTTGAATCATAAGCGGAACTTAACACTATTGATTCAAATCCACCTATGTTATTAATTCCATTAAATATTAATTTCTAAAATTGACTTCCAGGACTGCATGACGAGGTACATGACCTTCTTGGATATGGGAGCAACTACCACCGCCTAGACAAAGCCTTTTAAGGAAAGCTAATATTTAATTTCCTTAAATAACTCTAGGTTAACCAAAAAGAACAATCGAATCACAAATTTGAAAAAGAAGGAAACACAAACTCGAAAAACTAATTCGGAAAACTAGATCTAATGCCTCTTGTGTTTGGAATTCTTACAAAAAGAAATAACTAACATGATGCGGAAAACAATTGCTAATTATACCTTCTCTTTGTAAACTAATGACCTCGAGATCTTCTGCCGTATTCCTCGCCTCGCCTTGGATATCGTGTGAGCGACGATCCTCCAAGATGAACACCACCCAAAAGCTTCCTTCCTCTTCCTCTAAAATCCGGCTACCACCACCACCAAGGAGAAGAGAGCAAAGGGAAAGAGAAAAGAGAGAGGGAAGACCACCAAGAGATCTCCAAATAAGAGAATAAGAGTTGTGTCTCATGAAGCCTCCTCACCCCTTCTTTTATAATACTTGCCCAAGGCAAATAAGGAAAGACTTTTTACAAAAATTAAAATCTTGCTCTAGTTTTTCCTTTTTCCTTTTTATTTTCTTTTTCTTTCCTCTTGATTGAATCAATCACCAAAAATTAATTTGATGATTTTATTTTTTTTATAATATGGCTGGCCACCTTGCTTGGGCACCAAGCAAGGGTGGCTGGCCCCCATAAGAGGAAAGGAATTTTATTTTTTATAAAATTTTACAAGAAGAAAAACTCTTATAAAATTTTACAAGCTCTCTTTCCTAAGGTAGAAGTTAAAAAAGGAAAGTTCTAAAAATTAAAACCATGTTTAAAAATTTAAAACTTCTCTTATAAAATTTCCTTTTTTAACATGATGATAGAAAATTTAAATTTTAAAACTTATCTACCTTTTTTTTAAACCATGAGGATGGTTAAAAAAGGAAAGTTTTAAAACTTTTAAAACTCTTTATTAAAACATGTGGCCTAATTTAGATAAGGAAAGTTTTAAAAATTAAAATTTCTCTTTTAAAACTTATAGTTTTCTACAAAGAAAAGATTTTAAAAATTCAAAATAACCCTCCTTGTTTGAATTATTGTGGCCGGCCCCTACTAGCTTGGTCACCAAGCAATAGGGCCGACTCCTATAGAAGAGGATGTGGCCGACCCTTGCTTGGTCACCAAGCATTGGACCGACCCCCTTCTTGGACACCAAGATGGGCTTATATTTGGATGGACTTGAGGCTATAATGAGGCTACGACAGGGACCTAGAGGAGAAATTGGTTTTGTCCTTCCGATGAGCTTGAGTATCCAGTGTTCGCCCCGAACACATAACTCAAGTTCATTGATAATAACTCATTCCACTAGAGAGTTATTATCGCACTACCGCACCAATCCCAAATTACATTATGGGCTCCTTCTTATCATGTGTGTGTTAATCTTCCTGTGTTTAAGATAACGAATGCTCACTAATTAAGTAAGTTACTAACAACTCACTTAATTAATATCTAGCTCCAAGAGTAGTACCACTCCACTTCATTGTCATGTCGGACTAAGTCCACCTACAGGGTTTAACATGGCAATCCTTATGAGCTCCTCTTGGGGACATTCTCAACCTAGATAACTAGGACACATATTCCTTCTATAATCAACAATACACACTATAACTAATATCATTTCCCAGCTTATTGGGCATATTGATTTATCGAGCTAAACCTCACCCTTTGATAAGTTAAAGAAATAAATATTAAATATATATGCTTGTTATTATATTAGGATTAAGAGCACACACTTCCATAATAACTAAGGTCTAGTTCTTTTACTAAGTCAGTACAAAAAGAACTTACCTAAATGGTCCTACTCAATACACTTAGAGTGCACCAGTATAATTTATTAATCAAGATAAACTAATACTTAATTACACTACGACTATTCTGATGGTTTGTTCCTTTCCATCGTAGTCGTGAACAACTATTTATAATTTATAAAGAACCGACAACATGATCTTCTGAGTGTGACACCACACACCATGTTATTTACTTATATAAATTAATTGAACAATTACATTTAACAAATAAATATAAATATTGACCAATGTGATTCTTTTATTTCAAAAATAAATGTTTACAAAAGGTAGGTTTTTAGTATACACTCCAACAATCTCCCACTTATACTAAAAGACTAAGCTGCCATATCTGTTGCCATATATCTGATTCCCATCCCCTCCACATGCCAATCAAAAGATTTCGCCGGAAGGGCCTTAGTGAAAGGATCTGTCAGGTTATTTGCTGATGCAATCTTGGCGACGACAACTTCTCCTCGCTTGACGATGTCTCGTATCAGGTGGTACTTACGCTCTATATGTTTACTTGCCTTATGGGCTCGTGGTTCCTTCGAGTTTGCAACTGCACCGCTATTATCACAATAAATTGTGATGATCTTGGGCAAACCAGGAATCACATCTAAGTCCTTTAGAAAGTTCCTGAGCCATACAACTTCTTTGGCTGCCTCAAAGGCTGCCACATACTCAGCTTCCATGGTTGAGTCCGAGACGCATTTCTGCTTAACACTCCTCCATGCAATGGCTCCATCTCCTAGAGTAAACACATAGCCTGACGTAGACTTACTATTGTCCCTATCTGATTGGAAGTCCAAATTCGTGTAACCCACAGAGAGCAAATCGTCTGCTTGGTAAAGTAACATATAATCTCTAGTCCTTCTGAGGTACTTCAATATATGCTTTACAGCAGTCCAATGTCCTTGTCCAGGGTTACTCTGATATCTGCTAACCATGCCTACGGCAAAACAGATATCAGGTCTCGTACACAACATTACATACATAAGGCTTCCTACAGCCGAAGCATAAGGAGCTGCCTTCATATCCTCCATCTCCTTTGATGTCTTCAGAGACATCTCTTTAGATAAGGCTACTCCATGCCTAAAAGATAAGAAACCTTTCTTGGAGTTATGTATGCTAAAACGAGCAAGGATTGTATCTATATATGAAGCTTGAGATAGACACAACATTCTTTTCTTGTGATCCCTTATAACTTTGATCCCAAGAATGTATGCACATTCTCCTAAGTCCTTCATATCAAATTGTTTGGACAACCATACCCTTACATCCGATAATACCTTGACATTGTTGCCAATTAACAAAATATCATCTACGTATAGTACAAGAAATACCACCACGTTTCCGTTACACTTCTTGTATACACAAGACTCATCCGGACACTGAATAAATCCATATGACTAGATTACTTCGTTAAACCGGATGTTCCAAGATCTTGAAGCTTGTTTCAGTCCATAAATGGACCGATTGAGCTTGCACACTAAATGCTCTTTGCCCTTTTCAATGAACCCTTTTGGTTACTTCATATGGATGTTTTCTTCAAGACTTCCATTAAGGAAAGCTGTCTTAACATCCATTTGTCAAATCTCATAATCCATATGAGCGGCAATGGATAAGAGATCCGGATAGACTTAAGCATGACTACCAGCGAAAAGGTCTCCTCATAATCGATTCCCTCTTTCTGAGTGTACCCTTTTGCAACAAGCCTTGCTTTGAAGGTTTCTACCTTTCCGTCTGTCCCTCTTTTCCTTTTGTAGATCCACTTGCATCCAACGGCTTTTACACCATCAGGTGGTTCTACAAGCTCCCAGACTTTATTAGAATACATAGATTCTATTTCTGAATTCATTGCCTTTTGCCAAGATACTACATCTATATCTTGGAGTGCTTCGTCATATGTCCGGGGATCAGGTTTATGTTTGCCCGAGATCAAGTCTGAAGACTCTCCTAAAAACATGAATCTCTCAGGTTACCTCACAACCCTCCCACTACGACGAGGCACTGTCTGTGGTTGTGTATCATGTGTGACACGTGTTGCAGTCTCTTGTGGTACTTCATCTTGTACTAATGGTACTAAAGTAGACGTGTCCTCTCTAAGTTCTTCTAGAACAATTTTGCTACTGGGCTTGTGGTCCATTATATAGTCTTCTTCTAAAAACTGGGCATTGGTGCTACCAATGACCTTCTGGTCTTTAGGACTATAAAATAAATCACCTTTCGTTTCTCTGGGATAACCCACAGACACGCGCACTTCTGTACGAGATTCTAACTTATCAGCATCTGGATTTAGCACATGTGCTGGACTACCCCAAATCCGAATATGTCTTAGACTGGGCTTTCGCCCATTTCATAATTTTGTGGGAGTAGAGGATACTGATTTAGAAGGTACTAAGTTCAGAATGTGCGTTGCCGTTTCCAGAGCGTATCCCCAAAACGAATTTGGTAATTCTGAATAACTCATCATCGATCTAACCATCTCCATAAGAGTCCTATTCCTTCATTCTGCCACACCATTCTATTGGGGTGTACCAGGTGCGAACAACTGGGATTGAATCCCAACCTCTAATAAGTAATTCCTAAACTCTCCTAAGAGGTATTCGCCACCACGATCAGACCGTAGTGTCTTGATACTTTTACCAAGACGTTTCTCCACATCAGCCTTGTATTCTTTGAATTTATCAAAACACTCAGACTTGCGACGCATCAGGTAAATGTATCCGTATCTTGAATAATCATCTATAAAAGAGACAAAATATTCAAAACCACCTCTTGCCTGGATAGACATAGGACCACACAGATCAGAATGAACCTGTTCTAACGCTTCTTTAGCTCTATACCCCTTGGCCTTAAAAGGTCTCTTGGTCATCTTACCTTCCAAGCAAGATTCACAGGTTGGAAAATTTTCCAACTCTAATGGACCCAAGAGTCCATCAGCTAGGAGTCTTTGAATCCTTTCTTAAGTTAATATGACCAAGCCTTAGATGCCAAAGATATGTTTGGTTCATCTTCGAAGGTTCTTTTCTCTTATTAGTGTTAGAATATGTGTTATTAATTTTAATATTTTTCTTTGTGGGAGAAATTAGATTTAAAGTATATAAATTGCCAACCAATGCACCAGAACAGATAATCACCTTATTTCTCTTTATAACGACATTGTTACTAAAGGAAACAAAATATCCATCCAAATATAGTTTAGAAACTGAAATTAAATTCTTTCTAAAACTGGGTACATAAAGACAATTTCTTAAAATCAAATTTCTATTCCTATCAAAAGATAAGTAGATGTCTCCCACTGCAACAGCCGCCACCTTAGTAGCATTACCCATGTAGACGGTTATCTCTCCATCAAATAGTCATCGGGTTTCCTGGAACCCCTGCAAAGAATTGCAGACATGATCAGTGGCTCCCGTATCTACACACCAGGTGCTGGTAGATAACACCGCTAAACATGTTTCAACTACTAGAGCATGAGATATACCTTTATTGTTCTGATTTCTACGAGGACAGTCCACCTTCCAATGTCTTGACAGCTTGCAGATGAAGTACTTGCCCTTCAGCTTCTTCATTCCAGCTTTTTGTCCATGAGGTTTATTCACTTTCTTTGCTGAAAAGACCTGTTTCTTCTTCTTCTTGCCTTTTGACTTAGAAGTAGAACCATTTTCAGCATAGTGAATCTGAGAACTTTGACGAAATATACCTTCTGCTGCCTGTAGTTCTGTCAGAAGTTCCGCCAACGTATACTCTCTTTTGTTCATGTTATAGTTCAGGCGGAACTGTTCAAAACTTCTGGGTAGCGTTTAGAGAATTATATCGACCTCGGTTTCCCCATCGATTTCTCCTCCAAGAACTTGTTTTTCGTTCAGATAGGCCATCATTTTGAGGATATGATCCCTTACGGGTGTCCCCTCAGACATGGTGGCTGTCATTAATTTTCTCATTGCCTCTTGCCTAGTAGTCCAACTCTGATGCCCAAAGAGTTCTTTGAGATTGTTCATTATATCATAAGCTATTGGTAAATCTTGATGCTGATGTTGCAATACATTTGACATTAATGCCAAAATGTAACACCGTGCCATCTCATCAGCTTTTACCCATTTCTTATAATACTCAATCTCCTCTGGGTTAGAGTCACCGTCAGGTGCATTAGAGCAAGCCTCAGTCAGTACAAACTTATAACTTTCAGCAGTAAGAACAATGTCTAGGTTTCTTTTCCAATCAATATGGTTGGGACCAGTAAGTTTGTTCTCTTTTAGTATAATGGCCAGTGGGTTGAAAGTCATCCTAAGAATCACAAAAATAAACTTTGGTCAGGATTCTAAATTTAGAATAATATTGATTCCTCAAACAATACTATTTTAAATTAACCAACACCTCAAATCACCGTGAATTTTGCATGTCACGATAGTGTGGACGTATACAAAATCAAACATTTGTAAGAGGAGGTTTTACCCATTAATTTTATTCTTGTCAACCTAACTTTTTGACAAATAAAATTAATAGTTGATTTTCCTTCGGTTACACAAATAATAGCAGTGACTCCGATGGGGAGGATACTATTAGACGTGCCTAAGTGTATACCATTACTTGACACTAAGTCCATTAATAAGATTGTGCCCCTTCTGATGGGGAAGATCACACGCTCTTAATTAATTTCCTATAGTCATCTAAAATGAAAGTTTGATCTAGTGATCCACAAACAAACTCATCCGATATGGAGGAAGGCACTCAGAGCCAACGCGTAAATTTGTTTGCATCACTTACAAACCAGTAATGGAGACCGTGGAATTTATTAAAATAAATCCCTCTCCCACTTAGTTATTTAAAATGAGGAATTTTAAACTATCTTAGCATACATCACATGCATACACACACATCACAGTAAATAAAAGCAATAAATATGGAAATTTATTTTCCAACTATTATGGCATTTTCCCATCATTGTCTTCAGTATGCTTCAACCCTAGCTGCTGTCATTTTTAGCCACCGCCATCAGATCGAGTTGTCGCATCTATCTTGCCTCTTATTCCGCTGTGCCTCTGGTCCTCCAATAGTACCACGCCTCGCAAGCATCCGATCCGCGACAAATATAGAATTTTACATATATCGATCCTATATTCCATAAAGGAATGTACATGTATTCTAGATCGAACAAAAAATAAAATTCAAAAAATAATACAGCTCTTGCTGTATTTGATACATACAATCATGTACACAAAATAATGCCCTTGACATGTCCAAGGGTCTAATCACACATAATGTCTAAATGCCATAATAGTTGGAGCCTGCTGTTGGAACCCCAAGGTTGTTTTGGTGTGATCAACAAGTTAAGTTAGATCCTGTGTATTTAACCTTGTGTCTAAGTATGCAGGAGCTTAGGAGCACAGGTACTCGAGCGGAAGACGCAGCTAGCGAGAAGGACGGCACGCTGTGCGTCCGAGGGACGAGGCGCTGCGGAAGAGTACACCGGCGGACGAGAAGGAAGCGCGCGGTGGTTCCGAGGGACGAAAGCCGGAGCGGAAGATTGCTCGGGGAGCAAGAGATGCAGCTAGCGAGAAGGTCGACGACCGAGGGACGAAGACTGCAGATGAGTACTCTGGCGGACGAGAAGGAAACATGCGGCAATTCCGAGGGACGAGAAGCCGGAGGGAAGCACGCTCGAGAAGACCGGAAGTTGGGTTCGGGTGAGCCCTATTCCGGATGGCAGAGATCACCCAAGTGAGCGGATCCGGAGGAGAAGACCCGGACCGAGGCGGGACTGAAACGGAGCAGAGGTCCCGGACGCAAAAGTCAACCAGAGTTAACTTTTTACTCCGGGGCGCCTGGAGCAGCTCGGGGCGCTCGGAACAGTCCGGGGCGCCCGGAACGTGAAGTTTGACCAGAATGCATCTTTCGCGTTCTGGACGTTGGGGGATAAAGTTTTATCCCCCCCCCAGGGCACCCGAAACCCTTCCAGGCGCCCCGACCAAGGCTATAAATATAGCCTTGGTCCAGAAGCTTCAAATCAACTCAGTAATTAGCATTCCAAACACTTGTGCACTCATTGTTCTAGTTTAGCTTCTGTTTTTGTGCTTTCACCGGTGTAAGAGGCTTCTCCGCCCGAAGGAGTTTTTTAGTGCGATCACTTTCCTTGGATTTACAACCTCCCCGGTTGTAACCAAGTCAAACACGGTGCCACGTTTCTTTCTTGTATTTCTGCTTAGCTAATTTTATACAAGTGTTAGTTTAAGAGTTCGAGAAGGGTTGCTTTTGTTTTTTTTTTACAGGGCTATTCAACCCCCCCTTCTAGCCGATCCAACGGTCCTACACCTGCAACCACAAAGTTAGCACATCCTACTATTATCCTGCCTAAATTATGTATGACATGTGCATAATTAATTTGAAAACTAAAACACAAAGAGGCAAACCCTAGCTCTGATACCAATTGTTGGTTAGTCCTAGGAAAACGTACCGGTTCCACTGTACAAAAATTTTTTGTACAAGTGTCGAACCTTTCCTTAAATAACCTATTGTGTTCTTTAGAAGTTAAATTAGGAATCACAGACGGAACTTAAAATCATTGATTCCAAATTTAACTTATCTGTTCTTAATGGTTTAGATTTGAATCACGCGGAACTTAACACTATTGATTCAAATCCACCTATGTTATTAATTCCATTAAATATTAATTTCCAAAATTGGCTTCCAGGACTGCATGGCGAGGCACATGACCTTCTTGGATATGGGAGCAACCACCACCGCCTAGACAAAGCCTTTTAAGGAAAGCTAATATTTAATTTCCTTAAATAACTCTAGGTTAACCAAAAAAAACAATCGAATCACAAATTCGAAAAAGAAGAAAACACAAACTCGAAAAACTAATTCGAAAAACTAGATCTAATGTCTCTTGTGTTTGGAATTCTTACAAAAAGATATAACTAACATGATGTGGAAAACAATTGCTAATTATACATTCTCTTTGTAAACTAATGACCTCGAGATCTTCTGCCGTATTCCTCGCCTCGCCTTGGACGTTGTGTGGGCGATGATCCTCCAAGATGAACACCACCCAAAAGCTTCCTTCCTCTTCCTCTAAAATCTGGCCACCACCACCACCAAGGAGAAGAGAGCAAAGGGAAAGAGAAAAGAGAGAGGGCCGACCACCAAGAGATCTCCAAGCAAGAGAATAAAAGTTGTGTCTCATGAAGCCTCCTCACCCCTTCTTTTATAATACTTGCCCAAGACCAATAAGGAAAGACTTTTTACAAAAATTAAAATCTTGCTCTAATTTTTCCTTTTTCCTTTTTATTTTCCTTTTCTTTCCTCTTGATTGAATCAATCACCAAAAATTAATTTGATGATTTTATTTTTTTTTTTATAATATGGCCGGCCACCTTGCTTGGGCACCAAGCAAGGGTGGCCGGCCCCCATAAGAGGAAAGAAATTTTATTTTTTAAAAAATTTTACAAGAAGAAAAACTCTTATAAAATTTTACAAGCTCTCTTTCCTAAAGTAAAAGTTAAAAAAGGAAAGTTCTAAAAATTAAAACCATGTTTTAAAATTTAAAACTTCTCTTATGAAATTTCCTTTTTTAACATGATGATAGAAAATTTAAATTTTAAAACTTATCTACCTTTTTTTTAAACCATGAGGATGGTTAAAAAAGGAAAGTTTTAAAACTTTTAAAACTCTCTATTAAAACATGTGACCTAATTCAAATAAGAAAAATTTTAAAAATTAAAATCTCTCTTTTAAAACTTATAGTTTTCTACAAAGAGAATATTTTAAAAATTCAAAACAACCCTCCTTCTTTGAATTATTGTGGCCGACCCCTACTAGCTTGGTCACCAAGCAATAGGGTCGGCCCCTATAGAAGAGGATGTGGCCGACTCTTGCTTGGTCACCAAGCATTGGACCGGCCCCCTTCTTGGACACCAAGATGAGCTTATATTTGGATGGACTTGAGGCTATAATGGGGCTACGACAGGGACCTAGAGGAGAAATTGGTTTTGGCCTTCAGTTGAGCTTGAGTATCCCGTGTTCGCCCCGAACACACAACTCAAGTTCATCGATAATAACTCATTCCACTAGAGAGTTATTATCGCACTACCACACCAATCCCAAATTACATTATGGGCTCCTTCTTATCATGAGTGTGTTAATCTCACTGTGTTTAAGATAACTAATGCCCACAAATTAAGTAAGTTACTAACAACTCACTTAATTAATATCTAGCTCCAAGAGTAGTACCACTCAACTTCATTGTCATGTTGGACTAAGTCCACCTGCAATGTTTAACATGGAAATCCTTATGAGCTCCTCTTGGGGACATTCTCAACCTAGATAACTAGGACATAGATTTCTTCTATAATCAACAATATACACTATAAGTAATATCATTTCCCAACTTATCGAGCATATTGATTTATCGAGCTAAACCTCACCCTTTGATAAGTTAAAGAAATAAATATTAAATATATATGCTTGTTATTATATTAGGATTAAGAGTACACACTTCCATAATAACTAAGGTCTAGTTCTGTTACTAAGTCAGTACAAAAAGAACTTACCTAAATGGTCCTACTCAATACACTTAGAGTGCATCAGTATAATTTATTAATCAAGATAAACTAATACTTAATTACACTACGACTATTCCGATGGTTTGTTCCTTTCCATCGTAGTCGTGAGCAACTATTTATAATTTATAAAGAACCGACAACATGATCTTCTGAGTGTGACACCACACACCATGTTATCTACTTATATAAATTAATTGAACAATTACATTTAACAAATAAATATAAATATTGACCAATGTGATTCTTTTATTTCAAAAATAAATGTTTACAAAAGGTAGGCTTTTAGTATACACCCCAACACCACTAACCCATGATTGGTTGTGTGTACAGATCCATGTAACTGGTGATGTGCTCAATAATAATGGAGCTGACAATCGCTCAGCATACAATCATGTAAAATGGTGCATGACACTAAAGCATGTAAACCCTGAAAAATACCAACCTCCTCATAATGTATACCAAAAAGGAAACCAAGTCCAAATCAATGATCTCGGTACACATGTGATGTAGCGCCCGAAAATTCTCAAAGTTATTTTAGAAATATTCTATGATTTTTCTGGAATTTTAGAATATTTTTATGGAATTTTTAGAATAGCGGAAGTAGCAAAAATAAATAGAAAACGAAAATAGCCTACGCGAGAATTGAACCCGATACCTATTGGGCCCTACGACTTATAGCGGACTCTAGTAACCAAGTGAACCCAGCAGGGCCGTGCTGAAAGAAAAGGGAGGCAATGAAATTTATATTAGAGTTGAGCTGAGTACCCACTTAATATAAATAGGAAATTAAAAGAGGAGTTATTAGATTTTATTCGTGACCTTCCTCCTCCTCACCGTAACCTCACGCCGCCCCCTCCCTCTCCTCCTCTTTCTCTCGGCGCACCAAGCAAGGGCTAGGGTTCCGTCCCCTAGGCTACCGGGAGCACCTTCCGGCGACGACTCCGACACGAGGGCGTTCCTCTCCTTGAGAAGAGCATGTAGACGCGAGAGAATCGTCGAGAAGATCGTCTCCACCAGAAAACTAGCGATTAGAATCGTAAGGAAATTTGAACAGAAGGTAAGAAACCCCTCACCTGCAGTATAAGTAGCTAGTCGTATGTTTGGATGCATTGTTTTAACTGTATGCAGATTTTCAGTGATAGGGTGCAAATTAGCACACACCAAGCGTTTGATTAAACGCTTAGCTCAGTTAAATGCCACCATAGGCATTTTAATAGCTTAGATAAATGCAATAGAAGCATTTTTGTAGCTTAATTAGTCTTGCTACAGTTTTATAGACAAAACGTTCAATGGGTGGGCTCCCACAGTTGCCCCTAGGTTCAGATAACCTAGTTCTGGGTTTAGACAACCTAGTAAGAGCAAGACAAGAATTATTAGCTTATGTTCAGTATTTTATTTTTCAGTGGCACTGTACTGGATTAGATATCCATTGGGTTGGGCTCCCATAGTCGTCCCTAGGTTTAGATAACCTAGTAACCCTGCTAAATTCGGGACTTGCAAACCCGGGTCTAGTTAGGGATGCGCTCATAGCAAGTACAGTTGCCGGGCCCAAACAGCAACATGATTATTATTTTAATCTACTTATGAATATAGTTTTCAAAACTTCACAACATAGTTATGTGAATTCAGTACTGCTTTAGCACCAGTTTAGTATTAGCTTAGCTCTGTTTCTATATTAGTTTAGTTTTCCATTGATACAACATGATAGTTTATGACTAGCATTTATTGCCATGATCAGTTTCTTAGTTCTATGTTTTGTTTGTCGTGCCATGCTCTTACATGTTCAGTATTCATATGTTTCAAATAGCATGTTTTAAACACATAAATTGCATCGTATGCATGATTTAGTAAGGTAGATGGTTTCTTACTAAGCTCTCAAGCTTATAGATACTGTTTTCCTTATACGGCAGATAAAGGTAAAGGAAAGATGGACTAGTGGAGGCTGGAGGTCAATGCAATGATGAAGATGCGTGTGGATGGAACTTGGAATAAAGACCTTGGAGAAACTAGAAATAAATCTGAAACTTTAGCGTTTTATTAAGTTGTTACTTTCCTTATTTCAGTCATTTTAACGCTATGAATCATGAAAGACCTGTTTAGATTGTTAGTGTTCCTGCTTAGAATGTCAGTTAGTGTTATTGGGATGTTTATGGTCATGTTAGAACTTGTGTGTGTGAATTTGGCATGAAACAGTGCTGAAATCAGACTTGTGGTACGAAATCAGAAACCCCAATCGATCGGCCGATCGATTGGAGGGTTCTCAATCGATCAATCGATCGATTGAGAAGTTCGTACCGCGAACAGTAAGCTCCTGGATCGATCAGCCGATCGATCCGGATGCCTTCTGTCGCGGACAGAAAGCCTTGGGATCGATCACTGGATCGATTGGCCAGTCTGGATCGATCAGCCGATCGATCCAGAATATTGCCCGAGCACAGTAGCATGCTAAATCGATCACTGGATCGATCCAACCTAAGTTCCGCATACAGTAGTATGCTGGGTCGATCACTGGATCGATTAGACCATTCCAATCGATCCACCGATCGATTGGGAAGCCTGATAGCAGCGGAAAACCCCTTATTCCAGTTCCTTGACCATGGGGAATGTAATATATGACATGAATAGTTTGATTACACCCCTTAGCACATATAGAATAAAGAAATAATAATAGTTTAGCCAAGTTTTAATTAGTACAGCTTCCGCACCTAGATTAGTAATGGTCATGGATATAGCTTAGCACAGCATAATGTGACGCTCGACATCATAGCGTAGTCAGTAGGAGGCGGGGCGTTACATGTGAGACCTAGGTACACATGCCATGTAGTAAACCTAGGTACACATGCTAAGTATAAACTAGGAGCTAGACCTGTATCTGGTAATGCACTGTATGTCACTACATAAATACATAATGTAAGAACAGAAGGACATAATCATAAATGCATAACAGATAAAAGTATGGGCATACTACTATTAGTTAGAGCCCTAGAGCCAATCATATGATGATTGTTGTATGGACTCATTGTATCATATTCTTATGTATATAAAGGCATTTGTTTTTGATTATTATACTTACTTGTATTGGTGTCAAATAACTAAGTATAATAGCGTTATTGAGTAGAAGGTTCTTATCTATATCAATCTATTGGTTGAATCGATAGTGAGATGGTATAGAGAACTCTACTCTTAATCATTCCTAGTCAAGTATTAACATTCAGGGACAATGTTAATGCGACAAGACTTACATGTAGGTCAACTCGATGACTTGATCTCACAAGTCATGGATATGGAGATATAAAGTTGACACATGGGTATGCATTGGAGAATGTATACTGAATGACCCGCCATGAGAAAGTATCATGGATCGTTATATGAGTGTCATATACTTTCTCATGTGGCTATTAGTATGCCTATTAGTCCTTGGACCTGAAGTCACCATGGTTCCCTACATAAGAAGTTACATACTTTGGCTTCGTCAAACGTCACCCGTAATTGGGTGAACTATAAAGGCGATTACTGGGTATGTTACAAATTATGCGGAGGGATGTGAGTGATGTAGATGGGATCTATCCCTCCTATATAACGGGAGTGAAATCGTTATTCTTGATAGAGTGAGACCACTAAGTGCATGGCCATGTCCAAATGAGTTAATATGGGATATTGAGCTCATTTGATTAGAGTGAGTCTACTTGGAGTTCAAGATTTAGATTGATTAGAGGATGACACGGTCTATGTCTCACATTGATCAATTTAGATATCAAGGATAGAAGGACATTGTCATATATTGTGAAGAGTCACAATTAGTAGTCACACGGTGATGTTGGATCTCAACATTCTTGTAACTTGGGAAGTAATGATGTGTTGCTAGATATCGCTCATTACTTATGCTTTTAAATGAGTTTAGGAGCATTGCCAACGTTACAAGAACCTATAGGGTCACACACAAAGGGCAATTAGATGGAGATTCAGTTCATATGATGAACCAAGAGGATTAGGTTCATGTGATGAACCAAATTGGATTAAGAGTAATCCAAATAAGATTAATTGAGTAAGACTCGATTGAGTTAGACTTGAGTTAGACTCAAGTGAGGCTAGACTTGAGTTTGACTCAAGTGAGGCTAGACTTGAGTTTGACTCAAGTGAGGCTTAATGATGATATTCATTAAATTTTGAATTCAATGATAAATGGAATTCAATTTGAATTTTAGATTCAAATTTCGAATGAGTTTCAAAATGACCATTTAATGATGAATGAATATTCATTAAGGCTCATTAATGGTGTTAATGAACATTAAGTATTTTCATTAGATGAAATTACTTAAGCCATTTTTTACTCTTATTTTTTATAATCGATCATTATTCCTCCTTGCTTCTTCTTCTCTCCCTCTCCTCCTCCTTTGCCGAAACCCTCAAAGAGTGCTAGCACACTCTAAGGTTTCCTCTCCACCTAATTATTCGTGTGGATACACATAGAGGGGTGTTCACTTGACACCCTTGAGATCCGATATCTTCTTGGACGAGCGGGATAAGCGAAGGGCTTCGCATCAAAGGTATAAACTCCTAAACATGTAGATCTAAAGTATATCTAGGATTAGAAAACATGTACATGAAAATTTAATATTCGCACGGATCCGGTGGCATGAGATTTCGGGGTTTCCGCAATGAAAAAAGCGGTTTTTGCGGCTCGAAAATCCCAACAATGGTATCAGAGCCACGTGCAAAGCGTGTACATGTTTTAGTTTGTATTTTTATGAAAAATATCAGATCTGTAAATTTCTATAAATTTACATTTTTTTATAGTTTTTATGAGTATTTTTCTTGGAGATGCGAAGCAACAAGTGCTTGGTCACTTGTAGGCTACGTATACCGAGAAAAACCTTCCGAAACGGCAAGGTTTCGCCCAAATAGTTTTGGGACAGAGGCTTAAGGCGTTGTAAGATTGTCGTAGGACACTTGTGAGACTCATTTCACGAGTAGGGGCGCTGCCCCTAACCCCGCAAGGGGCGTTATCCCACGATCGCGCCTGAAAATCGCTAAACGGGACCGTCGGGAAATTGTAACTCATAAAATTGAAAAAATAGTAGTAAAATTGCAGAAATTTATATAAAATACATAATTTAGAATTATGTATGTATTTGTGATAGTCATGGCCCAAAAAATCACAATTGGATTGGATACATGTGTTGTAATTCATAATATGGCATGCGTGCCATTTTTGTGTGATTGTGCATATTGTATATTTGATACGCGACCTGCGCGTCGTGCCTATCTATTTTATTTCCTGTTGTAAAATAATTTAGACTCGAATGAAACTTGAGTTTCATCTTTGTAATGTATAAAATGGAGCTGTGGAAGGTCCACTCGAGGAGGAGTTACGAGGAGGGTGCGAGCAACACGTGACGGTCAAAGGGAGAAGCTGTTGACCTTAGGTTGACCGTCTGATCTTCTCATTAGCTTGAGAAGATCGTAGTAGGGCCATGACTAATCACAATTTAATTAATTACTTGTGTGTGTGTATGTGATGCATGCTAGAGTAGAGTAATTAATTAGTGCCACCACGATTAGATTAGATCTAAATCGCGTATATGATGCACCACGATTAGATTAGATCTAAATCGCGTATATGATACACATAAATGATTAGATTAGATCTTAATCGCGTCAACTCAAAATGCCTACCATGCTGTGATACCCATCACTACCTCGATCACATGTTGTTGTTGAATCTGCCAAAGCATAGCAACACATATTATCTTGGTAGGGTGCGGAGGGACAATCTTGGTCCCGCTTATCAATGCATGGGTGAGTACAAACTCAATTAGATTGAGTAAAACTAGTTAAACTCAATTGGATCGGGTTTAACTATAGGCATTTTCCAATGGTTGGTAGATAGGTCAAAATCACATTTATATTAACTTTTGGGCAATTTAGTCAAAGCTAACTCAAGTTTTAATATACATGCTGATCTTGATCCTATAAACAAGAGTTGCATAGAGATGTAATTGGTAATTAGTTACCTACCGATCATACTAAGTCTTGGGCGATTTAGCCAAAGCTAACTCAAGGCGTAGTATGATGTGGATCTTGTCCCGCACAAATTATAGCTAGAATCTAGTAAGTGTGGGTTGACCACGTCTATGACTTGATTCTACAAAATTCTATAATTCAGTGGGAGCATCGTTTAATTAAAGGCCTAATTAAATGATTAGTGGAATATGATATTTATTTTTCTACATTTTTCTGTTGTAGATTACCATGTCGTCAAACACGAACTCCTTCTCCCTGCATTCTGTCCTTGATAAGGACAAGTTCAATAGAGCTAACTTCCTGGACTGGTACAGGAACCTGAGAATTGTTCTCACTCAGGAAAGGAAACTGTACATCCTGGAGACACTCATTCCCGATGCACCTCCTGCCACTGCCACGCGGGCAGACAAAGATGCTTACAAGAAGCATCAAGATGATGCATTAGATGTGTCATGTCTCATGCTCATAACCATGAACTCTGAGCTTTAGAAGCAACACAAGTTGATGGGTGCTTATGATATGGTTGAACATCTTCGTCAACTATATCGAGGACAAGCTAGGCACGAGAGATTCGAGATCTCTAAGGCACTGTTTCAGTGCAAGATGCAAGATGGGACTCCCGTAGGTCCATATGTACTCAAGATGATTGGGTACATAGAAAGCCTACAGAGGTTGGGATTTCCACTTGACCAAGAGCTGGCCACTAACTTGATCTTGTAATCCTTACCGGATAGTTACAATCAATTTGTTCTAAATTACAACATGAACGAAATTGATAAACCCCTGCCCAAGCTGCTAAGCATGTTAAGAACTGATGAGCTGAACCTTAAGAAGGTAAAGCCCAACACCATTTTGATGGTGTAAAAGGGCAAAGGAAAGGGTAAGCCTAAAGGCAAAGGAAAGTCCCAAGCCAAGGGCAAAGGCAAGGCACTGAAACCTAAAGGAGGGGTTGCCAAGGATGCTACTTGCTTCCACTGCGGTCAGACCGGGCACTGGAAGAGGAACTGCAAAGTCTACCTGGAAGATCTTAAGAAGAAGAGAAGTGAGACTTCCACTTCAGGTATATATGTTATAGAAGTCAATCTATCTATTTCTTCATCATGGGTATTAGATACCGGATGTGCTTCTCACATTTGTACTAATGTGTAGGCGCTGAGAAATAGCAGAGCATTGACGAAGGGCGAGGTAGACCTACGAGTAGGCAATGGAACACGGGTTGCTGCTGTTGCTGTAGTGACTTACTATCTATCTCTATCCTCTGGGCTTGTACTAGAACTAGATGATTGTTGTTATGTGCCTGCTCTTACTAAGAACATAATTTCAGTTTCTTGTTTGGACAAGAAAGGTTTTTTATTTATAATAAAGAACAAATGTTGTTCAGTTTATTTAAATGATATGTTCTATTGTAGTGAACCTCTGATGAACGGACTCTATATTCTAGACTTAGAGAACCCCATCTATAACATAAATATCAAAAGGTTCAAATCAAATGAAATGAACCAAACCTATCTCTGGCATTGTCGCTTAGGTCATATAAATGACAAACGCTTATCCCAGCTCCATAAAGATGGTTTGCTGGACTCATTTGATTTTGAATCATATGAGACACGCGAGTCATGCCTACTAGACAAGATGACCAAGACTCCCTTTAGTGGACACAGCAAGAGAGCGACTGACTTGTTAGAACTCATATATAGTGATGTATGTGGCCCTTTCAATATCGCTGCTAGGGGTGGTTATAGGTACTTCATTACATTTACTGATGACTTCAATAGATATGGTTATGTGTATCTGATGAAACATAAGTCAGAATCCTTTGAAAAGTTCAAAGAATTCAAGAATGAAGTACAAAACCAGCTTGGCAAGAGTATTAAGGTACTTCGATCAGATCGAGGTGGTGAATACCTTAGCCATGAGTTTCGTGACTATCTAGCTGAGTGTGGGATTCTATCCCAACTCACTCCTCCTGGAACACCACAGTAGAATGGTGTATCTGAAAGGAGGAATCGTACCCTATTAGATATAGTACGGTCTATGATGAGTCACACAGATCTTCCTACATCTCTTTGGGGCTATGCTCTGGACACAACAGCCTTCATACTCAACCGTGTTCCATTCAAGGCTGTGATAAAGACACCATATAGGATATGGACTGGGAGAGATGCTCAGGTGTCTTTTATGAGGATTTGGGGTTGTGAGGCTTACGTTCGACGTCAAGTCTCAGACAAATTGGGACCCAAATCCGATAAGTGTTATTTTATAGGATATCCCAAGGAAACGAAGGGATATTACTTCTACATTCCTAGTCAACACAAAGTAGTTGTGGCTAAGACTGGGGTTTTTCTAGAAAGGGACTTTGTTTCTAGAAAAACTAGTGGGAGTACGTTCAATTTTGAAGAAATTCAGGATATGGACCATAGCACTGAAGCCTTGTTGGAAGTTGAACTGGAACCACAAAGTGTTGTGGATGATGAGATTGTTCCATAAGGAGTTGAGAAACAACAACCAGTTCAAGTAGACATACCTCTTCGCAGGTCTGATAGGGTACGTCGTCAGCCTGAGAGATACTCATTTCTCTTGTCTGATAATGATTACGCTATGCTCATTGAGAATGAACCTACCTCCTATCAGGAAGCTGTGATGAGACCAGATTCTGAGAAATGGCTAGAGGTCATGAGATCCGAAATGGAATCCATGTACACTAACCAAGTATGGACTTTGGTTGATCCCTTATGCTTCAACCATAGGATCTATCATGCTTCAACCATAGGATCTATCATGTACGCCATGCTATGTACTCATCCTGATGTCTCGTATGCTTTGAGCATGACGAGCAGATACCAGTCAGATCCAGGTGAAAGTCACTGGATAGCGGTCAAGAATATTCTTAAGTACTTGAGAAGGACTAAAGAATATTTCTTGATATATGGAGACGATGATGAGCTAGCTGTAAAGGGTTACAGTGATGCTAGCTTCCAAACTGACCAGGATGATTATCGATCGCAGTCTGGATTCGTGTTTTGCATAAATGGTGGTGTTGTGAGCTGGAAGAGTTCGAAGCAGGACACAGTCGCTGATTCTACAACAGAGGCCGAGTATATTGCTGCATCAGAAGCAGCAAAGGAGGTAGTTTGGATCCGCAAGTTCATTACTGAGCTTCGGGTGGTTCCTAGCATAGCAGATCCTATTGAGCTCTATTGTGACAACAATGGAGCAATTGCGCAGGCTAAGGAACCTCGCTCACATCAGCGGACCAAACACATACTACGATGCTTCCATCTCATTCGAGAGATCGTCAATAGAGGAGATGTGAAGATTTACAGAGTACCCACTGAGGCTAACATCACAGATCCCTTGACCAAGGCTTTGGCACAGAGAAAGCATGATGGTCACACTAGGTCATTGGCCTTAGAGCCTACACTGATTGACACTAGTGCTAGTGGGAGATTGTTAGTTAGAGCCCTAGAGCCAATCATATGATGATTGTTGTATGGACTCATTGTATCATATTCTTATGTATATAAAGGCATTTGTTTTTGATTATTATACTTACTTGTATTGGTGTCAAATAACTAAGTATAATAGCGTTATTGAGTAGAAGGTTTTTATCTATATCAATCTATTGGTTGAATCGATAGTGAGATGGTATAGAGAACTCTACTCTTAATCATTCCTAGTCAAGTATTAACATTCAGGGACAATGTTAATGCGACAAGACTTACATGTAGGTCAACTCGATGACTTGATCTCACAAGTCATGGATATGGAGATAACAAGTTGACACATGGGTATGCATTGGAGAATGTATACTGAATGACCCGCCATGAGAAAGTATCATGGATCGTTATATGAGTGTCATATACTTTCTCATGTGGCTATTAGTATAACTATTAGTCCTTGGACCTGAAGTCACCATGGTTCCCTACATAAGGAGTTACATACTTTGGCTTCGTCAAACATCACCCGTAACTGGGTGGACTATAAAGGCGACTACTGGGTATGTAACAAATTATGCGGAGGGATGTGAGTGATGTAGATGGGATCTATCCCTCCTATATAACGGGAGTGACATCGTTATTCTTGATAGAGTGAGACCACTAAGTGCATAACCATGCCCAAATGAGTTAATATGATATATTGAGCTCATTTCATTAGAGTGAGTCTACTTAGAGTTCAAGATTTAGATTGATTAGAGGATGACACGGTCTATGCCTCACATTGATCAATCTAGATGTCAAGGATAGAAGGACATTGTCATATATTGTGAAGAGTCACAATTAGTAGTCATATGGTGATGTTGGATGTCAACATTCTTGTAACTTGGGTAGTAATGATGTGTTGCTAGATACCGCTCATTACTTATGCTTCTAAATGAGTTTAGGAGCATTGCCAACGTTACAAGAACCTATAGGGTCACACACAAAGGGCAATTAGATGGAGATTCAGTTTATATGATGAACCAAGAAGATTAGGTTCATGTGATGAACCAAATTGGATTAAGTGTAATCCAAATTAGATTAATTAAGTAAGACTCGATTAAGTTAGACTTGAGTTAGACTCAAGTGAGGCTAGACTTGAATTAGACTCAAGTGAGGCTTAATGATGATATTCATTGAATTTTGAATTCAATGATAAATGGAATTCAATTTGAATTTTAGATTCAAATTTCGAATGCGTTTCAAAATGGTCATTTAATGAAGAATGAATATTCATTAAATATTCATTAAGGCTCATTAATGAGGCTCATTATTGGTGTTAATGAGCATTAAGTATTTTCATTAGATGAAAATACTTAAGCCATTTTTTACTCTTATTTTTTATAATCAATCATTATTCCTCCTTGCTTCTTCTTCTCTCCCTCTCCTCCTCCTTGGCCGAAACCCTCAAAGAGTGCTAGCACACTCTAAGGTTTCCTCTCCACCTAATTGTTCGTGTGGATACACATAGAGGGGTGTTCACTTGACACTCTTGAGATCCGGCATCTTCTTGGACGAGCGAGATAAGCGAAGGGCTTCGCATCAAAGGTATAAACTCCTAAACATGTAGATCTAAAGTAGATCTAGGATTAGTAAACACGTACATGAAAATTTTAATATTCGCACGGATCCGGTGGCATGGGATTTCGGGGTTTTCGCAACGCAAAAAGTGATTTTTATGGCTCGAAAATCCTAACAACTACAGGTATCAAGTAGTGACATACCAAGTAGATATAAACATAATTATTACTACTAGTTATAACCTACTAAGCATATCAGAATGACAATATCAAAAAGATAAGTCAAAGGTCCCCGCCTAAAAAATAGAGATCGTATCTGAAATAGATCTCATGTCGAGATGCCGTCTCGAATCAAAGTTCTATAATACATGATATACATATTTAACTAATTACATATAGATTAATTAGCTAAATCAAATCCCCAACTAAATCTAATCCATCGATCAACTAGGGTTAGCTCCATTAACTCTAACCATTCCACTATTCAATTAGATTTAAGTCTATATATAAATCAACCTAAACTCACCCAAATATGAATCTATCCTCTAACCATATAATCCAATCCATACTTAATTCAATGTATTTACCTCAATATAAAAGTTCTTGTTAACACTGTTAACAATTTCAGCTCCACAGAACACAACTATACTTGCTGGAAACTGGTGATCGAAGCTGGATGACGCTGTTGACCACCCAAACAGATGCCCCAAATCAAATATCTAACAACTCAAACACTTAAAATCAGTTTCTAAAGTTAGTGATTACCTCTAATATGGCAGCAAGGCAGTATAGCACTCCTTGTGACCAATGGAGAGGGTGAGTGTGCGATGGCGTCTCCCATAACAGCCGGTGGTAGCACCTCCGATGATAAGCAGCATTGGATCGAAGATAGAAAAGGGCAATGACCGATGCAGAAGATGTAGTGGCTGCGGCTATTGGCGCTAGGTCAAGATGGTGGCGCCGGCTCAGAGCAGAGGGAGACAGTGACGAGCAGAATTAGACCAAGAAGAAAGGGGCAACAATGAATCGAAGCTAGGGCTCGGGATGATTGTTGTGCTACCAAATCGTAGTAGAGGAGGGTGATATGTGCGCACGACGGTGAGGAAAGATTGATGCTAGGACTCGACCTTTCCTCTCTTGGTCGAGGTTCTGCCAATGTGGCCGGCTAATCAGGGAAGAAGGGAGGCGGTGCTCCGTGCGGCGGCATAAGATCAAGGAAGAGGAGGGGCTCGGGTGGAAGCTAGGGCAGAGAGAAAGAAGGGGAAAACATGATGCAAAGGAGGAGAAGAGCTTAGCCGGCGGTTTTGTATGTGTGGGAGGAGAGGAAGCAAGGTGTTAGGAGGTGGCGTCGGTTGGGGAAGAGGAGAAGGCTTTGGCGGTGAGTTCGTGGGTAGCCGGCGGTCGGGCGACGTCAAGTGATGGCAGGCGAGCGAGTGATGCAGGGAGGTTTC
Source organism: Zingiber officinale (assembly GCF_018446385.1). Taxonomy (NCBI): domain Eukaryota; kingdom Viridiplantae; phylum Streptophyta; class Magnoliopsida; order Zingiberales; family Zingiberaceae; genus Zingiber; species Zingiber officinale. Next base: position 91,138,727 of record NC_055992.1, on the reverse strand, counting down.
GAGCAATCAGGCGCCAGTGGTTTGGGCGATCGACGATTGGGGCTCATCGACATCGGAGCCTGATGGTCAGCATCGATGAGCGATCGGGAGAGGCGGCGAGTGAGGGAGAAGAGAAGGGGATCAAAAATGGGGAGAATTAAGCTAATCGATTGACTGCTTTTTCACAAGAGCACAGTGAGGATTGGAATCGATTGAGGCAATTAATTGGAGTATTTTTGCGAGAGCACAATGAGGGAAGGAATCGATAGGTCAATCAATTGCGTGAAGAATAAAATACTTTAGAATCGATAAGAAGCTAGTAATTGATTGGTATGACCCATCAATCCATTGGACATGCGAAAAAGAACCATTCTATAGGTTTTGAACGGTCAATATGACATGGTAATCGATTAGGGATAAGACTAATCGATTGGGAGGTGTTTTCCAGCCCAAAAGAAACTTTATAAAAGGGAGTTTTGTGAAGAGAATGGACTACCGGTTCTTTTAAAGTTAGAAGCGAAGTACTATTCCATTTACAATCGATGAAGAGGCATTTACAAGCAATAAGAAAGCGCTCAAAGCAAGATCCATATATAGTTGTTTGTATTTATTATATTTGCTTTCATTTCTTGTTGTATTTCTTATGTTCGAAATTGTACAAGGCTTCTCCCCTCTAGGAAGGAGGTTTTTCATAGTGAAACTGTGAGTGAGGAGTGGACCCTTGGATCAATCACCTCAAGGAGGTGGATACCATGAAAAATCAAAGATGTTTGCAATTGAGAGTTTTTCTTTGATTTTTCTGCTGCCATTTAAGATCAAAGAAGCGAAGCGAGCCATTCAACCCCCTCCTCTAGCTCATTCATATCCTAACAAGTAATATCAGAACAAACCCGCTCTTCATCGGACTAATAATTGGAAGAAGTAAGAGCTAGAGGAAGAAGAATATAGTGAGTTTGAGCCCTAATTATCAACAATTCAAGACTGATCATCAAAGGAGCTCAACTTCAAAATGGATCTTTGAGATGGATTCAGATATGATATTCGCGCACCTCCACCTTTCAGATTGGGAGGGTTCAACCAATGGAAGGCTAGAGTTGAGAGTTTCTTCATGATGAACATAAAGTAATGATTTGCTCTAATAGAGGGATTTGAAGTCATAATGGGTAGTAATGAAAACCTCCTCAAGAAGAAGAAGTGGACCGAGGAGCAACTCAAAAAATATGAAATAAACAACAAGATAACCAAAATTTTAGTTAGTTTGATTCTTAATAATATCTTGTTTAAGATAGGTAACTACAAAGATGAAAGCGAGTTATGGAGTAAGTTGGTTAAGCTTCATGGAGATCCATCCTCAAAATAAAGTGAAGAAAAATTCAAAGAGGGCAAGTCTTTGATTCAAGAACATGAGGATTTGAAGGTTGAGAGGTGTTTAACATCTGAGGAGGAAATTGAAGAAGTATCCACCTCAAGGATTGAGGGGGAGAGATCATTAATACCAAAACAAGAAAAAGTCTCAATGTTTGGAACTAATAAAGAAGGATCATTTGCCACCCCTACAAGCAAAGGTATAACAATTTCAATTGCCAAGAATAAATATCACATCATTTGTTTCGAATGTAGGAAGAAAGAACACTACAAAAATCAAGTGTCTAAAATTGAGTATGAAAAAGTTTCAAGTGACACTCAAGGCTAAAGAAAAATCAAGGGATGGCAGAACCTTGATATGAAAGGGTAAGGAGCATATAATGTGGTTTATGTGTAATCAAAAGGGATATTATCAAATCAATGTCCAAGGGGAAAACATAAAAAAGAAATAATGGAGGAAGCTCAAATCAAGAGGGAGCTTGTAAGAACAAATCTAAAGTACCACTAGTTAATAATACTTCTCTAATTCAAGATAATAAGCATGCTAGACTTAGGACTTGAGGTTTGAAAATCAAGTCTTGAGGTTAAGACTTAAAAAATTGGAAAAGACTTTAGAGAAAATGACAAATAATGTCAAAAGGTCTAAGAAGCAAAACACAGGATTAGGAAGACAAGAGTCATTTATGGACAAGAAATGTTTGAGATATAAATCTAAGTTTAAGGAAAATATTGTTGATGCAATCGATCTAAGTTTGATTGGTACGATCATGATTTTGATGTGTCTGTCAAAGAGTTTAAGTTTAGACTTTCATATGTATTTAATATGTGTTTGAGTCATGCAGGACTTGGTGAAATGAGGCACTTGGTGCGGCCAAGTTTGGGAAGCTCATCCAAGGGCTCAGATCCTTGAGTTGGTGAAGAATGGTGTGGAAGACATCCGAGGGACTGTCGGATGAGGAGCAATGGAGTGAAGCCGAAGGAAGTGGTCTTTAAGGCAACATGAAGGATGGCACAAAGAGGAGCCGTGGGCTCAGGTGCATCTGAGGGATGAAGGACGAGGAAGAGGACTTCAAAGGGCGACTCCGGAAAGGATGAATGTGAGCGTGTAACTGGGACCAATCGACTAATGGAAGTTGTAGTCGACTAGTTCAGTTGACTGCTCAGTCGATTGGGAGTGAACATAAGCATTTTGTTTACTAAGCCAGTAGCTAGCAGTCGACTGGTACTTTTACCAGTCAACTGGTAAGTGGTTGTTGGTGACCGTTGGCAGAAACTCTGATTCTGCCAAGTGGCTGTTGGTTGTGTCCAACAGTTGCACCAATCGACTTATGGAAGTGCCAGTCGACTGGTGCGCAGGAAATGAGTTATCTTGTGATCAACTCTTTCCTCTCTATATATTGGAAGCTTGGGGTATTGAAGGAGGTTACTGATCTTATTGAAACACTCCTAGTCTCGGCCTCCAAGCTTCCCAAGCCTAACACTCTTCTTCCAATTCCTACTCTCAATCTTGTAAAGAAGAAGAGTGCCTTGTGAGAGGTTGTACTCCACCGAGAAGGAGTAAGTTTTAGTCGGAGATTGCCGAGGACTAATCCACTGAAGGATTAATGGTTCGTCCACCTCAAGGACAAGCCATGGAGTAGGAGCAAGCAATCTTCGAACTACATGAAAGGAATTGTGTTAGTGTTAGGTATTCTTTCTCTACATTGCTTTTATTATTTTCATTAGTTAGTTGTATTTCCGCTTGCACGCTAACCCTGTAGAGAAGAAATCAAGTTGGGGGGGGGGGGTGACCTAGCCTATTCAACACCCTTCTAGCTGGTTACGAGATTCCCTACAAATATGTCCTTATAACATAGAGTTTCATATAGCTATAGTGTTGGTGCAATTTGTACTAAGGGTCTAACTCAGGTTTTGATAAATGATAAGTAAGTTAAGTTAGGTGTTATCATGATCTAATGCATTTACCGAGTATGCAAGGTTGACTAATCTAACGGGTCAAGAGGACCTGATACCAGGCAGGAAGTCCAGTCGGGATGTGTGATTCCTGATTGGCAAAGTCCAGATGTGGGATTCTGGCAGGAGGTCAGGATGTTCGATTCTTGACAGGAGGAAGTCCAGATGTGTGATTCTGATAGGAAGACATAGTGGGTCAGATTGGACGTCGAGGAGGTAACTCAACACTTGGTAACTGAAGGTAAGTCACTGAAGGAGAGTGACTAAGTGAGGACACATCCCTGTTGAAGGGACAATAGATGTTGGTCCAATTTAGGTCCATTTTGAAAACCTAAATTAAGACCCTGACTAGATCCTGGTCTGGAGGACAGGGTCTAAGTCATAAATTAATCATATTATTATTGTGTTAACCTTATTTTGCAGGTTAAATATCTTTATATTAGACTAACACTTCTTGTAGGGCAAAGGGAGCATAAAAGACCTAGGGTGAACAGTATCCAAGGTGCCTTCTAGGCAACAGAAGGCGCCTTCAGTACTGTTTATGGATGGCTCCTTCGGAAGCTTGGAAGGCGTCTTCCATCGAATAAAATCTAACTTCGTCGGTGATAAAGAGCAATATTTTTTAGGATAGACTTTTTTCTATGGAAGGCGCCTTCAGGGCCATTGAAGGCGCCTTACACACTCTATATAGGTGCTGCTCGACCAAGCCTTCTTCACCAACTCTTCTACGAGCTTCCACGCATCTGTTTGAGGTTTCGACTGCTCTGGCTTCCTACTATTGCTCTATTATGATGTTACTGCATCCAACTATTGTTGAGGAGCTGTCCGACACTGAACCTAAACCAATCATCTTCAAAAGCGTTGGGTAATGAGTTTTAGTATTATACTTAATTATTGTAAAAAGAAAAGTGTTGCATGTTACATTTTGTCCTATTCATTTTGTACTCAATCCCCTCTTCTGGCGATTCCAAACAATGTTATTATTAGATTACTCATCGATAGATCCGTGGAACTTGGGTCTTGGAGTAGGAGTTACTGAAGGCTCTGAACCAAATAAAACCGCTTGCGTTCTTATACTTTTCTATTTCTGTTTTTATTTCCGCTACACTCATTTACTTACTTTGTTTTTTTTTAAAAAAAAAGTTTTTCAAAACCATGTGATGCACCCCCCTCTCACGTGTGTCTCGATCTGACAAGTGGTATCAAAGCCAGGCTAGCTTTGACTTGGTGTAATCACCAATCAAGCTGAGGAATTTTTTTTTATTTTTTGGATTTTAGTTTTTTCATATTTTATTTGAATTGGTAACATTTACCTTTTCAAATAAATCTTTCTCGATTAGTTTTAACTTGAAATTGGTACAACACTACTTGAGTCTTCGATATTTATTTTTCACTTCAAACTTTGCTAATCCAAGACCTAGTCTTGAAATATTTCTCTTCATTTTTTTGCAAGATATTTCAAATGACCCAACTTTTGGGATACAGCATTGCTAGTTCTCCTCTCTTCAACAGAAATGACTTTCCATATTAGAAGAAGAGAATGGAGGCCTACTTGAAGAGGAACATCTAGCAATGATTCACCATCTGATGATGGTATTGGGCACCTATAGACGAAGCAACTAAAGTGCCACTCTATCCAGCAAGATGGAACCTAGATGATAAAAAGGTCTAGATCGACTCGAAGGCATTGAACACAATCCAGTGTAGACTCACAAAAGAAGAACTCAACCTAGTCAGCTCGCACAAAAATGCAAAGGAGCTATGGGACAAGGTTATTGAATTACACGAAGGAATCAACTATGCCAAGGTAACTAAACGAGACCTCATTCTAAATACTTTATTTAATATTAAAATGCAAGATGGAGAAACAGCAAGCTAACTACGCACGAGGATCAAGGACATCCTCATGACTTGCATATGATCAAACATCAACTCGAGAACTATGACAATGTCAGGTATGCTCTAAACTCGTTCCCTCAAACCTCACTATGGGTATCGATCATAGATTCCTATAAAGTTTCGAGGAACCTTTCAAAATTAAAGTTAGACAAATTGTTTTGTGAATTATAGCTGCACGAATAAATTAATGCCATAAAGGTCGAGAAAGGAATTACATTTCTTGCAGGTACTTCGAAGGGAGCTAAACTTGAATCGAAAACTAAGTCTGAATTGGAATTAGATGAAGAAGAGTAGCTAGTGAACATGGTAAGGAAGATGTTCACTGGACACAAGAGAAACTTCACCAAATGTGACATGAAGATGTCCAAGTCTATATCAAGCAACTCAAAGGCAAATATCACATGCTATGGATGCAACAAGAAGGGGCACTTTAAACATGAATGTCTGAACGAAAACAAGATCAAGAAGACAAGGCAAAAGAAAGCACTCAAGGCAACTTGGGATGAGTCTTCCTCAGACAGATCGGAAGTTGACGAACCAAAGAAAGAAAGCTACCTCACACTGATGGCAATCGGAGGTGAATCAGATTTAGAAGAAGAATCCCAATACAAGTTAAACAACGAATTCACATTCGGTTTAGACGAACCAACTGGGGTAATATTTAATTATACCGCTAAATTTTTTAAAATTATTTCTTTCTTAAATAAGAAATTAACAAAAACTAAGGAACACGCTAAACTCCTCCATAAGGAAAATAATGTCCTTAAGGAATAACTAGGATAACCTCTTAAATTGACCAAGTTCAAAAAGGGATTCAACTCAGGCTGAAAATCTCAAGGAAGAAAATTCTATCTTGAAAAGTCGAATTAAAGAGTTAAAGGAACAATTAAAAAAGTTTACCTTAGGATCCAAGTATCTAAACATGATACTTGGATCCCAAGGAGCTATATACAATAAATCTGAACTTGGATACAAGTCTAACTCAACCTTTAAATCATTCCTAACCCTAACTCAAAATAAAAAACTAACTAAATCTTAGGTTCCGAAAGCTTGCCTAACCACGCAAGTAGGACACAATCAATATTATGTACCAAAAAAAATAAAATACACTACCTGAATCAAAATAAGTCAAATAATTCACTCTTAATTTTAAAAATTAAACCTTCAAAACTAAATTCAAACCTAAAGAATAAAATAAAATCAAATAAATTAAAAACTAAACCTAAATTAAATAAAAACAAAATTAATCTAAACTCAAACTATAACCAAGTCTATTATAACTATAAGCAAATTGACACAAATCTAAAATCTAAACTCAAAGTTTAATAATTCAGGGGAGACTCCAAATTAGCTGGCACCTACAAAAATAATAATTTACCCGACTGGATAATTATGACTAGGATAAATAGAGACAAACTTTACTTGACAAATGATACTAGAGAAGTTTTGGATGATAATAGATTAGGGAAGCTTTATCTATGCATATGTCTATGAAGATATGGCTTCGACTTGGTGTATTTTGCTTAGTGGAACTAATTGAAGTTATCCCTTACTAATCCTAACTAGTTTGACTAAAGTTTTGTATTAAGTTTAGTGGATAGGACTATTTGGAAAACTTCGAATGCGTGGTTACTATAATGATATCTAGGTGACTCACCACAGCTTAGACATTTATCCAAAGAATATATGTTTGTTGAACCTAAAACTAAACTTGAGTTTAACACAAGTTAAACCAAATTATGAAATTCAACTTAACTCATCTCACAAAATTATAGGATTCCCTGATTGAAAATATAAATCAGGTGAGATGAATAAGGATTAAATTATTTTAAATTAAATTAAAAATTAAATTAAATTAAAAAATAAATTAAAAATTAAATTAAAAATTAAATAAATTAAATTAAAATGAAATTAAATTAAAATCAAAATAAATCATGTTAAACTAAGTTCACAATTGAACTAAAATTTCTTTTTCTCCTACTCTTTATAAGAATCTAAATGGATATTGGACAATGTTTTCTCCCGACACATGACCAGGGATCAAATAATGTTCACAAAATTAACCTTCAAAAGATTAGGAACAATTGCCTTTAGAAACAATGACAACCTGAAGGTAATTGGAATAGGTAACATTAAAATAGAATCTAATTTCATTATTCATAAAGTACTACTTATTGAAAATTTCAAATTCAACTTACTCAGTGTTAGTCAATTGTGTGATTCAGAGTATAAGGTTATGTTTACATCTACTAAATATTTAATTAAACATATGAAAGACCTTATAATAAAATTAAAAAGACTTAAGAATAATAATATTCATATAATTAACTTAGCCAACTCCTCACTTAAGTGTCACAAAAAGAGGAAACCTGGCTATGGCATTGGAAAATGCCCCACACTAATTTTAGAAACCTCACCAAACTAAATGTAACGACCCGCCTTCTACTGACTAACCTGTAAGGCTGATCGTCACATTATGCTGTGCTAACTATTCCCTGACCATCACTAAATCTAGATGCGGAAACTGTACTAATTAAAACTTTGCTAAACTATTATCATTTCTTTATTCTATATGTGCTAGAGGGTGAAATCTAAGCTATTCATAATATATTTTACATCCCTCATGGTCAAGGAACTGGACTAAAGGTTTCCCGGCTGATTTCAGGCCTCCCAATCGATCCACTGATCGATTGGAATGGTCGGATCGATCTAGTGATCGATCCAGCACGCTACTGTGCTCGGGGCAATATTCTGGATCGATCGGCTGATCGATCCAATCTGGTCAATCGATCCAGCGAACGATCCCAGAGCTCTCTGTTCGCGACAGAAATTGCTGGATCGATCGGCTGATCGATCCAGAAGCCTACTGTTCGCGGAACAAATTGCCCAATAGATCAGCCGATCGATTGGGAACCCCCAATCGATCCACCGATCGATTGGGGTTTCTGATTTTGCAGCTAAGCTATGATTTCAACACTTGTTCGTGCCAAAGTTACTTATATCAATTCTAAACTAAATGCACAACATTCTAACATCACACAAACAGTGTTCTAAGCATGATAGGGTGCATGATTAACTAATTCATAGCAATTAACATACTAAGGTGCAAAATAATAAAATGCTAAAAGGTTTTAGTGCTTAAAACAAGCTTGCTGAGATTCCCTAAGATCTTTATTCCAAGTTCCATCCACACACATCTTCATCGCATTGCCCTCCAGCCTCCGCTAGTCCATCTTTCCTTTACCTTTATCTGCAGTATAAGGAAAAAGTATCTGTAAGTTTTCGCTTAGTAAGAAACCATCTACCTCACAAAACATGCATTCGATGCAATATGCTTTTAAAACATGCTATTGAAAATATGTACTGATTGGACAAAAACATGGCATGCTATCATACAATACATGGAAATCAAAAGCTAGTCATGGCATACTATCATCTAAAGCATGTGTAACAAAACTGAATATAGAGCTATCATACATAATCATAGGAAAGAGCTGAGCTGAAGCATGAACTGAGCTAAACTAAACTAAGCTAGTACTGAAGTTAAACTGTATACACAACTGATTTGTGAGTTTTGAAAACTAATTATCATAATAGGTGAAAATACATAATCATGCTGCTAATGGGCCCGGCAACTGTACGTACTATGTGCGCATCCCTAACTAAACCCGGGTTTGCAAGTTCCGAATTTAGTAGGGTTACTAGGTTATCTGAACCTAGGGACGACTGTGGGAGCCCAACCCAATGGATATCTAATCCAGTATAGTGCCATTGCTAAAAGTAAAATACTGAACATAAGCTAATAAATTCTTGTCTTGCTTTTACTAGGTTGTCTAAACCTAGAGCTAGGTTGTTTGAACCTAGAGGCGACTGTGGGAGCCCACCCATTGGACATTTAGTCCCATAAAAGTTGATGCAAGACTACTATGCCATTTTAAATGCTTCTATTGCATTTAACTGAGCTGTTAAACTGGCTAAACTATACTAGTTATTATATCGAACACTTGGTGTACATCAACTCTCCTCTCTATTAGGGAGATCACCTCTAGGCACCCGACAACGTCTAAACCTCTAACTGAAGAGGAAAGACGTGTCCGGCCCATCTAGAACTGCTCAACTAATCCCTAAATCTGTGAGGAGGGTTAAATACATCCTGTATGTCGACAAAAATCTGTATATAACTAATTTAAGAGCACACAATCATACGAAAGCTACTTATACTGCAGGTGAGGGGTTTCTTACCTCCTGCTCGAAGTTTTTTACGATTCTAATCGCTAGATTTCCGGAGAAGACGGTCCTTTCGACGATCTTCTCGCGTCTATGCGTTCCTCTCGCGGAGGGGAGCGTCCTCGTATCCAAGATGTCGCTGGAAAGTCCTCCTATGGCCCTAGAGACGGAATCCCTAGGTGTGCTTGTGGTTGGCGCCGAGAGAAGAAGAGGAGAGGGGGAGGGTGGCATGACTAGGGTGAGGGAAAGGTTTTTCCTCGTTTAAGAAAAATAACAATTCCTCACTTAAATCCCTATTTATATTTAGGAATTAATTCACCCAACTCTAACTTAAATAAAATTGTTTCCCTTTCCTTTCAGCACAGCCCTGTTGGGTTCACTTGGTTTACTGAAGCTATTTATAAGTCATAGGGTTCGCTAGGTCTCGGGTTCAATTCCCGCGTAGGCTATTTTCGTTTTCTATTTATTTTTGCTACTTCCGCTGTTCTAAAAATTCCATAAAAATATCCTAAAATTCCAGAAAAATACTAGGATATTTCTAATAATTATTTTGAGAATTTTTGGGTGTTACAATCCCCCATACCTTATAAAAAGTTTATCCTCGAACTTAGAATAACTCTGGGTATTTCTGTCTCATGCTGGCTTCTGTCTCCCATGTTGCCTCTTCTGCTGTGTGATTTTGCCAAATGACTTTTACTAATGGTACCTCCTTGTTCCGTAATTTCTTAACTGCTCGGTCTATTATCTGAATAGGCCGACTATCATAGCTGAGGTCTTCGCGGACTGGTACTGACTGGGGCTCAATCACCTGGGTGGCATCTGGGATATGCTTTTTCAGTATAGAGACATGAAATACATTGTGGATAGCTGACATCTCCTGGGGTAGCTCTAACTCATATGCTACCTTGCCAACTCTTCTGCTGATAAGGTATGGTCCCACATATCTGGGACTTAATTTGCCCTTCTTCCCAAAATGCATTACTCCCTTCATAGGAGCTACTCTGAGGAACACTGAATCCCCAACTGAGAACTCTAAAGGTCTGCGCCATATATCAGCATAGCTTTTCTACCGGCTCTGAGATGTCTCTATCCTCTGGCGGATCTGCTGTATAGCTGTTGTGGTATCTGCTACTAGATCTGTCTGAAGCTCTAGTTCTTTCTGTTCACCACTCTCATACCAGCATATTGGAGATCTACACCTCTGCCCATAGAGAGCCTCGTAAGGTGCCATACCGATAGTGGCCTGATAGCTATTGTTGTATGCAAACTCTGCTAAGCTCAGATATTTGCACCAACTTCCCTTGAAGTCTAGGGCACATGCTCGGAGCATATCTTCGAGTACCTGATTTACCCGCTCCGTCTGTCCATCTGTCTGAGGATGGAAAGCTATGCTGAACTTTAACTTCGTGCCCAAAGCTGACTGTACACACTCCCAGAAGTGTGATGTGAACCTACTGTCTCTGTCTGATATAATGGTTCATGGGACTCCATGTAATCTAACGATCTCCTTGAGATACAACTGAGCTAGCTGTTCCATGGAGTAGGATATCCCGATAGCTAAGAAGTGGGCTGATTTAGTCAACCTGTCGACTATTACCCAGATGTTATCAAAACCATTCGTGGTTCTGGGTAATCCCACTATGAAATCCATAGAAATGTCTTCCCACTTCCATTCTGGGATCTGAATGGGCTACAGAACTCCTCCTGGTCTCTGATGTTCTGCCTTAACCCTCTGACAGATTAAACAGGTGTTGACATATCGAGCAATGTCTCTCTTCATCCCAGGCCACCAAAAACGTTTCTTCAAGTCCTGGTACATTTTGGTGGAGCCCGGATGCATCGCATAGGGAGTCTTGTGAGCCTCATCTAAGATCTTCCTGCGTAGTTCCTCCTGATCTGGAACGCATAATCTGTCGCCAAAATACAACACCCCGCTAGCGGACACTCTGAATTCTCCACTTTCTGATTCTGCTATCCCTTGCTTGATTTTCTGAATTTCAGGATCCTGTTCTTGAACTGTCTGAATGTCATCAAGCAAGGTCAACTCTAAAGTCATAGTAGAGAGCTGTCCAACTATGAGTTCGAGATCGAAATCTGCGATCTCTTTCTGTAGGGGCGGTGACATGGCTGCTAGAGATAATAGGGCAGCACTGGACTTTCTGCTAAGGGCGTCTGCTACCCTATTTGCTTTTCCTGGGTGGTAGAGGATGTCTATATCATAGTCTTTGACCAGCTCTAGCCATCTGCGCTGTCGCATATTCAGATTCTTCTAAGTGAAGAAGTACTTCAGACTCTGATGATCTGTATACACTCTACACTGAGCTCCATACAAGTAATGTCTCTAAATTTTGAGAGCGAACACTACTGCTGCAAGCTCAAGGTCATGAGTAGGGTAATTCTTCTCATATTCCTTGAGTTGTCTGGAGGCATAGGCGATCACCTTGCCATTTTGCATCAGCACTGCTCCTAGTCCCAATTTAGAGGCATCACTATATATATCAAAGCTGTCTATGTTTTCTGGTAGAGTCAGAATAGGTGCACTGGTCAATCTCCTTTTCAGCTCGCTGAAACTGTTCTCACAGTCCTCTGTCCACTGAAATTTTCTGTTCTTCCTGGTGAGAGCTGTCAATGGGGAGGCTATCCTGGAGAAGTCCTCTACGAATTTTCTGTAGTAACCTGCTAATCCCAGAAAGCTTCTGATCTCACTAGCGTTCGTGGGTCTTTTCCAGTTGCTCACAGCTTCTATCTTACTGGGGTCTACCATAATACCATCCTTTGAGATGTGACCCAGGAAGGACACCTGATCTAACCAAAATTCACATTTTGTGAACTTGGCGTACAACTGGTTCTACTGAAGGGTCTGCAGTACTATTTTCAGGTGCTCTGCGTGTTCTTCCCGAGTTCCTGAATAGATAAGAATGCCATCGATGAATACGATAAGGAACTTATCTAAGTATTCTCTGAATACTCTATTCATAAGGTCCATGAAAGTAGCTGGAGCATTTGTCACGCCGAAGGGCATGACTACGAACTCATAATGTCCGTATCTAGTCCTGAATGCTGTCTTGGGTATATCCCCTTCTTTAACTTTCACCTGATGATAACCTGATCTGAGGTCTATCTTAGAGAACACTACTTCTCCCTTTAGCTGATCGAACAGGTCATCTATTCTGGGAAGGGGATACCTGTTCTTGATAGTGACTTGGTTCAGCGCTCGGTAATCTATACACAGGCGCATGCTCCCGTCATTCTTCTTCACGAACAATACAGGTGCTCCCCATGATGAGTGACTAGGATGTATGAAGCCCTTGTCAAGCAGCTCCTGTAGTTGCTCATGAAGTTCTTTCAGTTCTGCTGGGGCCATGCGGTAGGGCGCTTTGGAGATAGGATTTGTACCGGGAATATGTTCTATCTCGAATTCAATCTCCCTGTCTGGTGCTAAACCTGGTAACTCTTCAGGGAAGACTGCTGGGTAGTCACATACGACTCAGACCTCTGCTAGCTGTTGGTCCTTGTCCTATCAGGTATTGACTACGTGCGCTAAAAATCCCATACATCCTGAATCCATTAATCTCTGTGCCTTCAGAGCTGAGAGAAATTCCTTGGCTTTTCTCTTGGGTTCTCCGATGAACTCGAACTGTGCTTCTGCTTCAGGTTGGAATATGACTTTCTGCTTACGGCACTCGATGGAGGCACCGTATCTGATCAAGAAGTCCATTCCAAAGATGACATCGTAGTCAGTCATATTTAGCACTATCAGATCACAAAAGAGTTCTCTGTCTGCTATAATGACTGACACTGCTCTGAGCCAGTGCGTGGATGTCATAATTTCTCCTGAAGGTAATGTTGTCAGAAACTGACTACTGAGTACCTCTGGAGGTATTGCTAATTTCTCAGCAAATGCCCTGGATATATAAGAATGGGTTGCCCCAGTATCGAATAAGACAGTTGTACTTTGCTGTAAAATACTAATTTGACCTAAAACAACTGTCGAGGCATTTGCTACGTCCTCTCTGGTGAGTGAGTAGATCCATGCATTTGTCGTAGCTGGAGGGGCTTCTAGTCTGCCCTGGCTGATGTGGGGACTATCTAAAGCGGCCTGCATCTGATGCAACTATGCTGGCTTGGCTTCGTACTGGATCGGCTGTGGTGGAGGAAAGCTGGCCTTGTTCGGACACTGCTTGGCCATGTGCCCTTCTTGTCCACACTCAAAGCATCCTCGTGTGCCCTTACGGCAAACTCCAAGGTGGAATTTCCCACAAGTAGCACACTTCGGATAACTGGGCTGTTTACTAGCTGGTCCTCCTTTTGGGTAACTCCCTGGTTTGCGCTTGTTGCTAGAGTTCCCTTTCCAGTTAGAGCTGTGCCCCTGTTGTTTCTAAGTACCTGAGCCTCCTTTCCCTTTGGACTCTGAGAGGACTTGTTTCTGCTGCTTGATATTATTCTGGTAGTGCTCGGTGGTCAGAGCACTGCTGACTAGTTCTTCGGTGGTTTGCGGCCTATGAATGCCGCCAGCCACATTCATTGCTATTTCCAGCCTCAGCATCTTGAGCATCAACCGAATTCTTTCTTTTTCTGTGCTGACTAGTTCGAGGCATAGACGAGCCAATCTATTGAATTTCTTCATAGCTTCCTCAATTGATAGGTTGCCCTGACGAAACTCATTGAACTCGTCGAAGTGGCGGTTTGTAACCCGCATGTGAAAGAATTCCTCAAAGAACTCCTTCTCGAAGTCAGCCCATGTCATCTGGTTTACTGGGCGCTTCGCTCTAATTCTCTCCCACCACATGCGTGTATCTCCTGTCAGACAGAAAGAGGCGCACTTCACTTTCTCATGTTCTGGCCAGTCCAGAAGCTCCATCGTACTCTCCAGTGTTTTGAACCAGGCTTGAGCATCCCATGGTTCACTGGTGCCTGAGAAGTTCTCGGGCTTGACTCTCTGCCACTGGATCAGATAGGCTTCTCTCTTTGCCTCTGCTGCTGGGGCTACTGGTGCTGCAGGCTGGACTGGGGGAACCTCTAAGACTACTAGCGTTGCTAGGTTTGGTTCTGGGGTGACTGTGGGAGTATTCTGCTGATTAGCCTTTAAGGTGGCTATCTCCTGTTGCTGTTCAGCTAGCTGCTGCTGTAACTGAGCCACTAATGCTGTAAGGTCTGGGGGAGGTACTGAACTTCCTGCCTTGTGTTGGGGCTCAGTGGCTGGTGCCCTTCTAGCTGGGCGTCCTCGTGTCATTTCTAAAGACATAGAGGACATACATAACTGATAGAATCATAATTGCATATCTATGGTTATCATGTTAGGTACCATTATAAGTAAACATGCTTCATTTATTTCTAACATGAAAACAAGAAACATAAATAAAGTGAGAGGTGTTCTTACTTGGAAGCTGCAGGTTCAATGCTGATGTGTGTGTAGGAAGTATGGAAACTGCTCTGATACCACTCTGTAACGACCCGCCTTCTACTAACTAAGCTGTAAGGCCGATTGTCACATTATGCTGTGCTAACTATTCCCTGACCATCACTAGATCTAGATGCGGAAGCTGTACTAATTAAAACTTTGCTAAACTATTATCATTTCTTTGTTCTATACGTGCTAGGGGGTGTAATCTAAGCTATTCATAATATAATTTACATCCCTCATGGTCAAGGAGCTGAACTAGAGGTTTCCCAGCTAATTTCAGCCCTCCCAATCGATCCACAAATCGATTGAAATGGTCAAATCGATCCGGTGATCGATTCAGCAGGCTACTGTATGCGAGACTCAGGTTGGATCGATCCAGTGATCGATCCAGCACGCTACTGTGCTCGGGGCAATATTTTGGATCGATTGGCTGATCGATCCAGACTGGACAATCGATCCAGTGATCGATCCCAGAGCCTTCTGTTCGCGACAGAATTTGCTGGATCGATCGGCTGATCGATCAAAAGGCCTACTGTTCACGAAACAAGTTGCCCAGTCGATCAACCGATCGATTGGGAAGCCCCCAATCGATCAGCTGATCGACTGGGGTTTCTGATTTCGTGCCTAAGGTCTGATTTCAGCACTATCTCGTGCCAAATCACATACAACAACTCCAATAATGACTGAGAAACATCCTAATGATAAATAACTAACATTCTAACATGACATAGTTCACTAGTTCATAGCATTTAAACATTCTAGAGAGCGTAACAAGAATAAAACTAAAGTTCCAATATTAAAGCAAATTGCTAGGTCCCTGAGATCTTCATTCCAAGCCCCATCCACACACATCTTCATCGCATTGTCCTCCAGCCTCCGCTAGTCCATCTTTCCTTTACCTTTATCTGCAGTATAAGGAAAATAGTATCTGTAAGCTTGAGAGCTTAGTAAGAAACCATCTACCTCACTAAAACATGCATACGATGCAATTCATGATTTGAAAACATGCTGATTGAAATACATATTGAACATGTGAGAGCATGGCATGGTATCATACAACATAGAAACCAAAACTAATCATAGAACTATCACATGTATCAATAATAAAA
This sequence comes from Zingiber officinale, assembly GCF_018446385.1. Taxonomy (NCBI): domain Eukaryota; kingdom Viridiplantae; phylum Streptophyta; class Magnoliopsida; order Zingiberales; family Zingiberaceae; genus Zingiber; species Zingiber officinale. The sequence goes on along the minus strand of NC_055992.1, from coordinate 91,122,791 downwards.
GCTAACTGAAACACGAACTGAGCTAAAACTCAAACTAAGCTAGAACTGAATTTAAACTGTATACATGACCGATTTGTGAGTTTTGAAAACTAATTATCATAATAGATTAAAATACATAATCATGCTGCTGATGGGCCCGACAACTGTACGTGCTATGCGCGCATCCCTAACTAGACCCGGGTTTGCAAGTCCCAAATTTAGTAGGGTTTACTAGGTTATCTAAACCTAGGGACGACTGTGGGAGCCCAACCCAATGGATATCTAATCCAGTACAGTGCCATTGCTAAAAGTAAAATACTGAACATAAGCTAATAAATTCTTGTCTTGCTTTTACTAGGTTGTCTAAACGTAGAGCTAGGTTGTCTAAACCTAGAGCTAGGTTGTCTGAACCTAGAGGCGACTGTGGGAGCCCACCCATTGGACATTTAGTCCCATAAAAGATGATGCAAGACTACTATACCATCTTAAATGCTTCTGTTGCATTTAACTGAGCTGTTAAACTGGCAAAACTATACTAGTTATTTTATCGAACACTTGGTGTACATCAACTCTCCTCTCTATTAGGGAGATCACCTCCAGACACCCGACAACGTCTAAACCTCCAACTGAAGAGGAAAGACGTGTCCGGCGCATCTAGAGCTGCTCGACTAATCCCTAAATCTGTGAGGAGGGTTAAATACATCTTGTATGTCGACAAAAATCTGTATATAACTAATTTAAGAGCACACAATCATACGAAAGCTACTTATACTGCAGGTGAGGGGTTTCTTACCTCCTGCTCGAAGTTTCTTACGATTCTAATCGCTAGATTTCCGGAGAAGACAGTCCTTTCGACGATCTTCTCGCGTCTATGCGTTCCTCTCGCGGAGGGGAGCGTCCTCGTATCCAAGATGTCGCTGGAAAGTCCTCCTATGGCCCTAGGGACGGAATCCCTAGGTGTGCTTGTGGTTGGCGCCAAGAGAAGAAGAGGAGAGGGAGAGGGCGGCGTGACTAGGGTGAGGGAAAGGTTTTTCCTCGTTTAAGAAAAATAACAATTCCTCACTTAAATCCCTATTTATATTTAGGAATTAATTCACCCAACTCTAACTTAAATAAAATTGTTTCCCTTTCCTTTCAGCACGGCCCTGCTGGGTTCACTTGGTTTACTAAAGCTATCTATAAGTCATAGGGTTCGCTAGGTCTCGGGTTCAATTCCCGCGTAGGCTATTTTCGTTTTCTATTTATTTTTGCTACTTCCGCTATTCTAAAAATTCCATAAAAATATCCTAAAATTCCAGAAAAATACTAGGATATTTCTAATAATTATTTTGAGAATTTTCGGGCGTTACACCTACTCCAAGACTCAAGTCCTGCGGACCTATCGATGGGTAATTCACTAAAATAACTCTTTCAGTACCTCTAGAAGAGGGAATCAAATACAAAAGAATTCTTAACAAGTGCAACACACTACACTTATCCCTTTGCAGTAATTAAGTACACAAATGAAAAAGATTACTAAACACTCTTTCAATAGGGTTGGCTTGAGCTCGGTGTTTGGTCAGCTTCTTACCAGTAGACAAGCATGGCAGTGTCAGAGCAGGCAGGAAGCCGAAGCATTCAAAAGTATAATTGGAAGCGCAAATGATCGTATGAGTGTTATGTCTTAAAGTTTGGTTAAGTTCCCCTTATAAAGGGTATGGAAGGCGCCTTCTATAGCCATTGAAGGTGTCTTCAATGTGACAAATTCTATCCCAACTTCACTATGCCTTATCTGTGTTGAGGTCTAAAATCTATCTTGCAAAAGGCCCCTTCAAAGAATTGAAGACGCCTTCTATGAACAGTGCCAAGGCGTCTTTAGTGATTGAAGGCTCCTTTCATCCCTTGGAAGATGCCTCGGGTACTATTCACCTGAGGCTTTTGTGCTCTTCTTATCCTTCAAAGCGTGTTAGTCTAATAAACTAAATAATAACCTGTAAAACAAGTGTTATCATAATAATACTGAGTAGTAATTAGACTATGTCTCTTCGAGATCAGAATCTAGTCAAGGTCTCAATTTAGGGATCCGAAATGGTTCTAAACTGGGCCGACGCCTACTATCCCTCAACCAGGATGCATCCTCACTGAGTCACTCTTCTTTAATGACTTGTCTTTACTTATCAACTTATAGTCGATTTGACTAGCCTTTTAACCCACCAGGTCTTCATGCTAGTTGTCAGGTCTGTAGACCCAATTAGACTTCTGCTATTTGTCCACCTGACTTCTTGCCAAATATCAAGTCAGCCCGTTGGCCTATCTGAACTTCACATCAACTAGCTGGTCTCGTAGACCTAAATAGATTTTTAGCCTGGTGTCTGATCCCCCAGACTCATCAATTTCTACACACTTGGTAAAGTAGTTAGACAAATAACACATCTAACTTTAACCTATTTGTCATACATCAAAACTAGATTATTAGTACAACCTGCATTAACAATCTCCTGCTTTTTGATGTAATGACAACTTGAGTTAAAGTTAGAAAAACAAATGTAAATAAAATAAATGCAAATAAGCATTAAGCATGAAATGTTTAATATAAGTAAATGTTTAATATAAGTTAGCTTTTCTAACCTAACCCACTATTCTCCCCCTTTGGCATACATAAAAAAATAAATGCGTACAATATAAATAATTAAATAAGGGTTTAGTAAAAAGGGACTTTGCAAACTTAATTTTGGAAACTTCAAATAGAAAGTGCTTATCTTTTGAAATAAAATTTTTACAAGTAATGTTTTCTAATAAAAACTTTACAAGGGTAAAGATTCGGGTTCATTTAAGGGAGGATTAAATATTTTGAGAAAAGTAAATATTTGCAAAGTAACTTCAAAGAAAATTTTTCTAAAATTTTCAAAGTAATTTGAAAGGCAAATTTTCTAAGACAAGAATTTTCAAAGTACTTTAAAATTAAACAATTTAACAAGGATTTTTAAAGTAGTTTTAAAGAGGAAATGAAGTTTCTAAGAATAATGCTTTCAAACAAGATTTAGGTAAACATTCCAAACTAAGTCTTTAGACAGATTACTACGTAAAAATTTCAAAGGATAAGAAGAGAATTCCCAAACTAATTTACAAAGTGATAAAATAATTTTCAAAGTATTTTTCAAAATGCTTGAAGATTAAATTGTTCAAAAACATTTAGAAAAGATAAACTTGTAGAAGATTTTGAAATCTATTTTTCAAGGGAAATTTTGAACTTACTTTTCAAAGGTAAAAAAATAGTTTTCAAGGCTTTATTTTTAGTGCAACTTTTGAAAGTGAATTTTTAAAAATAACTTGTGAAATAAAAAAAAATCAAACCATTTTAGTAAATTCATTTTGAAAATAGAATATATTTTTCAAAAAATATCAAGAAGAGGAAAATATTTGAAAGTATTTTTCATAATATTCTCTCCCTGAACCTGATATTATCTAAGAAAAATATTCATCTAGAAATTTTCTTTAAATGTTTAACCATTAGTTACTAACTAACTATTAGAAGATAACAGTGTTTACTTGATTAGTCAAGTTAAGTAGATATATCGAGTTAGTATTTGACTAAGATGGATTACTTAACCTGATCACTGTAATTTAGTATTTCTGGCCCAGATTTGTGTTGATGCACTGATATAAGCATTATAAGTCTAGACAATTTGCCTATGCATCTCACGTTATTCTAGGTTTTTGAATACACAATCAAGGGAGTCTAGTATGTTTGTGAGATGCTCAAGTCCTAATTCTATAGGAATATGGTTTCTAGTGTTTTGATCTAGTCTAAGGCTAAAATTAATTTTTAAAAATCAAAGAAATTAGAAAGTTTTAGAAAAATAAAAGTAAAAAAAATTTTCCTAGAATTTGTTATTTATTTTGAAAATTTTGAAAATAACAGACCTAATCCAACTTATCTAAATAAGATGACAAAAAGTGGATAACTATATAGATCAAGTCAACTAAAATATAAAAAGTATGATAGTGTCCTAAGATGATCAAGTCTGGACCTCATCAGTTGGAGGAAGTGGAGACTACTCAGATACTCACAAGGCTTGAATGATCTGTTGTAGTCTGGTGGTCATCTCCTCTCGGAGCGAGGAGAGACCAATGGTCATCTCTCCCCGAAGAGTGTTGAATCCATTCGAAACTGACTGTTAGAGCTGTGCGGAAGACTCCTCAAGTCGTGCTAATCGATCCTCGAAGATAGTGAGGTGGAGGGTTGTGTCAAGGTCGAGGGCTAAGTCAGAGTCAGTGGATATCCGAAGATCTCCTCAGCCGTGAATGCTGGCATCTCCTCTCCCTCGCCAGGAATAATGGGTGGAAAATCATCCTCTGCCTCGCTTAGTATATCTGGCTGTGGTCCCTCTCTCCAGGCTAGTCCCCCCTAAGCAGTGATATCTATATGCACTAATGCAAACTGACGCTGGCCAATCTCGTCATATGTGCTAAGGGGAGTAATCGTACCCTGCGTCATATCTACCCCTATGGTTGAGAATATATATGTTAAAATATGACAGTATGGCATGTAACCTGTAGCCTAGTGATGAGACTGGATGCATAAATGATATTGTGGAATATGTGCAATGCAATATTGATATTAAGACACTGGCATAGTGCATATAGGAAAAATGAATGAGATGGCGGCATCATCGCAACATCGCGAGATGTGATTGGTAGAATGTAGGTAGTCAGGACTTGATATAGGATATAGTCCTGGACCCTAAGAGAGAGTGACCTAAAGTCAGTCACTGTAGGTAGTCTCTCCTCCCTAAAAAAATATCTGTAGATAGTATCTAATGTAATATGCGAGTAGGGTTCTCTAGATGGTAAATCTTTACTAGGGTAACACAAAAATGGACAAGTAGATCTCCTAAGTCTTAAGCTATCATACAATAGAGTGGGGGGAGAATTGAAAGTCCTTCCCGCCAACTCTAGTGGAATAGGTTAGGTCATCAACCTTAACCATATTATTATAAAACTGTGCACACAGGTTTAGATTTACTACATGGCTACAGTAAACTAGCCTATCTAACTAGTAGTAATCAATAATCTCTATGATAGGTGCGCAGTACCGGGTAAAGAAAGTCTTACTGAGGAATCTAGATTTTAATGCAACATATGTATGCTTAAGGAAATCTAACCTAATCCGCTCAGAGGGAAACCTAGCATTAGTAGATAGGGCATTACTAGAGCTAAGGTTAACATGTCGTCATTTCCTAAAATAATTTATATATGCATATCATTCATATAACAACAAATAAATAATAAAAAATAGCTACGTAGTTAAGTTAGGGTGTATCAAGGAGGCATAATCGAAGCTTTGGAGGGGAAAAGATGAAGAAGTAGTGAAGATTCGCAGTAGAAGGCACCTTCTCGTGGCTAAAGTTGCGAACAGAGTGCTACTCTATTAGTTGAAAAAATTGGTATTGAAGGCACCTTCAGCCTCATTTAAGGTGCCTTCAAGGTGTTATGGAAGGCGCCTTCAATCGCCTGAATGCACCTTCAGTCGGTTGGGGAGGGAAATATCCCGCTGTTGCGAGGGCGCCTCCGATTGACTCGGAGGCGTAGGATTTTTTTTGTGTGTTTTAATTTAAGTTTTAAATTTATTATAATTTTAGTTTTAATTTGAGTTTTAATCTTAATTTATGTTTTAAATTTAATTTTAGTTTAAATTTAATTTTTAAATTTAAATTTAATTTTAGTTTAATTTTAGCTTTGATTTAAGTTTTAATTTAATTTCAGTTTAAATTTAGTTTTGATTTAAGTTTTAAATTTAGTTTTGATTTAAGTTTCAAATTTAATTTAATTTTAGTTTTGATTTAAGTTTTAACTTTAATTTTTAATTTTAATTTATTTATGAATTTGAATTTTGAGTTTTAATTTTGAATCCTTAATCATCTCACCATTGTACTTTTTCAATCTGGGAATCCTATAATTTTGTGAGATGAGTTAAGTTGAATTTCAGAGTTTGGTTTAACTTTGTATTAGATTCAAGTTTAGCTTTGAGTTCAATAAAAGATATTTTTTGGATAAACTTCTAGTTGTGGTGAGTCACCTAGACATCATTAGAGTAACCACGCCTTCGAGGTTTTCCAAATAGTGCTATCCACTGAACTTAATAACAAAACTTTAGTCTAACTAGTTAGGATTGGCAAGGGATAACATCAATTTGTTCCACTAATCCAAATGCACCAGGTCGAAATCATATCTTCTTAGACATGCATAGATAGAGTTTTCCTAACCTACTATTATCTAAAACTTCTCCAATGTTGTTTTTTAAGTTAAACTTTTGTCCCTTTTAATCTAATCCTAATTATCCAGCCGAGTAAACTGTTATTTTAGAAGCGTCAGCTAATTTGGAGCCTCCCTTGAATTATTGACCTTTTAGGTTTTGGGTTTGTATTGATTTATTTTATAGTTATAATAGACTTGGTTATAGTTTGAGTTTAGGTTAATTTTGTTTTTATTTAATTTAGGTTAATTTGATTTGATTTTATTCTTTTGGTTTAAAATTTTAATTTTTGGGATTGAGAGTGAGTTATTTGATTTATTTTTATTCATGTAGTCAATGCTAATTTTTGGTACATAGTATTGGTTGAGTCTTACTTGCGTGGTTAGACACGCTTTTGGATTTGATTTTTATTTTGAGTGACTAGAGATATAAATGTTTTATTAGTTGAGCTAGACTCGTATTCGAGTCCAGACTTGTTATACACAAATCTTTATGATCCAACTATCATATCTAGTTACTTGGATCGAATTGTGAATTTTTCTAGTAGTTGTTTTAGTTCAACTATTTCTTCTTACAAACTAAAATTCTCCTCTTCAAGTTTTACAACTTAAGTTGGCGTTTTAGCTTGAATCAATTCAGACCTTGAGATTGATTTTAATTGTTCATTAAGTGTTTTATTTTCTAAATTTAGTTCATTTATTTAATCTTCATACAAGGTTAATTTCTTATGTAAACATGAAATTATTTTAAAAAATGTTTTTCTTAGAGTAGATTGTACCTCATCGGAAACTTCAAAAATGAGTGCGGACTCGTGGCTCAATTTGGGTTAAGACCTGTCTTCCGATTAGCTTTCCGATCTTGGTCCATCTACCATTAGCATGAGGTAGTTGGTGTATTTTGGTTCGTCATTGTCTGATTCATCTGCAGATGATTCATCCTACGTTGTTTTTGTAACGACCCAGATTTCCTCATTTTGAGCCCAGAAATAATTCAAAAATATTTAGAAATGCTATAGAAATATTCTAGAGATTTTTAGAAATTTTTAGAGGTCATTTGGTATTTTTACTAGAAGTTTTGACAAAAAAATGTCCAAGCCGAGGTTCGAACCAGCAAACTCTGATCTGGGCAAAACTCGGCTAACCAAGTGGGCCGGCGGTTATTGCTGATCAAGTAATGGGCGAAATCAAATTTAAGGGATAGTAGATATAGAAATATCTTAAGTTTATAAAAGGTTGTGGAAAAATGTTTCGGCCGAGGTTCGAACCCTCAACCTTGGACCCGAAGCAAAGATTTAAGCGGAGCGGCTGACCAAGTGTGCTAGCGATCGTTTGTTATTAAAGAAGGAGAAAAATTCCATTTAAGCTATAGTTGGAAACGAAAATAACCTTGAGTATAAGTTTTAAATCCTTTTCCCTAAACCTAAATTTCTCCCGAAATTCCCTTTCTTCTCTCACGCTCACGACGCCGCGCGACGGCTCTCTCTCGGGTGGAAACGAAGACGACTTAGGGCACGTCTCCGGCGGCCGACGAGCATCGTTTTCCGACCGGTCTTCATCCGCGCGTGACCACCTCGACAAGAGGAGCTCGGAAACGCAAAGAAGCCGTCGGGATTCTCATCTATCCGAAACCCTAGATCTCCCTTTCCGGCTGTGAGTTCAAGGATACAAGGAGTGAGTTGCTTCTCACCTGCAGTAGGAGTAGTTCCCTTCGATTGGTTTTCGATTGGTTTGGTTTCTTGCCACGATTGTGGATTTTCCGTGTAGCCTTGCCATGTTGTTCCCTTTTTGGTTAGGGTTCTGTTTGGTTGAAGTTTTAGAAGCATGCGTTTTTGTTTTCCTTGCTTTTAAATTCTGTAGTAGCAAGAATTAGTGTCCTGTTGTAGCATACTTAAGGAGGAATTCAATTGTTTCTGTGTAGTCCCATTGTAGCAAGCTTAAGGAAGATCTGATTACTCCTTTGTAGTTCTGTTAAAGTGTGTCGCCATGAAATCTATTTCAGAACAGTTTTGTTTTGTAAAGCTTTGATTGTTAGGGATTTTTAGAATAGCCCCAAGATTTGTTGTTTCCTTTGCAACTCTATTGAAGCATGGTTAAAAGATTTCGGTTATCTTATAAAAGTTTAGCTGTGAATAAGTTTTATATGGGTATTGTTTTAGTTTCCAGCAAGCTTTAATTGGTTGTAGCCTTGCAAATCTTGGTTTGAGGTTTAGATAATTTGCTTACGTTAAATCTGAGCATGAGGTTTAGATAATTTGCTTACATTAAATCTGAGCATGAGGTTTAGATAATTTGTTTACATTAAATCTGAGCATGAGGTTTAGATAAATTGCTTATGTTGAATCTGAGCTTGAGGTTTAGCTATGCTACTTCCATTCAAGTATATGGATAACATCTGTGCTTAGCTTATTCTAGAATTTTAAATGGATTACGAGTTATAATATCTTTATTGAGTGAATTCCAGATAAGTTGTGTATTAGTCATATTATGGAAAGGAAGTCTGAGAGACGATGAAAATCTTTACTAGCCAGAATATGTTTCTTTTGTTAAGTTGCTTTGCAGAATTTCTATTAAGTAAGTGCAGATTTTGTTAAGCTAGTATGCAGATTTCTGTTAAGCTATTATGTAGATTTTTATCAAGCTAGTATGCAGATTTTTGTTAAGCATTAGTGCAGATTTTTTATAAGTATTGTATGTGCAGATTTCTTTTGTATTCTATGCATGATTATGTGTTACATAGTTAGTTTCATTCATAGATGCATAAGAAAGATAAAGAAAAGTATAAGAAAGATAAAGAAAAGAAAGAAAAGGCCGAGGCCTTAAGTAAATCCCAAAGTCAAGACTTTAGGGATTTTTGGCACACAAGGTGTCTATTAAAATGCCAAGGCATTTAAAGAAGTAGTAAATAAGATAATAAGTATTTTACTTTTAAAGGGCATGTACCGGACACAAGGTCCAAGGGATGGGCTCCAAGTTGCCCCTAGGCACAAGGCCTAGAAGTATCTTAGTAGTTTCGGGATTAGCTACCTCGATTCTTATTAAGAATGCGCGCAAAGTGGTACAATGCCGGGCTCAAGAGAAGTTGATTATTATTTTCAAGTATTAAAGTATAAATTTTAAACAAGTGAAATAAAAGAATAAATTTAGAGTAAATGAAGTAAGTTTCACTTTGTTTTAAAGATCAGCAAGTTTAGCTTTCTTTTATGCTAGCAGCTTTTACATGTTTAGTTTCTTACATGTTATTTATTTGCTAGTTGATGAGCATGTTTAGCTTTATATGTTAGCATTTCAGTTAGTTTGCTTTCTTTATTAGTTTATGAGCATGAGTAGTTATACATGTTAGCTTTTCTGTTAGTTGATTTCTTTGCTATTTATGAGCATGAGTAGCCTTACATGTTAGCATTCAGTTTTAGCATGCTTTTATTTGTATACATGCATATCGAGTTTTTGTGAGTAGATAGCGCTCACTAAGCTTTATGCTTATAGACTGCATTTCCTCCTACTGCAGATAAAGGGAAAGAAAAGATACAGTGAAGGAAGGCGACAAGGAGATGCAAGAGAAGTGTGTGATGTGTGGACTATGGAGGTCCTTGGGACTTAGCTAAAGAACTCATTTAGTTTAAGAATTTGTTTAGTTTAATTTCTTATTAAGTTGATAAGAAAATTATGTAGTAAGAGGTTATGTTTTCGGTTTTTCATTATCTGCATGATTTGAATTATTAAACTGCGTGGTTGTGGTTAGTTTTCATTTCTTATTAAACTGTGTGGTTGATTGAAATATATTTCCAGCCGCTTGTGGCTGAGTATATTATGCTTGTATTATGGAAAATGGTCACCGGTACAGGGGAGACTCTGCCGAAATTTTTCGGTAGGGTTTTCCATGTGATTTTTAATAAACCGGTTAAGTAGAGTTAGTAGATAAGTAAAGGTCACTCTTAGAGAGTAGTAGTAGTAGTAAGAAGGGTGGTCGTTACAGTTGGTATCAGAGCAGTGTTCCATTCTCCAGCATCACACACACATCAGCATCATCCTTGCCGTCTTCAAGTAAAAAAGTATTTAAGTTCTTTCTTTATTGCTTTCCTTTTTTATTATTTGCAGTATAGAGTGATTGCTTATAAGTGCTTAAGTAAGATAAGAGTTTTTGCTGTTTTCTTTCTTCATATACAAATATGTATGGATAGAAAGGGTAGAGAAAATATCAAATCTTTTTATTTGTATAACTAAATGGCAAGAAGAGAACATCCCCGTACTGTTCATACTGAGGACCAAGTTCAGGAGAACGAAGAGCTCAAAACCCCTGGGTCTATTCTCTCTGAAGTTGTTGCTCAACTTCAGAGACAAGTAGCGAGCAGCAGCAAGTGATTGCCAATCTAATGGCCAATCAGAAGTCAGCTCCTCTCACTCCCCCAACCATTAATGTGGAGACCCCAGTGGTGACTGAAGTCCCATCAGCTGCCCTGAAAGTTGCCACAGCATCTAAAAGACAAGACGCATATCTCATCCAGTGGATGAAGCTGAAACCAGAAAGCTTCTCAGGAACGACTGAGCCCTGGGATGCCCAGGCTTGGTTCAAGACATTTGAGAGCACAATGAAGCTTCTTGACTGACCAGAAGTCGAGAAGGTTGATACCATTAAGTGTGTCTCTTTCTGCCTATCTGGAGATGCTTGTATGTAGTGGGAGCGAGTTAAGAGTAAGAGAGCAGTCAACCAGATGAGCTGGGTTGACTTTGAGATAGAGTTTTACTAAGAGTTCTTCCGCCAACGGATCACCAATAAACATTATGAGGAGTTTATAGAATTTAGACCAAGTGACCTACCAGTAGAAGAAGCGGTTAAAAGATTTAATAGGCTAGCTCACCTTTGCCTAGAGTTAGTAAGTACAGTGAAAGAACGAGTCAAACTGATGCTCCTAATGCTGAGACCAGAAATAACACCTAATGTGAGTAGTGAAACTCACCGACCATAGATTGGTGAAGAGCTAGTCAGCAGGGCATTAGTGAGCACTATTTAAACAGCAACAAGACACAACAAAAGCAACACAAGCCAGTCAAAATAGAAGACAAGACAGTGGGGAAACAGGGATCCCAGTCAAGTAATCAGAACTGGAAGGATAAAGATAACAAGAAAGACCTAAGCAGGAGGAAGTTCGGGTAGTCTGTGAGTATCCAGAGGTATTCCCAGAAGAGCTACCTGGACTACCTCCCAACAGAGAAGTGGAGCCAATTTCAAAAGCTTCGTACCGATTTCTCTAGCAGAGCTAAACGAGTTACAAGAACAACTTCAGGAGCAGCTTGACAAAGGCTTTATCCGCCCTAGTCATTCACCATGGAGAGCTCCTGTGTTGTTTGTCAAGAAGAAAGATGGATCTATGCGAATGTGCATAGATTACAGAGCTCTGAATCAAGTGACCATCAAGAACAAGTACCCCCTTCCCAGGATCGATGACTTATTTGATCAGTTAAGAGGGGCAACAGTGTTCTCAAAGATAGACCTGCGCTCTGGGTACCATCAGCTGAAGGTGAAAGAAAGAGATATACCCAGAACAGCGTTTAGGATCAGATATGGACGCTACGAGTTTTGGTCATGCCTTTTGGAGTGACTAATGCACCTGCGGTCTTCATGGACTTAATGAACAGAGTGTTCAGAGAATATCTTGACAAATTTGTCATCGTATTCATCGACGACATTCTGGTCTATTCAAGGACCCCAGAGGAGCATGACACGCACTTGAGAATAGTACTGCAGACTCTACAGCAGAAATAACTTTATGCTAAATTCTCAAAGTGCAAGTTCTGGTTAAATCAGGTGGCATTTCTAGGTCACATTAATTCTAAAGAAGGCATTCAAGTGGACCCAGCCAAAGTAGAAGCGGTCAACAACTGAAGTAGACCCAACAACGCCAGGGAGATCAGAAGCTTCCTTGGTTTAGCTAGGTACTACAAGAAATTCGTGGAGGACTTTTCCAGGATAGGCTCTCCACTAACAACCCTCATCAGAAAGAACAGGAAGTTTGAATGGTCAGATAAATGTGAGCAGAGTTTCCAAGAGCTCAAGAAGAGACTGACCAGTGCTCCTATCCTGATAGTTCCAGAGTAGACAAAAGAGTTATGCTGACACACGCCGTAGGCCACTTGAATTTCAAGTAGGGGATTCAGTCTTTCTCAAGGTCGCTCCTATGAAGGGAGTGATGAGATTTGGCAAGAAGGGTAAATTAAGTCCTCGTTATGTAGGACCTTACCTAATCATAGAAAGGATTGGGAAAGTAGCTTACAAGCTGGATTTACCACAGGACATGTTAGCAACACACAATGTGTTTCATGTCTCCATGTTAAAGAAGTGCCTCCACGACCCTAGCCAAGTGATTGAGCCTCAGTCAGTGCAGATCCAAGAGGATCTTAGTTATGAGAGTAGACCTACACAGATAGTGGACAGAGCAGTCAAGAGACTAAGAAGCAAAGAAGTACCACTAGTGAAGGTCGTCTGGCAGAACCAGAAGCACGAGGAAATTATTTAGGAGTGTAAGGACAGTATGAGACAGAGAGATCTAGAATTATTCTAAGTTCGAGGACGAACTTTTTATAAGGTGTGGAGAATTGTAACGACCCAGATTTCCTCATTTTAAGCCCAGAAGTAATTAAAAAATATTTAGAAATGCTATAGAAATATTCTAGAGATTTTTAGAAATTTTTAGAGTATTTTTATGTAATTTTTGGAGGTCATTTGGTATTTTTACTAAATGAAGGAAGTTTTGACAAAAAAATGTCCAAGCCGAGGTTTGAACCAGCAAACTCTGATCTGGGCAAAACTCGGCTAACCAAGTGGGCCGGCAGTTATTGCTGATCAAGTAATGGGCGAAATCAAATTTAAGGGATAGTAGATATAGAAATATCTTAAGTTTATAAAAGGTTGTGGAAAAATGTTTCGGCCGAGGTTCGAACCCTCGACCTTGGACCCGAAGCAAAGATTTAAGCGGAGCGGCTGACCAAGTGTGCTAGCGATCGTTTGTTATTAAAGAAGGAGAAAATTTTCATTTAAGCTATAGTTGGAAACGAAAATAACCTTGAGTATAAGTTTTAAATCCTTTTCCCTAAACCTAAATTTCTCCCGAAATTCCCTTTCTTCTCTCACGCTCACGATGCCGTGCGACGGCTCTCTCTCGGGTGGAAACGAAGACGACTTAGGGCACGTCTCCGGCGGCCGACGAGCATCATTTTCCGACCGGTCTTCATCCGCGCGTGGCCACCTCGACAAGAGGAGCTCGAAAACGCAAAGAAGCCATCGGGATTCTCATCTATCCGAAACCCTAGATCTCCCTTTCCGGCTGTGAGTTCAAGGATACAAGGAGTGAGTTGCTTCTCACCTGCAGTAGGAGTAGTTCCCTTCGATTGGTTTTCGATTGGTTTGGTTTCTTGCCACGATTGTGGATTTTCCATGTAGCCTTGCCATGTTGTTCCCTTTTTTGTTAGGGTTCTGTTTGGTTGAAGTTTTAGAAGCATGCGTTTTTGTTTTCCTTGCTTTTAAATTCTGTAGTAGCAAGAATTAGTGTCCTGTTGTAGCATACTTAAGGAGGAATTCGATTGTTTCTGTGTAGTCCCATTGTAGCAAGCTTAAGGAAGATCTGATTACTCCTTTGTAGTTCTGTTAAAGTGTGTCGCCATGAAATCTATTTCAGAACAGTTTTGTTTTGTAAAGCTTTGATTGTTAGGGATTTTTAGAATAGCCCCAAGATTTGTTGTTTCCTTTGCAACTCTATTGAAGCATGGTTAAAAGATTTCGGTTATCTTATAAAAGTTTAGCTGTGAATAAGTTTTATATGGGTATTGTTTTAGTTTCCAGCAATCTTTAATTGGTTGTAGCCTTGCAAATCTTGGTTTGAGGTTTAGATAATTTGCTTACGTTAAATCTGAGCATGAGGTTTAGATAATTTGCTTACATTAAATCTGAGCATGAGGTTTAGATAATTTGTTTACATTAAATCTGAGCATGAGGTTTAGATAAATTGCTTATGTTGAATCTGAGCTTGAGGTTTAGCTATGCTACTTCCATTCAAGTATATGGATAACATCTGTGCTTAGCTGATTCTAGAATTTTAAATGGATTACGAGTTATAATATCTTTATTGAGTGAATTCCAGATAAGCTGTGTATTAGTCATATTTTGGAAAGGAAGTCTGAGAGACGATGAAAATCTTTACTAGCCAGAATATGTTTCTTTTGTTAAGTTGCTTTGCAGAATTTCTATTAAGCAAGTGCAGATTTTGTTAAGCTAGTATGCAGATTTCTGTTAAGCTATTATGTAGATTTTTATCAAGCTAGTATGCAGATTTTTGTTAAGCATTAGTGCAGATTTTTGATAAGTATTGTATGTGCAGATTTCTTTTGTATTCTATGCATGATTATGTGTTACATAGTTAGTTTCATTCATAGATGCATAAGAAAGATAAAGAAAAGTATAAGAAAGATAAAGAAAAGAAAGAAAAGGCCGAGGCCTTAAGTAGATCCCAAAGTCAAGACTTTAGGGATTTTTGGCACACAAGGTGTCTATTAAAATGCCAAGGCATTTAAAGAAGTAGTAAATAAGATAATAAGTATTTTACTTTTAAAGGGCATGTACCGGACACAAGGTCCAAGGGATGGGCTCCAAGTTGCCCCTAGGCACAAGGCCTAGAAGTATCTTAGTAGTTTCGGGATTAGCTACCTCGATTCTTATTAAGAATGCGCGCAAAGTGGTACAATGCCGAGCCCAAGAGAAGTTGATTATTATTTTCAAGTATTAAAGTATAAATTTTAAACAAGTGAAATAAAAGAATAAATTTAGAGTAAATGAAGTAAGTTTCACTTTGTTTTAAAGATCAGCAAGTTTAGCTTTCTTTTATGCTAGCAGCTTTTACATGTTTAGTTTCTTACATGTTATTTATTTGCTAGTTGATGAGCATGTTTAGCTTTATATGTTAGCATTTCAGTTAGTTTGCTTTCTTTATTAGTTTATGAGCATGAGTAGTTATACATGTTAGCTTTTCTGTTAGTTGATTTCTTTGCTATTTATGAGCATGAGTAGCCTTACATGTTAGCATTCAGTTTTAGCATGCTTTTATTTGTATACATGCATATCGAGTTTTTGTGAGTAGATAGCGCTCACTAAGCTTTATGCTTATAGACTGCATTTCCTCCTACTGCAGATAAAGGGAAAGAAAAGATACAGTGAAGGAAGGCGACAAGGAGATGCAAGAGAAGTGTGTGATGTGTGGACTATGGAGGTCCTTGGGACTTAGCTAAAGAACTCATTTAGTTTAAGAATTTGTTTAGTTTAATTTCTTATTAAGTTGATAAGAAAATTATGTAGTAAGAGGTTATGTTTTCGATTTTTCATTATCTGCATGATTTGAATTATTAAACTGCGTGGTTGTGGTTAGTTTTCATTTCTTATTAAACTGTGTGGTTGATTGAAATATATTTCCAGCCGCTTGTGGCTGAGTATATTATGCTTTTATTATGGAAAATGGTCACCGGTACAGGGGAGACTCTGCCGAAATTTTTCGGTAGGGTTTTCCATGTGATTTTTAATAAACCGGTTAAGTAGAGTTAGTAGATAAGTAACGGTCACTCTTAGAGAGTAGTAGTAGTAGTAAGAAGGGTGGTCGTTATAGTTTTGAGGGCTTTCTTTTTCTTGAGATTCGGGCAGTCGCTCTTGTATTGTCCCTTCTTGTTGCATCCAAAACACATGACATTCGTCTTGTTGTTGCTGGAGTTGATCTTCTACAGGTCCCTTTTGGTAAAGTTCTTCTTTCTCCTGGTGAACATCTTTTTTTACTAGGTTTACTAGGTGTTCTTCTTCATCTGAGTTTTGATCAGACTCAACTTCAAGTTCTGGTTTAGTTCTGACATTTTCTTTTGATGTTCCTACAATAAAAGCAACACCTTTCTCAAGTTTGGCATTAGTCTATTCGTGCAGTTCTAATTAATAGAAAAGTTCATCTAAATTCAATTTAGATAAATTTCTTGAGATCTTATAGGCATCCACGATGGATGCCCATAGTGCATTTCGAGGAAATACGTTTAGAGTGTACCTTATAAGATCTCAGTTCTCCATCTGGTGGCCGATTGTGTGAAGTCCATTGAGGATATCTTTTATCCTCCCGTGTAGCTAACTGGTAGTCTCACTTTCCTGTATTTTGATGTTAAATAATTTATTTAAGAATAGGTCTCTTTTTGTTACCTTTGCGTCATTGGTACTTTCGTGTAGTTCTATGAGTTTGTCCCACAGCTCTTTTGCATTTTCATGTGGGTCAACGCAGTTTAGCTCCTCCTTTGTTAATCCACACTGGATTGTGTTGAGGGCCTTGAAGTCGATCTGGGCCTTTTTCTTCATTTCCAGATTCTAATTTTCCGGGTCCATTGGAATTTTGACGTTGTCAATAAACGCCTTGTATCCTTTGGTGACGTTGAACCACTGGTAGAAATTGATCTTCAAGTACACCTCCATCCACCTCTTCCAGTAGGGGAAGTCATCTCCATTGAAAAGACGAGGATAAGCAGTGTTGTATCTTTCATTTTGAGCCATTTAGATCTGAAATAGAAAACTTGAAGAAGGTACCAAGATTTGGTCTTGAATTAGTAAAGTTTGAGGAAAAAATATATCGAGAAACTCGAGTGGTGTCGCACCAACTTTGAGAAAAAAATGAACGAAAAAAGTTATTTGAATAGATAAACTTTTATCAATTCAAATGGAATGCAAAAAAAATTGAAATTCAAAACTAAAATGATTTCCCCCTGGCTTGATTAGTGGTTGTACCAATTCAGAGTAGAACATGCTCTGATACCACTTATTGGATCAAGTCGCATGTGAGAGAGGGGTGAATCACATGATTTTGAAAAACTCATCTTTTTTGTTTTTAAGAACCGAGCACGCAGTAGAAAACTAGTAAGAAAGCGAAAATAGAAAAGCAAGTAATAGAACACGCGTTCAGTTTTACTTGATTCGGAGCTTTCAGTGACTCCTACTCCAAGAATTAGGTCTCGCAGACCTATCAATGGGTAATCCACTAAAATACCTCTTTCAGTACCTCCAGAAGATGGAATCAAATACAAAAGAATTATAAACAAGTGCAACACACTGCACCTATATCCCTTTGTAGTAATTAAGTACACATGAAAAAGATTACCAAACACTCTTTTAATAGGGTCGACTTGAGCTCAGTGTTTGGTCGGCTTCTTAGCAGTAGACGAGCGTGGCAGCGTCGCAGCAGAGTTGTAGTAGGAAGTCGGAGCATTCGAAAGTGCAATTATAAGCACAGATGATCGTATGAGTGTTCTGTCTTGAAGCTTGGTCAAGTCCCCCTTATAGGTGTGAAGGCGCCTTCCATAGTCATTGAAGGCGCCTTTAATGTGACAAACTCTATCCCGACTTCACTGAGCCTTATCTGTGATGAAGTCCAAAATCTATCTCGCGGAAGGTGCTTTCTATGAACAGTGCCAAGGTGCCTTTAGTGATTGAAGGTGTCTTCCATCCCTTGGAAGGTGTCTTGGGTATTGTTCACCCGAGGCTTTTTGTGCTCTTCTTGTCCTGTAAAGTGTGTTAGTCCAATAAATCAAATAATAATATGCAAGACAAATGTTAGCACAATAATACTGAGTAGTAATTAGACTCTGTCTCCCTGATACCAAGATTTAGTCAAGGTCTTAGTTTAGGGATCCGAAATGGTCCTAAACTGGATTGACGCCTACTGTGCCACAACTGGAACTTGTCCTCACCGAGTCACTCTTCTCCAGTGACTTACCTTTACTTACCAACTTGTAGTCGGTTTGACTATCCTCTTGACCCATCAGGTCTTCATGCTAGTTGTCAGGTTCATAGACCCAACTGAACTTTTACCGGTTGTCCACCGGACTTCCTGTCAGATATCAGGTTGACCCATTGACCTATTTGGACTTCGCACTAGCTATCCGGTCTTGTAGACCTAGCTAGATTTTAACCTGGTATCTGGTCCTCCAGACTTGTCAATTTCTGCACACTTGGTAAAGTAGTTAGACAAACAATACATCTAACTTTAACTTATTTGTCATACATCAAAATCAGATTATTAGTGCAACCTTCACCAACATATAGAGTTTATAGTAAAACTACTCTAAGAATTGAGAAAACAATTAATGTAAAATTTGACGAAATTACTAAAGGAACTAACTCAACTTAACCTCATTATCAATCAATTGATTTTGTTAGAGCTAACACTGATCTAGGGGGAGCAAGTGAAAATCCGATAAATGAATACAAAGATGAATAAAATCAACTACAAGAAAATGAACAAACACAAATTGAGCCTAGAACAATAAGAGTCAGTTCAGACCACCCATTGACCAAATAATAGGTGACCCAGAACTAAAGGTTCAAATTAGATCATCATTTAGAAACCTAAGTCAAATATCCTTAATTTCTCAGGTTGAACCCAAAATAGTAGAAGAATCCCTGCTTGATCCAAATTAGGTTATTGCCATGCAGGAAGAACTAGCTCAATTTGAAAGAAATTGAGCCTGGGACTTAGTTCCTCTACCCAAGAATAAAAATTTCATTGAGACTAAATGGGTATTTAGGAATAAGTTAAATGAAAAGGAGGAAATTATCATAAATAAAGTTAGACTAGTAGCTAAAGGTTTTAGTCAAGTAGAGGGACTTGACTGTGATGAAATCTATGTCCCAGTAGCTAGACTTGAGTCTATTAGAATGCTACTGAGTTATGCAACTCATAAAGGGTTTAAACTCTATCAAATGGACGTTAAATGGTGCCTTCTTAAATGGACTAATAAAAGAAAAAGTATATATAGGTCAATCACCTGGATTTGAAAACCTAGAACACCCTGATTATATATTTAAATTAAATAAAAACCTATATGGTCTAAAACAAGAACCTAGTGCTTGGTATGAATGATTATCCACTCATCTGATTTCAAAAGAATTCAAATAAAGTTGAATTGCTCCAACCTTGTTTGTAAAAACCTTTAAATTTGATATTTTTGTCACCCAAGTTTATGTCAATAGCATAATCTTTAGATCTATAAACTCAGACTTTCTACAATAATTTATAAACCTAATGGAACGAAAATTTGAAATGAGTCTCGTAGGTAAGTTAACTTTCTTTTTAAGCTTACAAATTAAACAAACTAATGAAGGTAATTATGTCTATCAAGAAAAATATACAAAGGAATAAATGAAAATATAGATAGTGATCCTAATAGAACACCAGTAGGTCTAAAGTATTATAGAAGTGTCATAGGTAGTTTGTTATACCTAACTGCAAGCTGACCTGACTGTAACGACCCAAATTTCCTCATTTCAAGTCTTAATAGTGCTTAAAAATATTTAGAAATGCTTTAGAAATATTCTAGAGATTTTTAGAAATTTTTAGAGTATATTTATGCAATTTTTGGAGTTCATTTGGTATTTTTACCAAAAGAAACAAGTTGCAAAAAAATAAAAAAATTAAGCCGAGGTTCGAACCGGAGACCTCCGGTTAAGCAAAGCCTTTAGTTGTCTCGGCTGACCAGGAACCCAGCAGGGTCGTGCTGATTAAAGAAAGAGTAAAATTTATTTAAGTAGTAGTTAATAACAGAAAATAATTAGGTATAAAAGAGGTTCGGCCGAGGTTCGAACCCGCGACTTCCGACCGTTCCAAGTCTTAAGTGGTTTCGGCTAGCCAGGCATCCCAACGGATGTTTCGTGATAAGAAGGGAAGCGAAACTATCTTAAGCAATAACCGAACCTAAAAATAACTCTAGGTTATAAAAGGATAAGTTAAGGAGAGGATGGGACGAAAATCACCGTAACCTAATTCTTTCCCCTTCTTCCTCTCGCGTGTGCGGCGCCTCTGCTCGGGCGAAAATGAAGCCGAGCTAAAGCATCATCTCCGGCTGCCGACCAAGGATCAATCCGAGGGTTTCTCTACACCATCATGATCCTCTCATCGAGGAGAAGCTGTGGGCAAGAAGAAGGGGCCGAAAGTTGCAAACCTCCGAAACCCTAGAGGGCTTTTGTTCGGATTGTAAATCCAAGACTCGATGTAAGCGTTTCCTCACCTGCAGTAGGAGTAGCTACGGATTCTTGTTAGCTTTTGTTTTTTTTTCCGAAGCATGTTGAAGGGAGCAGAGTTTTGAAGTTTCTACCGTGGATTGAGGTTTCGGATTTTGTTTCTTCTTCAATTCCGAAGCTTGTTGCAAAATTTTTGTTCTCTTTTGTTGCTGTGGTACATAGCGTGAAGAACAATTAAGATTTTAGGTTTCCAGTAGCAATTCTCTTGATTCTTTTGTTGTCGTGGCACATAGTAAGAAGAATAATTATGTGTTAAGTTTACAGTAGTAATTGTTTACAGTAGCAATTCTTTCTTTTGGTTTTCTGCCGTGACACTGAACAGGAGAAATTATTTGTGGTTTCAGTTTGTATGGAAGCTAGGAATTTTTGGTTTTTCTTTTGTTGCCGTGGCACATAGCATGAAGAAGAAATGATGATTTAGTTCTCAGTAGTAAATCTTTGTAGCATTGAGCATGAAGAATTGATACTTTCTCTTTAGTTCCTAGTAGCTAATTCTTCCTCTAGTTGCATTTTGTATAACTGCTATATACATATGATGATATGCATGTGTACAGATTTAATGTATTTTTTTCAGCGTGAAGAATTGATATGCATGTGTACAGAATTGAGCATGAGGAATTGATTTGCAGTGTATCTCTTTTAGCAGTGCAGAATTTTAGTTCCCTTTTAGCATCTAGTTCTTTTGCAGTTTAGATCATGTTGTAACATGCTTAAAGATCTCTATTTCTCTTTAAAGGTATAAGTTTTTCATAGGTTTTACATAGATTTTATAAAGCTATTATTATTTGAACCTCTAAAAGCAAGTTTTATAGAAGTTAAAGTTTCTACAAGTTCAGTTCTTTTGGTGCTATGAGGTGGCACGTACAGCCCTTAATCTAAGTACATAGTGTTAGTTTTCTTTGCTATTTAATAACATGATCAGGTCTGTTTAATAGCATTGAAAATTTAGTTTCTTTGTTATTTTATAAGCATGAGCAACTTTATATGAATTTCATATTTTTAGTAAGAATAGTTTCTTAGCATGGTTCTAGATTTTTATATGAATTTATAGATGTTTTTGTAAGAAGTATAAGCAAGAAAAGACCAAGGTCTTGATTTGATCCCAAGTTCCAGAAGTTGAGGATCAAAGGCACGTTTAGTGCTTGAAGAAATGCCGAGGCATTATATATTAGAAGCAATAAAAGATAACGAGTATTTTATTTTTGAGAGGCTAGTACCCGACTTCCGAGGTTGTCGTTAAACAAATCCAGGTGACCGATTCCGAGGTCTTGGCCCTGGTAAGACCAAGGTCTTTACCCTCGTAGGACTGGTAGCTCGCTACCTCAGTTCTATTAGGGAGCGCGCAATAGTACTACGCCTGGGCCCAAGAAGAGATTGATTATTATTTTCAAGTACTAAAGTATAAGATTTTAAACAAGTGAAATGAGCTTCACATAGGTTTAAAATTCAACAAATTTAGTTTTCTTATATACTGACATGTTGTTTAGATTTGCTTACATGTTTAGTATTTCAGTATGCTTAGTTTCTTTAGTTTTCTTATATACTGACATGTGGTTTATATTTGCTTAAATGTTTAGTATTTCAGTATGCTTAATTTCTTTTGCTATTAGATAAGCATGTGTAGTATTCCTTTTTGAGCATTCAGTTTTATATTTCTTCCAGTTACATGCATATTCGATTTTTGTGAGTTAGATAGCGCTTACTAAGCAATTTTGCTTATAGATGCATTTTTCCTCCTACTGCAGATAAGGGAAAGGAAAAGCTATAGCAAAGGAAGGCGACAAGGAGGTGCGGATGGATGTGTGATGCCAGGACTATGGGAGAGACTTGGGGCATTATTAAGTTTCCGTGTTTAGTAGATCAGAAACATTTGAGATTGTACCTTATATTCCATGTCATTTGAAATTATTCTTGTTTTAGATTGCATGCTAAGATGAGTTCAGTTTAGTAAGTAGGTACTTTTGTGTTTGCATTGAGATATAGTTTCCTATGTTTTCTGCTATTATGAGTTATATGTGCATGTCAGAATTTGGAGTATTGTATTGTATTTTAGTCCTGCTGAACTGTATATACTCTGCCGAAATTTTAAGTTTTCTGGAAAAAATTTAAGTACAGTTTGTTATACTAGTTAAGTAAGAATCTATAGTAGTTATGTAACGGGCACCTTTAGAGAGTAGTGAGAAGGGTGGTCGTTACACTGACATACCATTTACAGCTAGCATGTGTGATAGATATAAAACTTGTGCTAAAGAATCCCATCTAAACATTGTTAAAAAAAATTTTAGATATCTAAAAGGGACACAAAATATAGGAATATAGTATCCTAGTGTTAGATTTTGAGGTATGTCTTAAAGTATTCGCCTTATGATTTTTACTAAATATAGATTCACTATTTGAGTACATATTATATGCTTGATTGTCTTAAACTCATTTATTAAATGCCCTCAATACAATTCATAGCATGAGAGAAATTATGATTGGATCACAGGTAGTAATTATCTCTACATGTGAAATTATGAAGGTATTAGAATTTTTCTAGTTATCGAATTGATGCATTTGGACATCATCAATTCTGTAAGACTGGCATGAGTTATACTCCTTGGTTCACCAAACAGCTATTTTCTCATTGGCTGGAGACATTGAAATGTCGAGAGTTAAACGTGGATGCTAGTTATGGTAATTAGTTTATTGGAGTGACTCGCTGTAAGACTTCATATGGTTATCTATATATATGGATATGTCTGTAAAGCTCTTATTGCAGCTCGAGTGCAAGTTTCCTTTGATTTGAGGTATGTAAGTCATCTTGATCATGGAGACTTATACTTTGACATCTTAAGCAAGCATCTCATTGAGGTATGGACCCGAGATTATTGGGTATAAGTTGAAATGCCCGAAGATGTTTGGATAACCCACAGAGGATTCATTGCTCCTTACAAGGAGACGTATGCCCTATGACCACTTATTAGGATTATTACTCAAAATCTTTGGCTAAAACATCACATGTTAAGAGTACGAGACTCTTGTACACATGTACGAGTAATTTGAATCTATAGAACGAGAAAGTATTACTTGGGCTAGGTGTGACATAATCAGTCTAGTGGGGATAGAGACATAGATCATGTCCTGAACCAAATGGGTATAAGATGAGTGAAAGAAACAAGACATGACTCACTATAGTTGCTGAAGGGTTTAGAATTAGTTCTAAAATCAACTATGATTTTCTGACTAATTGGGGATCATGATGTACTACTAGGTGCTACTCATGATTGTTCTATAATTAAGTAGTTAATTATAGATCACCAAGATGAACCAGGAACCTGTTGGGTCACATGCAATAATGAGTCTCTAAAAGATGTAAAACAAGTTAAAGACTCGTTTAGATCAAGAGATAAATATTTGGTTCGACCATATATAGACAAATATGAAAATATTTATCACTATAGAAGCGTGGATGGACTACATCTCTTATAGTAGAGTTTAATCATATTTGGTTTAATTATGAATTAGTCATGAACCAACTTGATTTAGTTGTGAATCAAACCAAGGGGTTAATGTGCTAATTTTTGGTTAAGGGATAATGAGTTGGATTTGGGCTTTCTAATTCAACTCATTAAAGATAATAGTATATAGATGTAATTAGGAGAGAATTAGATACAAGTTTCAATATTTGGTTGATTGGATTTTGAAAACCCAATCCTCCTCTCCCTCTCCTCTCCTCTCTCTCCCGCCGCCAACATGAGGGTTCTCCCTCTTGTTGTCGTGACCACCACAAGGGAGAAAAACTCTCCATTGTGTGCTTCTCTTCTTCTTCATCTTGATCCCTCTTCTTCGCTCGTGGTCAGTAACTTCTGAAGGAGAGGCTTGTACTCAAGGAGTTGTCTTGAGGAGCTCAGCGTGGATACGAATAGAGGCGAGGTTCGACAATGCCTGTAACGACCCGACCCTTTGACCTCTTGGGCGGCCCTTGCGGCGGTCCACTGGTGGCCCTTATGTCGTCGATCGACGACCCTTGGTCGTGCTTTTTGCCTTCCCCCAGATTCGAACTCTAAACCTCCATTAAGTATTAGAGTTTATGAATCTCGAACCAAGTGAGATCATCTCATTTGGTTATGATTCATAAACTCTAATACTTAAGCCCGGAGGTTTAGAGTTCAACTCGGGGGAAAATCCACCGCCGTGGTGGAAAGTCCTAGTGAGTAACGACACGCCAAAGAGTCGGTCGACGACATTAGAAGTCGCCAAATGGGCCGACGACACAAGGGCCGCCAGTGGCCGCCCAAGAGGTAAAAGGGTCGGGTCGTTACAATAAAAAGGCGCTTTTTATTGACCGACCCTTTGGCCTCTTGGGTGGCCCAATCGGCGGCCCATTTGGCGACCTCATGTCGTCGACCGTCGACCTTGTCCGCGACTCACTAAGATTTTCCACCTATGGTTTCCTCCCCGACCTCCAGGCTTAAGTATTAGAGTTTATGAATCCTGGTAACCAAGTGATCTCACTTGGTTACCAGGATTCATAAACTCTAATACTTAAGCCTGGAGGTTTAGAGTTCGAATCCTGGGGGAGGCAAAAATCCATTGGCCAGGGGTGGAAAGTCCTAGTGAGTAACGACACGGCCAAAGAGTCGTCGGTCGACGACATTAGAGGTCGCCAAATGGGCCGACGACATAAGGGCCACCAGTGGACCGCCGCAAGGGCCGCCCAAGAGGTCAAAGGGTCGGGTCGTTACATTGACTATATAGTTCCTAGTCTTGGAAGGACAGGGACTAATTACTACAACTTATTATAATTGTGCTAACTTTTTTGTAACACCCTAAATTTCAATATTTGGAGTCCTAAAAGTCCTTATAAAAATTTAGAAATACTATAGAAATATTTTAGAGATTTTTAGAATATTTTTATGTAATTTTTGGAGGTCGTTTGGTATTTTTACTAAACGAAAGAAGTTTCAGCAAAAATGTGGTCCAAGCCGAGATTCGAACTGGAGACCTCCGATTAAGCATAACCTTAAGCAAATTCGGCTAGCCAACTGTTCCGCCAGTGGTTTGTGAACATATATGGAACGAAATATATATAAGCTCTATTTGAAACAGAAATACCTTAGGTTTAAAAAGGTTGCAGAAAATTTCCTGATGCCAAGGCTTGACCCGGCAACCTACGGCCACAACAAATGCTTTAAGCAGAGCGGCTGACCAAGTGTCCCAGCAAGCATTGCTGATTAATAAGAGAATGAAATTTATTTAAGTAATAGTTAATAGGAAACGGAATAGGAAATAAATTGGAATAAAAAGGGGGTTTCGGCGGGATTCGAACCCGCAGCCAACCATGAACCAAACACAGCCAACCAACTGGGCTACGCGTGAGTTGATAACCAAGTATGAAGCGAGATGTATTTAAGTTATAGAAAGGAGCAGAAATAAAACCTAGGTTATAAAGGGTTAATTTCTTATTCCCGAAACCAAAACTTTTCCTCACCCTTCCCTCGCGACGGCGCCGGCTCTCGGGCGGAAACAGAGCCGAATCTAGGGCTCATCTTCGGCGCCCAACGAGGACTTTTTCCGGCGAGATCTCCACACCTTTGTAATCCCCTCGTCGAGAAGAACAAGTAGATACCAAGAGATCTTTGAGGAAACAACTTCTCCGAATCCTAGCAGCCTTTTCTCTCCGGTTGTAAGTCCAAGAACAGCGAGGTGAGTTGCTACTCACCTGCAGTAGGAGTTGTTCCGAGCTTTGATTCGTTTTCATGGCTTTCAGATTCTTGTTTTCTGTGATTTTCTTCCTTATTGCTCTAAAGGTTGAAGTAGCCATAGAACCCTAGTTTTCAGATCTAAAGCTTTGGTATTCAGCTTAAGTCTTGTTGAGGTTTTGGTTAGCATAGTAAGTTTCGGATCTTGTTTCCCTTGAATTTGAAGCATGCCGTACAACAGTGATTTTCGTTTAGTTTGTTGCCTTGGCACATAACAAGAAGAACAATCATGCTTTGGTTCCTTGTAGGTTCTAGTGTATCATCATATCCACGTATCAACTTTAGATAGCAGCAGAATTATTTTTGGTAAATGGCAATTTTTTAGCAAGCCTATATGCAGAAATTCATTGGTAGTATGCAGATTATCTTGTGAGCAAATTTTGGATCGGATTCAAGGTGGTTTATGTTCCTTAGTGATGCTTTCAGATTTTGGAACAAATTGTTTTATTTGTTTATGTTCCTTAGTAGACTTATTCATTTGTAGCTTAATTAGACATGCCAATTTGATTTCCTTTATAGCTTACTGGACCAGCATGTGTTTATTAAGCATTTAAGTTTCAGTTTTGATGTATATACATATATATGCACATTGAGTATTATGAGTTAGTTTAATCTGTTGGTTTCCTTAATGGTAGATTAATGGATTTATTTAGAGCAGTGTACAGGATTGACTGTACTTAATTCCTTGGGTATCTAAAGCAAGCTATTAATTCTGTATCTTTTGGAAATGAATAAGTTGATTAGATGTTAACAGCATTGTGAATTTAGTTTATATAGATATACATGAGTAGATCTTTTAGTACCCATTTGCTATTGATTTCGGGTTCTTTTCTTTTGCTGTTTTCAAGCATGAGCAGTTTTAGTTTTCATTGTTGTTTAGTATTTCCTGATGAAGCATGATATTCTGTTAATTCCATGCAGCAACGATTCCTTTATTTTCTAGATTCTATTGCATGCCTAGTAGTTGAATTGGTTTTACTTTCACAGCATGCTTAAGTTGTTCTAGTTTCCTATTTGCTATTGGAATAACATGAGCAGTTCTATTTTTATAGCATGCAGATTTTTATAAGTAAAGTATGCAGATTTTTTATAGGCTTAATATGCAGATTTTTGTTAAGCTTTGCATGCAGATTTATGTTAAGCTTTGTATACAGATTTTCAGTACGCAGGGTGTGTTCTAGTGCACACCAAGTGCTTGATAAAATGCTTAGCTCAATATAATGCTACAGTAGGTATTTTAATAGCTCAGTTAATGCAGTAGAAGCATTTAAAATAACTTATTTAGTCTTGCTTCAGCTTATATGGGACTACGGTCCAATGGGTGGGCTCCCACAGTCACCTCTAGGTTCAGATAACCTAGTTCTAGGTTCAGATAACATAGTTAAAGCAAGGTAAGAAAATTAATTATGAAATCAGTATTTTATTTTCAGCAGCGGCACTGTACTGGATTAGATATCCATTGGGTTGGGCTCCCACAGTCGTCCCTAGGTTTAGATAACCTAGTAAACACTACTAGACTCGGAACTTGCAATCTCGGGTTTAGTTAGGGATGCGCGCACAGCAAGTACAGTTGTCGGGCCCATCAACAGCATGATTACTATTTTGATCTATTATGTAAATAGTTTTCAAAACTTCACAAATTAGTTATGTGAATACAAGTTAGACTCAGTTTAGCATTAATTAGTTCAGCTAATGTATCAGTTCAGTTTCCTATTGATACACATGATAGTTCTATGATTAGCTGTACATGTTTAGTATTTCAGTTAGCATGATTCCTTTGCTATTTATGAGCATGATTAGCTATACATGTTTAGTATTTCAGTTAGCATGATTCCTTTGCTATTTATGAGCATGATTAGCTATACATGTTTAGTATTTCAGTTAGCATGATTCCTTTGCTATTTATGAGCATGAGTAGCCATACATGTTAGCTTTTCAGTTAGTTGATTTCTTTGCTATTTATGAGTATGAGTAGCTTTACATGTTAGCATTCAGTTTTAGCATGTTTTTATTTATATACATGCATATCGAGTTTTTGTGAGTAGGATAGTGCTCACTAAGCTTTTAGCTTATAGATACTATTTTCCTCCTACTACAGATAAAGGAAAAGCTAAAGTATAAGGAAGAAGGCGACAAGGAGATGCTGTGACGGTGTGTGATGTGTGGACTATGGAGATCCTTGAGACTTAGCTAAAGAACTCACTTAGTTTAAGAATTTGTTTAGCTTAATTTCTTATTAAGTTGATAAGAAAATTTTGTAGTAGGAAGTTATGTTTCCACTTTTCATTACTTACATGATTTGATTTATTAAACTGTGTGGTTGTGAAAATATATGTTCCAGCCGCCTGTGGCTGAGTATACTCTGTATGTATTTACGGATATGGTCACCGGTACATGGGAGACTCTGCCGAAATTTTTCGGTAGAGATTCCTTGTGGTTTCGATCACACCAGTTAAGTAGAGTTAGCAGTTAAGTAGCGTCCACCTCTAGAGAGTGGTAGTAGTAAAGAAGGTGGGTCATTACATTTTTTTTGTAGGGTATATGTTTTAGTTATTAGACTAACACATTTTGCAAGGTAAAAAGGAGCAAAAGTCTTCTGATGAACAGTATCCGAAGGCGTCTTCAAGCAGTGAAGGCGCCTTCCATGGCCATCGAAGGTGCCTTCCAAGGGATAAAACTTGACCGCTTTGACGATAAGCTGCAACAAACTTCAAGATAAAGTTTAACCCATCGGAGGTGCCTTCCACGCCTATGGAAGGCACCTTCCATGCTCTATATAAGGCAATCTCAAGAAGGCTTCAGAACACAACACATATATGAGCTACTACACATCCATTTTGAGGTTCCGACTGCTCTGGGCTCCTACTACGACTTTGCTGCAAAGCTACTGCGCCTAACGACTACTCCAAGGACTTCTGATCGTGGCCGATAGACTAACATTAACACACAAACAAGCCATTTCAATTCTTACGTATCGGTAACAAGTTTTTCTTGTACTTAAATTCTGTAAACAGGAAGTGTAGTCTGTTACCCTTCTCCGATCTTCCTTGTATTTGATTTCCTCTTCTAGAGATATTGAAAGAGGCTTCTAGTGGATTACTTATCGATAAGTCTGCGGGACCTGGGTCTTGGAGTAGGGGTCGCCAAAGGCTCCGAACCAAGTAAAACTGTTGATGTTTTCTTGTGTTCTAATTTGTTTTTAGTTTTTCACTGTGTACTAATTTTTGAGAAGACCGTTTTTTGAAAGACACGTGATTCACCACCCTCCCCCCCTCTCACATGCATCTCGATCTAATATCAAGTGGAAGTCCTGGCAGGCATATATAATGCTAAGTAGTTAAAGACTAAACAGGTTTAGATGATACAATGTTTAATAGGTAAGTTGAGGTAAACTCCTAGAGAGAGTGCAACAAGGTCGTGTCCTGGAAGGGACAACACCTTAGGTGTTGATCCAACTAAAGAAACAAAGGTTTCTAAGTTGAAATCAAGACAGCCCTAATTACTTCATGCATGAATTTATATATCTATTTAACTCTATTTTGTAGGACTATTCGTATATTATTGTTGTGCTAACTTTGTTTTACAAATTAAACAAAGTTTGAGTTAGTTAAGGGTTTGGTCGACCGAATAGAAGCTTCAATCTACTAATCCAGCCAGCATGGCACATATATAATCATGTTATGCAAACTTGGAAACATAGTGTTATCGGTCGACCAAAACCTTAGATCAGTTGATCGATCCATAAAAGGAAATAATAGACGATCAGATCATATCAAATCTCGTAGGAAAGGAAATCCAGAGGTTTAGTTAACGGATAATCTTGATTAGTCGACCGAATAACATGATTTATGGGATCAGACTAATCAGATAAAAGTAAAGAAGGAAAAATGTGAGGTTCAGTCAATCGAACAGTGTTTATAAAAGAAGGCCTTGAGGTTTGAGCCGAAGCATTCGATTCACTCTTTTCTGTATTCTATTCCTGCTCGTGTAAGTGTTGATACTTCTACGCCAAGAGGCTCACCAACAATTGTGCCCAACCTTTTACTATTGTTATTGGTACTTTATTTTTATACTTGCACTTATTAATTGAAGATATATTGTTACTATCCTCTTTCATACTTGTACAAATCTACTTCTTTCGAAGAACTATATAAGATTGTTCATTGAAAGTGATCAAGGATAGCGAGCGGGCCTTGGAGTAATAGTTATTGGACTACAAACCAAGTAAAATTGACTAAGTCTTTGTGTCTCTTTTTATTTCGTCGCTATTCACTTTGATCCTATTTTAAGCAAGAAAAGAAAAGTTTTAAAATGAATAAAATTCACCCCCCCCCCAACCTCTCTCGTCTATTACAATTCAACAAAAACCAAGTCCAAGAATGTGTCCCTAAGTTAAGCTTGAATAATTAAGTTAGACCAAACAAATATTGGATCCCCAAGGGTCAAATTTACTACCTAAATAGACTATATCGAGGTTAAGATCTAGGGGAGCTAATAGAAAAACCATTTTTGTGACTAGATAAATGATGTGATCAAATTG
Source organism: Zingiber officinale (assembly GCF_018446385.1). Lineage (NCBI taxonomy): Eukaryota > Viridiplantae > Streptophyta > Magnoliopsida > Zingiberales > Zingiberaceae > Zingiber > Zingiber officinale. Next base: position 91,092,217 of record NC_055992.1, on the reverse strand, counting down.
TAAGTGTATGATATATCGTCAAGTAATAAAAGATATCGATCCCATGAGAACTATGAATCAAGTACTAGTCAGAATGACAAAATAGGTTATCTAGAGAATCATGGATGGTTGAAGTCACAAGAAAGGTGGATCAAGTAGACAATGAGAAATCAGAAAGAAGGCAAACAAATCACAGTAAGAAGGCAGAGTGATCAAAGGGATAAGGCACGGAGATCCCAATGAGAAGCCAGAGAGATCTCAAAAAGAAGGCAGAGAGATATCAGAAAGAAGACAGAGAGAGCTCAGTAAAAAAGCAGAGTGATCAAAGTAGAAGGTAGATAGATAACAAAGATAAGGTAAAGTGATTAAAGTAGAAGGCACTGAGATCATAGAGAGAAATCAGTAAGATCTCAGTAGGAAGACAGAGATGATCATAGTAAGTTTAGTAGGTGAAGGAAATTCTAGGATTTTGATTTTACAACAATGATTACAAACATCTAATTTATGTTTGATTTCCTATTCTCAATGGATATTTATGTAGGTAGACTATCCTATGGTATATGATGTAAATTTTTAGAACTATACCGACATATTAATTTCCAATTTGTCATCTACTTTCAGAGCAGCAAAGCTGAGGAGTTGCTTTTCTAAGGAAACCCTACATGAGATCCCACAACCCCCGAGTTGCCCTCTCCTAATGTGGCAATGAATTAAAATTGATCCATTAAGATCTATGGCAATCTATTGCTCATCGTGATATATTGTTCTACTTTCGTAGGCAACTCTCCACGTCTCCAGTTATATGGGTTAGAGGATTGGGTTCTTTTTTCAATTCATCCCTAAATTTTTTATGGATATGAATCTCATACTTTTGACATCAAAATCTTGTGTACATTGTAGGCATGGATCATAAACACATATTTCATCAAATAAGAAACACGCAAACATATAGATTAAATGAAAAAATGTTCACATATCAAAAGGGATACTCCCTACATCCTAAAATCAAGAGAACTACTCCATAACAAAAGAATTATAAATCAAAGATACTAAGAAAAGTATTCATGTAGTCCAAGATAGAGAATAAAGATAAAGAAATGCTTAGGGAGAAGATTTTCGGTGTCTTCGGATGAATTCCTCACTCCGATGGTGGATGGATCATCGCGATGGCTCCTCGAATGCTGGCTCTAGGGTTTTTCCAAGAGGGGAAAACCATCTCTCAAGGAGGGGGATGAAGTCCCCTTGTCCAAGATGAGTCAAGCGAGGGTTTACTTGACCCTTTTATACCTCCCCCCAAGCTGTCCAAATCTGCAGGTTTACTTGTCTCCACCAAAATGAATTTTTTTCACCCCTTACACTTGATTTTCTCGGGTTGTACCATGAATCAAAGTTATAGATCTTGAAATTATCTACATTTCTATAGGTGATATGACCTGTGGCTGAAACTGAGCTGAACATTATGGCATTTGAAGTTGGTCCATAGTATAATCTAGAGGTTGACACCACTCGTGTCTGCCAACACAAGCACACATGTTAAGCTCGGGAAAATGCCATTTTTGACATTGATCATGCAAGTTAAAATGGGTGGTCATGGCAGGATCTGTTGGGGGTGTTTTGGTATTGTTTTATGCTCAATTTCTTCTGTATGAACATGTTTGTGTCATGGGGCATTACCGAAATGTGTTCCTTGATTAAAACATCATTTTGATGGTCTTTCGAATCAATTTTCTTTATAGATGCTTTGTGTATTTGGCTTGATAATAAGGCTCGATGATGAGGCATGGCTAGCCTATGTTGAGTATTTTTTGCCACATTCTTTATTTTTCTTAGTTGTAGGAGCAGGCCCATGTTGTGGGACATGGCCAGAGCATGTTTCTTGCTCCAACTTTATGTTCCATAGGGATTATACTCCATTTTTGCTCCAAAAATATATTTTATTAATGAAAATAAGTAAGGAATAGTTCTCTAAACTAAAAGTAACAAAATAAAGAACACAGAGATGAAGACACGAAATATATGCATATAAAATGAGACAAGATGTGCGTCCAATTATGATAAGAAACTATATAGAATACACTCATCGATAAACTTGATTGATTGCTTGATTTACTTCTTTAATATGCATGTTGTTGGTGAAGAAAGCATCAAATGATCGAACCTATGTTTTGATAATGGCAAAGGGTTCAAAGTTAAGTTATCTTGTTATCTAGCAAGTATCATTGAGCTTGCAGGAAAGTCTTAAGTGTTTTTAAGCAAAAGTCCTAGTAGATACTGGGCAAGTTGAAAACCCTAGGGGGAGATAACCCTAGGTCCTAGGGGGGTGGTAACCCTAGGTTATGGAAAACCTTAGGGGAGGTAACCCTAGATCCTAAGGGGTGATAACCTAGGTGGAAAGTTTTGACGGGTCGTGTACTTTGGGTGAAATCCTAAAGTTGGAGACTCTAGGTGAAAATCATGGTGGTCGTGTACCAGGTGAAAGTCTGGACGGGTCGTGGAGCGGGCGTCCAGCATGAAGACCTGAAGGCTCAGGTGCTAAGTGTTGGTGCGGGTAGCACTAACGGTCTAACTCAGGTTTTGATGAATGACAAATCAGGTTAAGTAAGGTTCGTTATTATCTGACACTTTGATCGAGTGTGCAGGAGAAGTCCAGACAGGTCGACGGGCTAACCGGATGTCTGGCACGAAGTCCAGCTAGGTCGACGGGCTGACCGGATAGCTGGCGAGAAATTCAAGCGGGTCGACAGGCTGACCGGACGCTTGGCGAGAAGTCCAAGCGGGTCGACGGGCTGGCCGGACGCTTGGCAAGAAGTCCAGACGGGTCGACGGGCTGACCGGACGTCTGGCAGGTAAGTGAGGTAAGTCACTGGAGGGGAGTGACTGCGAGGACGCGTTCCCGGGAAGGGAATATTAGGCGTCGATCCGGCTTATATCCATTTCGGATATCTAAGTCGAGATCGTGACTAGATTTCGGTCTCGGAAAGACGGAATCTAAGTCATACTACTTGTGCTAATTCCTACTATGATAAAATGTGCTAACAATCTGTTTTGCAGGATATATATTGTCTCGGACTAACTTTGTTTTGCAGGAAAAAGGAGATTTCTGGAACAAGGTGGTCCGGGCGCCCGGAGGGGGTCCGGGCGCCCGGAGGGGATCCGGGCGCCCGGAAGGGATCCGAGCGCCCGGAAGGTAAATTATATCCAGCCAAGTCGTCGCCACGTGGAGCATCACGGTTTGAGCAGCTACGTCACATTCCAGGCGCCCGGAAGGAATCCAGGCGCCCGGAACAACATATAAAAGAAGCCCCAGCAGGAGCTTCAGAATCAATCATCAATCTGAGAACTCTTCTACTGCTAGTCCTGCTGCTCTGCTGCGACGCCAACAAAGCTCCGACAAAGTGCTCCTTCAGTTTTTAGTTAATTTCCTTGTCGGTATTACTTTGTTTTCACTAGCATTTCCTGTATTCATTCTGTAATCATATTTCGACTTGTTAGTGATTGCCCAACGAAAGTGGTCAAGGACCACGGGCCTTCGAGTAGGAGTCGTCACAGGCTCCGAACGAAGTAAAAACAACTGTGTTCATTTACTTTTCCGCTGCGCTTATACTTTGTATTTTCGAATCGATATTCACCCCCCCCTCTATCGAATCTAACGGTCCTACAAGTGGTATCAGAGCAGGTACCGCTCTGATTTGGTGCAACCACCAATCAGACTGGGGGTGAAATTTTTTGTTTCCTTTTTTTTCTCGGTCTTCAGTTTTACACTTAAACTCAAAACTGGTTTATCATTTTTTTTAATATTTTTTGTTGCAATTAAATCTAAATTGGTGCAACACCAATCTAGATTTTTCTTCTATTCTCTCTTCCCGCACTACTAATCCAAGACCAAGTCTTGGGATTCTTTTTCGGTTATTTATCTGTGTACAGGATGTCCCAACAAGAAGGCTTCAGCACAGTACGACCTCCACTCTTCAACGGGGACGATTTTCCGTACTGGAAGAAGCGCATGGAGGTCTACCTCAAAACAGACTTCGACCAGTGGATGAGCGTTACGAGACCCTACAAAATTCCAGCAGACACTTCCGGGAATATACTAGATCCTGAAGACTGGACAGCTGATTTGAAGAAGGCATCAACAGAAAATAAAGCAATCAACACTCTACAGTGCGGATTAACAAGAGAAGAACTAAACAGAGTCGGTCCACACAAAAACGCTAAATTGATCGAGCTGCACGAGGGAACGAGCGACGCCAAGGTAACCAAACGAGACTTGCTCTTAAATAAAATTTTTAATATAAAAATACAGGAAGGTGAAACGGCGAATCAGCTCCACGCGAGGATCAAGGATATCCTAAACGGGCTTCATGCGATAGGCCACCAGATGGAAAATAGAGACTTAATAAGGTACGCATTAAATGCTTTTCCACGTAATAGTTTGTGGGCATCAATAGTAGATGCCTACAAAATTTCTAAAATCTTTCCAAGTTAAAGTTAGATGAGCTTTTCTGTGAATTAGAATTACATGAACAAACTAATGCTGGAGCCGAGAAAGGTATAGCCTTATTTGCAGGTTCCACCAAAGAAAAGAAAAGCAAGCCTGAATTTGAAGAAGATTCCGATCAAGATTCTGAAGACGAAGAACACCTGGTGAACTTGGTAAGAAAAATGTTCACCAGGAGAAAAAGGAGCTTCAGCAAAAAGGATCTTCAAAAGATCAGTTCTCCCTCAGAACAAAAGAACGTGACTTGCTACGGCTGCAATAAAAAGGGACACTACAAGAACGAATGCCCAAAACTGAAGTTCGACAAACCAAAGCCAACCAGAAAGAAGGCACTCAAAGCAACGTGGGACGACTCCTCGGACGAATCGGAGGAAGAAGAGTAGAAACATCAGAGCCACCTCGCACTGATGGCCTGCGAAGACGAGTCGGAAGATGAAGACGGGTCTGAACCCGAAACAAGCCACGAGTCCGTAGTCGTTTCCGAAGGCCCGAATGAGGTAAATTTTAATTTAAACAAAAAAATTTTTAGAATTATTTCCTGTTTAAATAGTAAATTAACTAAAATAGAAAATGAAAACAAATCACTTCTTGAGGAAAATCAAAACCTCAAGGAACAAATCAAAAATTCAAATCCAACTCAAGATCTAACACTTGAGGAGGAGAATTTATCACTAAAAAATGAGATTAACAATTTAAAAGAAATGTTAGAAAAATTCACAACAAGATCAAAAAATCTTGACTTAATCCTGAATAATCAAAAAGCATGTTATAATAAAACCGGACTAGGATATAAGTCGAATTCAAATAAAACCTTCAAATCATTAATAACCCAATACAAATCAACCAATCTAGCTTGGGTTCCGAAAGCGTGTCTGACCACGCAAGTAGGACTTAATCAATATTATATACCTAAAGAAAAAATACATTATATAAAATCGAATAAACCAAACCAAAATCCAAAATACAAACCTAAATCAAATTCAAAATCTAAACACTTTAAAAGTCAACAAAATTATCACCAAGTTAACCATAACTATAAAAAGAATCGACACAAACCTAAAACCAAAATTTAAAATCACTGGCCAATAATTCAGGGGGAGGCTCCAGAATAGCTGGCACCTCCAAAACTAACTTACCCGACAGGGTAACCCAAAACAAATTAACCCGGCAGGGTAATTAGGATTAGAGACCAAGTTTAACTTGAATCATGGTACCGGTGAAGTTTTTGGATGATAGTACGTTAGGGAAACTTGGGCATCGCATGTCTAGAGAGATATGGCTTCGATCTGGTGCATTTGGCCAAGTGAAACTGACCGAAGCTACCCTTAAACGAATCCTAACCAGTTAGACCAAGATTTAGTACTAAGCTCCGTGGATAGGACTATTCGGAAAACCTCGAAAGGTTGGTTACTTCTAATGACGTCCATGTGACTCACCAAGCTTAGAAGTTTATCCGAAGAATGCCTATTTGTAGAGACCAAAACGAAACCTGAATCTAATACTAGTTAAACCAAACTCTGTAATCAAACCAATTTCATCTCACAAAATCATAGGATTCCCTGATTGATAATATAGATCGGGTGAGATGAATAAGGCTTAAATTTGCTTAATTAACAAAATTTTAATTTTAAACTTAAAAATTAATTTCAAAATTTCAATTTTAAACTTAAAAATTAATTTCAAAATTTTAATTTTAAACTTAAAAATTAATTTCAAAATTTTAATTTTAAACTTAAAAATCAATTTCAAAATTTTAATTTTAAACTTAAAAATTAATTTCAAAATTTTAATTTTAAACTTAAAAATTTAATTTCAAAATTTTAATTTTAAACTTAAAAACTAATTTCAAAATTTTAATTTTAAACTTAAAAATTAATTTCAAATTTTTAATTTTAAACTTAAAAACTAATTTCAAAATTTTAATTTTAAACTTAAAAATTAATTTCAAAATTTTAATTTTAAACTTAAAAACTAATTTCAAAATTTTAATTTTAAACTTAAAAATTAATTTCAAAATTTTAATTTTAAACTTAAAAATTTAATTTCAAAATTTTAATTTTAAACTTAAAAATTAATTTCAAAATTTTAATTTTAAACTTAAAATTTTAATTTCAAAATTTTAATTTTAAACTTAAAAATTAATTTCAAAATTTTAATTTTAAACTTAAAAATTAATTTCAAAATTTTAATTTTAAACTTAAAAATTTAATTTCAAAATTTTAATTTTAAACTTAAAAATTAATTTCAAAATTTTAATTTTAAACTTAAAAATTTAATTTCAAAATTTTAATTTTAAACTTAAAAATTAATTTCAAAATTTTAATTTTAAACTTAAAAATTAATTTTAATTTTAAACTTAAAAATTAATTTCAAAATTTTAATTTTAAACTTAAAAAATTAAATTCAAAATTTTAATTTTAAACTAAAAAATTAAATTCAAAATTTTAATTTTAAACTTAAAAATTAATTTCAAAATTTTAATTTTAAACTTAAAAATTAATTTCAAAATTTTAAACTTAAAATTTTAATCTTAAAAAACTTAACTTCAAACCTAATCTTCAAAAAAAAAAAAAAAAAAAAAAAGTCAAAAACCAGGGGCGGGCGCCCCTGGTATTCTCCTCCGGGGCGCCCGGAAGGGGATCCGGGCGCCCCGCCCTAAATCAACCCCGGGCGCCCAGAAGGGATCCGGGCGCCCGGAGTCCCCTATAAATAAGGGGCAGCAGGCGCCCCCAACCTTTGCCCCACCAATTCTCACTTTTGCCACGGTTCACTCCGAACCTCAGTGTGAAAGTACTTTAAATCAAAATTTTCTTGCGGTGAACGCTGCTGTGATTCAACCGAGGTCGTCAGATCTATATTTTTCGATGGCTCCTCGGTAAAACCTCTTCCCCTCTTTAAAAGTTTTTATAATTTGACTTCTCAAATTTTTCTTAGAATATTTTCTTATATATACAGTAGGAAACGAACGAATACTGGTGTTGGACCCTCTAATGCTAGCTCTGACCCTAGGTTTCCCACAGATGAACTAAGGATTAAGTTTGAGTCAACCATTTATAAAGCCATTAGGACTACCTGCATAGATAGATCATTCTTTCTAGAGTCATGTCCCTCCGTTTTAGAGGTTATAGAACACTATAACTTAAGGAACCTTGTCGAATGTACCAGTCCAATAAACATAAGTCTGTGTGCCGAATTTTGCAATAACCTAGTGAAAGTAGACGATCTCACTTATACCACTAGGGCAGCAGGCACTGATATCACATTTTCCCCTACGACTATCCGAGAGTTTTTAGAGTTGCGTCCATCTACTTGTTCCTTTTTGTGCTATCCTCCCAGGGATCTATCATTCGGAGATCCCTACTCACATATTACTCTCGATACGATTTATTCGTATTTTTTTGGGGGAGAGCGAGATCCCACTGTGACACAGTTTAGGTCGGTAGAACTTCGGGTCCAGGACTACTCTCTTTATAGGGTTTTAGTCCTTTGCATTTTACCACTGACTACTCGGGACATCGCTGTGATGCGCCCATTCCATTCATTCTTACTCTATGCCCTGAGTCATAGGTTAGATATTGATATCAGCCTACATATCTTCTCCACCATTATCTACTCGGCTGGATTCGTGACTGATAGACGAGTCCACATGCCATTTTGTCACATTTTGACAGCCTATATGTCCTCGTTGCACATTGATGTCACTAGAGGAGACATTGCCCATATGACCGAGTTCGATGTTATAGCAGCTCGGAACTTCTCCCTAGCTGGTGTCCAGATAGATAGGGATGACGGGACTATGTCTTGGCGGAGGGGGGCACAGCACCAGCCCGATCCAGATGCACAGGTGGACGAGTTCATGCTCGTACTATTTCCAGAGGAAGCCGCACAGGCTCCACCACCGCCCCCAGCTCGAGCACCACGTCACGCTCCCCGCACTCTAGCCGACCGTATGACCGGACTAGAGAGAGCTATGGCGAGTCTCCAGCAGGAGAACTCAGATTTTCATCGGGACATTCGGCGAGAGGTTGCCGAGTTACGAGGTGCCGGGGATACCCGACACACTGAGCTGATGGCGCTTCTCCGATCCTTGGGATCTGGACCACCCCCTTCATCATCTCAGTAGATCTAGTTATGACTCACTTCTGTAGCTACACTACCTGTAAAATATTTTGGATCTATCTAGTGATAATTCAGACTTACATTGATTATGTTCTATCTTGAAAGACTAGGATTTTTCAAAAATACTTTCAAAAATGGTTTTATCAAATTATAAGTTAAACTTGTTTGTTTTCAAAATTTTCCATTTTTAGATGTTCAAAAACAGTTTTGGCCTTAGACTAGTTTTGAATCCTTAGAAAGCATGTACCCATAGGCCTAGTTTTTGAGCATCTCACCAACACCTTAAGTTTACCTTGCTTGTGCTTGACAAACATAGAAAGGGGTGAGATGCATAGGCCAATTGTCTGGACTTAAGATGTTATTTCAGTGCATCAGCATAAGTCTGGATGTTAAATACAACTCAGATATTAATCAGATTAAGTTGATCAGTCAAGTCAAACACTGACTGCTTATAATCAACTTAATCTGACTAACCAAGTGAAAGCTACTATCTTCTGATAGTTAGTTAGTACCTAATTGGTTAGACAGCTGGTTAAATTTAAGTATCAAGTTCAGGGGGAGAAATTAACTAAAATTTTGTGTGTTTAAAAAATGTTTTTTAAAACTAATTTATGTTTGAACATTAGTTTACAAAAAGTTAAATTTAACTAAGTGTTTGAAAAACTTGGAAGTTTAATTCCACCTAATTTTCAAACTTGATTTAAAAAGTTGACTATTAAACTTTACAAATTTAGCTTTTATCAAATTAGCCTTAAAAATTTATTTTGGCAAAATTTAATCTCACGTAATTTTTCCTTTGTTTTGAAAAATTGAAGTTGAAAATTTACCTTTTGAAAAGTAAACCGAAAAAATTTTTTGAAAAGTTGAAAAACCTGATTTAAAAATTTTTTACGCCTGAAAGGTTAAAACTTGATTAACTTTAAATTTATACTTTTCAAAATTCAACTTGTCTCCCCCAAGTCAACTTGATTTTTTTTACTTGGATTTTTTTTACTTTTTCCTTGAATTTTGAACCAAACTCAGATATTTTTCAAGATCAGCTGTTTTACAGTAACTCTACACTATGTTTACCCTTGTTTTTTTTTATGAATGCCAAAGGGGGAGGGTTAGGACGGTTAAGTTAGATAAACCAAATTGAAAACACTAAAACTAACTTTAAAACCGATGTACCTAGTTTTTGTGGTTTTTCACTAACTTAACCAGGTTGTCATTCCATCAAAAAGGGGGAGATTGTTGGTGCGGGTAGTACTAACGGTCTAACTCAGGTTTTGATGAATGACAAATCAGGTTAAGTTAGGTTCGTTGTTATCTGACACTTTGATCGAGTGTGCAGGAGAAGTCCAGACAGGTCGACGGGCTGACCGGATGTCTAGCACGAAGTCCAGCTAGGTCGACGGGCTGACCGGATAGCTGGCGAGAAGTCCAAGCGGGTCGACGGGCTGACCGGACGCTTGGCGAGAAGTCCAAGCGGGTCGACGGGCTGACCGGATGCTTAGCAAGAAGTCCAGACGGGTCGACAGGCTGACCGGACGTCTGGCAGGTAAGTGAGGTAAGTCACTGGAGGGGAGTGACTGCGAGGACGCGTTCCCGGGAAGGGAATATTAGGCGTCGATCCGGCTTAGATCCATTTCGGATATCTAAGTCGAGATCGTGACTAGATTCCGGTCTCGGAAAGACGGAACCTAAGTCATACTTTGCTAATCTATAAAACTGTGCTAACAATCTGTTTTGCAGGATATATATTGCCTCGGACTAACTTTGTTTTGCAGGAAAAAGGAGATTTCTGGAACAAGGTGGTCCGGGCGCCCGGAAGGCAAATTATATCCAGCCAAGTCGTCGCCACGTGGAGCATCACGGTTTGAGCAGTTACGTCACATTCCAGGCGCCCGGAAGGAATCCAGGCGCCCGGAACAACATATAAAAGAAGCCCCAGGCAGGAGCTTCAGAATCAATCATCAATCTGAGAACTCTTCTACTGCTGGTCCTGCTGCTCTGCTGCGACGCCAACAAAGCTCCGACAAAGTGCTCCTTCGGTTTTTAGTTAATTTCCTTGTCGGTATTACTTTGTTTTCACTAGCATTTCCTGTATTCATTCTATAATCATATATCGACTTGTTAGTGATTGCCCAACGAAAGTGGTCAAGGACCACGGGCCTTCGAGTAGGAGTCGTCACAGGCTCCGAACGAAGTAAAAACAACTGTGTTCATTTACTTTTCCGCTGCGCTTATACTTTGTATTTTCGAATCGATATTCCCCCCCCCCCCCCCCCCCCTCTATCAAATCTAACGATCCTACACTAAGTAAAAGTCCAAATGATCTAGAGGACCGGTTTGGTAAAAAATTAACTCTCCTGACAGAAGTAGGTGAGGATATGTTCCCTGGAGAGGGAACAATAGGTGTCGGTTCAACCTAGGATTTCTGGTGAAATCCGAAAATCAGAACCGGATAGTCCGATGACTGTCAAAATGGATTTTATTTTCACATGTTATCTGCCTATTTTCTAATGTCTATTTTGCAAGAAACTAATATGCTGCAGGTTGAAGAGTCGGCCTTGATCGATCGACTGAACCACTGAGTGAACAGATCAGATTCCAGCTTGCGGTCAAGTGTTGACCATGGGATCGGTCGACCGAACAGGGAGGTTCAATCGATCGAACATGGATTAGCTTCGGACCGGGTTGATCGGATCAGATAAGTCGGAGATCATCAACGGGATCGGTCGACTGAGCGCAGGGATAGGTCGACCGAACACAGGGATTGATTGACCAAACGAAGACTCTTATCCGAGCAGAAGCATGTGGATGAGAAGTTGGGTAGGTTCAGAGGGTTCGGTCGACTGAATACCTGGATCAGTTGACCGAGGTTCAAGTCAAAGATTGATCCCGAGATCAGTGGATCTGGATTAAACTAGCTTGGTTATAAAAGGAGGGTCGACTAGCATCTTCAGACAACACTTACAACACATTCAAAGATCAAGAACGAACAATTGCTGCTCTTTTCTATACTGCTCTAGCAATTGACGAACGACTTTTATTTCTATTGTTGTCGATAACTTTATATATTGCAATTGTACTTAATATCTGTACTTATTTTTTGAATCTATAGTGATTGTCTAACGAAAGTAATCAATAATCACGGGGCTTGGAGTAGGAGTCATCACAGGCTCCAAACCAAGTAAAAGAAATTGTGTTAGCATTGCTTTTGTTTTACTTGTTCTTTATTCCGCTGCATTATTCTGTGTTTTTTGAAAAATGCAAAAGTCACGAGTGTTATTCATCCCCCCCCCCCCAGCACGTCTCAATCCTACACATGCTTAGTTTAATTTTTTTCTTAATTTAGAATAGTTAGATAAGGACTTAGGCTTGTTTGGCGCTTGCTCAACCTAGTACCAGGGTAGGGCGAGATGATAGTATTTAACGAAAGCTTGGTTTAGGAATCAAGTAGGGTAAAGTGTACCCTATTTGGTCTACTTAGCTAACTAGAACTAACCGAAGTTACTGTTGGGATATGTCCGATGCGATGTGTGTTTAACACGTTTCACAAAACATGTCACGGAAACAAAAATACTATAATAAAATTATTTTATTACAACACACACCATATGCATGCATGATACAACTGATGTAGACATAATCATAAAAAAAATTAAAAAATAATAATTATTTTAGGTGTACCTTACGGATGATGCGTAGGGAAAAGAGCATCAACTTTAGCAACATTTACTAACCTTGCCTCTATTTGTATCTACGCTGAGATATTTAAGATAACTCCTATGAGCAAGAAGGTTCGCCTCCGATTGGTGGTAGCTGATAACCATGATTTTATTACATTATTTTGATTCATATATGCATGGTTTGATGTTGATTTTATAGGTCGAAATCATGATTACATCATATTTTGTGCATTGTATCTATTTTGGACCTATTTATAAATTATTGTATTTTTATGTTATTTGATGCTAATATTTGATTCTTATTTTGTAGGCATCAAAGGATCTTGGATTTGGATCTATTTGGACTGAAATTGGGCTCGAATCGGAGTTCAAACGAGAAGATCAAGCTTTGAAGCATTATGGGTCGTTTATCAAGAATAGGAGAGATCTGAACCATCCGTTGAAGATCTGGCCGATCCAACCTAATGGGGAGCAGATCTGAGCCATTGATGAAGATCCAGAAGTTTTGATCCAGATCTGAGTTCATCTAGCCATTGATCCAACCCGAATTAATCTGGAGCGTTCATTGAAGATAGGGCAGATCTGGGCCATCCAGTGATGATCCGGTCGATCTGACTTAAGGGAGAGTAGATCCAGATCCTAGAGCAAGATCAGTACCTTCAGATCGGATTTTGGACAAACTTTCACCGTTGATTTAGCTCCAAATCAATCCCAATCATCCGATCAGATCCAGATCTGATTCAAAAGAGAAGCCACAGTGATACAGTGCCTTCGTCGATTCTCCACAGCGCTGTTCTTCATGTCCCACGGCATTCTCCGAGATTCCGACCCCATCTCGAATTCTAGATCAATTTTCCGGCAACTTCATCGACGACGACATTCTCAGTGCTTGCGACCAGCTTCTGGCCATCTGAGCTCGCTCAAAGGTGGTCCTGCGGCGAGAATTCTGCTCCGCAAACCTCTGCTTCTGCTGCTGCCGATTTTGAGGTGTTCCTCCAATCGATGGTTCCGTTTTCCATTCGAGAGCATTGGCGGCGTTCCTCCACTGCTTCTGGACCATTCCCGATGACAATCCATCCACCATCAGCTCCATTTCAGATCTGAGGTTGCAGTCGCAGATTTGTAGATTTCCTGAGGTTGGCAGCATCGATCTTCATCAGATTCGTTTGGAGTGGTCTCCGATGGTGCTGGTGAAGGCTGAGCTGAGTTTAGTTGCTGAGGTTGTCTTCCCCGATTACAGTTGGAGTGTTCTCTGCTATTTCCTTGTGTGACGGCTAGGAGAAGTTTCCGTAAGAAGTGGTTTGGAGTTGAGATGGTTTAGGGTTTACTTTTTGCATTCTTTTTATTGTTGATTGATTTAGATTTCAGTTTTCGTTGTTGGATTCAGTAATCATAGTTCATTTTATGCTTAATTGTTTTAATTCATGTGTTTTGAGTAATTTAGTTTCAATTGATTTTAAAGTTGTTGTTAATTTTTCTTTAGCTTAAATTTCAGTATTGTTGAGTAGTTTCATTATTGTAGTTAAGGTTTAAATGTGGCTTTAGATCGTATTCATTATTGTCTTGTTGTTCACTCTTAGTTTAAGTGTGTTGATGGTTTGATTATGACGTAGTATGACAATGCATTATGATTTGATCATTAGCATCTAGTTAGGTTTCACTATTGTTTTAGATTAATTTCTTATTCGCTGTGCTTTACTTTTGTTAGATTTAGATTCAAGCTTAAACCCCCATTTTTATATGCTAAAACCCCAAAAATAGGAATAAAATATGATCCTAAGATTACATCCTACCGTTTGTTCCTCGAGAGATCGATCCTGGGCTCGTTACTATAATGTTATTGCAAAATTAAGGGGTTCAGTGAATATACATTTGTACAATTTGATTAGTGGGTGTGACAGATTCGCTTATCAAATTTTGGTGTCGTTGCCAGGGAACATGTTATATGCTGTGTTTAGTAATTTTTAGGATTGTTTTGAATGCTTTCATGTTTATATATCCATGTGTTGATTTTATTTGTTCTTGAGTCTTCTGATTTTATTTGCTAGTTGTTGTGTAAGAACAGTAAATTCTTGTGACCATGGATCCATATTATCAACATTTTGGAGATTGGAGTCAGAGTTATTATTATCAGCCTCAGACTGGGATTTATGCGCCTGAATATCAGTATGAGGAAGTACAAGAACAAATTGAAAAATCAATGTGGAAATTCAATGAAGTTATGCAACAAATGAGTGAGCATCAAGAGCAACAATTTGCGAGGATACAAAACATACAGATTTAGTTAGATAAAATTGCATCATCCATCAACCAGTTGCAAACACAAAGCGCCAGTGAAGAGATGGATTGTGGAGCTTTTGTCAGGCCTGACACTGCATCTATTTCTTCACAAGAATTTTCTAGTTTAATTTGTGATGATGATGTAGTTGAACATAATTCTGATTCTACTAATAGTGTTGCTCTAGATGTTGTGAATGATGCAGGTATTGATTTTGAAGATGATTTAAGTGTAGGGGAGTGCTTACTGGAAGCATTACCTCAAGGATCACCAAGTATTGAGGATGAAAGTGTAGGGACTTGTGCTATGGAGCCAAGCACCCAAGAATCACTACATGAAGATGTACATGCACTAGAGCTAGAGTCTGAGTATTTTCTTGATGAGAAAGAGGTAACAGTCTCCACTCCGGGTACCTTTCAACACGATAAGGTAAGTATTATTTGTGATTTTTCAGAAAATTTCATAGAGGTACCATTTATTGATTTTATTAGATGTGAATCATTTCTTGATATATTTTCTACTCACACTAATTTTCTCCTATTTTTTTTTTACCCCACATGTGTGTGGGAGATGTTTTCTTTGATTGATGTTGTAGGAGAACATAAGCGTCCGGAGTGGATGCTTACACTGAACCGACTTAGACCTCCAGAGAGAATTTTGAAAGGAAAAATGAGTAATAAGAAGAATTTGAGTAGAACCACGATTACTCCATTACCGGGGTGGCTTCTTCTTTTGAATCTTCTTCAACCACCGGGAAATGAAAGGGGAGTGTTTCCAATTTTGCGTGTTCTTGCATTTTAATTCGTGCTTTGTGGCTAATAAATTCTTTATACGTGTCTTTAGTTTCATACTTTTCATTTACATTTTATTTTCATACTTTGCATTTAGTTTAGTATACATAGCATTTTCATTTTAAATAAAAGTCTCCATGGGAATTTTCTAAGTAATATTTTTAAGATGGTAAAAGCTTCTTAAATTTGATCATCAATTTTAGGTCATTTGACATGATTGGATACTCTACTTACATGACATTGGTTAAAATGGTAGTGGATTCCAATTTGATTAATTGAGCTTGATTGCATAAATATTACCTAGAGAGGACCATTTCAAGCCTATATTCTATTATTGTCTTTGTGTGGCATGTACTTACAACAATTGAAACTCTAGAACTTGCTTTGCTTCTTTTCAAGGTCACAATAGCATATATATGCATGGAAATAAAGGATATTTGTCATTTTTCTTCCCTCATTATTTCTCATTTCTTTCTCCACAATTTTCTTGAAACATTCTCATTTAGCATCCTAAATCTTAATTCGCTTTGCTTGTCATATTTCTTTTATTTCATTGAGAATTTGGATGAATTGCTTGATGAGTAAGGATGCCCAAGATTTTAAGTATGGAAGAAGGAATATCACTGAATTTGAAATGGCAGAAATGGATCTAGATTTGGAAAATGTTTGAGCAAGGGCTGATTTTAGGAGGCGTTTATGGTGCAAAATTCTGAAAATTCTTTTGTGAAAGAATGGCTCTAATGTTTTATGCTAAATGTGTCCATTTCTTGAGTCTTATCATGTCAAGAGCAAGCTATAGTTGTTTTAGATTTAGAGAGAGTTGATACTATATTGATACATTCAAAACTCAAGGAGACAATTGTTGGAAGAAGAAGTTAATGTGCTGGATTCTGCAAAGATGTTTCTGAAGTTGACAATTGTTTACACTGGATTCTGAATTGTACCAAACTCTTGAAGCAGCTCTCAAATCATTGAGAAACTCAAGTAAAGCTTTGGTATTTTCAGTGACAAATGGTGACTGAGCAATGGTTTCTAATCTGGATTAGATTGCAGTTAAGCCTTCGTTTGTAGAGAACTAGACAGAATTAAGATAGTATCAACTTGCTGGAAATTGAGCAGTGAAACAAATTCAGAAACTGAAGCTCTGGAATTTGAAGCTTGGTTACATGATCTGGACAGTAATAAACTGCACAGCTTTGAATTTCTGACAGTAATTAAATCTGTTGCTGAAATCAAATTCAAGTTAAATGTTTAATTTCGAATCTGAGAAATTAGAAATAGTAAAGATGAAGAATATGGAAGCCAGCCACTGGAAACATGATCTGTGCAGGTGTCTATGATGGAGTTTCTGATATGATCATTATGGATCCAAATGTATCATTCCAAACATGAAACACTTCAAGATGATATCAAAAGAGTGAAGAAAGATAAAGAAGCTCTTGCAAATGGTGTTTGGTTGCTTGTTATGTCTTTACAAACCTACTGGACAGGATTTAGAAGTGTCCAGTTTCTGAAATTCTGAGTTTGCAGTAAATCATAATTGAAATTCTGAGTTTTCAGAATTGATTTGGAAGTGTACAGCAACTTTCAAATTGATGAGATGATTGTGAGTTTTATTGGAACAATTGTTGAAGCTTGAATAGAATTTGCAGGATCTTCAGTGGTGATATTAATATTGAAAACCTGAAATTCGGAGCTGGAGATACTGCAGAATTGAGTAATGCAGAATTCTGCCTAGAGGGAGTTTCAGCTATGCAGTTTGATCCTTAATTCATTTAATGCTTTGTATGGATTTATGAACTGAAGATTTAGAGTACATTCTTTGTCGTTTAAGCATGCAGTGCCAATGGATGAAATTCTGAAAGTATGAGCTAGATTTCAATGCTAGAAGCAGTGAAAGAGAATTCTGTTACAGAGTTTGGAATTTGAAATCTGCATTTTGCTACACTTACTGGAGACCAAGCTATTTATCCAATTACAACTTGAAATCTAAATGTCATTTTAGCCGTGACAAATGATGACAATGTTTTAGTAGAATTTATTGGACTTTAGATTGAAAGTTGAAGGCATATTAGAGATGCAAACCAGATGCTGTAAAATGTAGAATGAAGAAGAAACAGAATTCTGAAATCTGGAAATTACATAATTTGAGTTGAAGAAGGTTGAAGGTTGAAGACAATCAGAAATGCAAACTAAATGTTAATGCATGCAAATGTTTCCAAGCTGTTTAATCTGGAATGATGCTATGCAGTAGATTTAGAATGTGCAGGAATTCAGAAATCTAAAGTTTGAAACCATGAACTTTCAGTAGTTGTAAACCCTTGAATTGAATTTGATGTATCAGCTCGATATGTTTTGTGTCAAACTTAAATTGTAAATTCCTAATTAGTAAGAATCTTAGGAGAACACTTGAGTAGTCATTGTTGTTTGGTGTTTACTTATCTTCAAGCTTTACAAAACCCGGCATTCCAGATAGGAAATGAACATAAACAAATGTCGAAATTGTTGAATGTGGAAGCTTGGGATGAGTAAGAATTTCTGCAGAACCACAACTCATTCATAGCAAAGATGAGTTGCAGAAATCAAGTCCATACCTCCTTAGATGAAACCTTTGTTCAGCTGAATTCCCCACACTTAAACAAGTTCAAAAATATGAATATGAATCTGAATCTGAATTCAGAAAAACAAGTTCAGAAGTGTAATTCAGTTTAAAAACTTGAGATTCAATAGAATTCTCAAGACTCAAGGATACAGAAACATGGCAAAGCAATCGGATTCAAAGATGTAAGTTAAGTGTTTATATGCTAATGCTGAGAATGTTCCTGAATAGCACTCTTTAAGTTCTTGGATCTTAATTCTGGAATCAAAGATTTAAGTCTGAAATTCTACAGAAATGTTTCTAACCAGCAACTCATTTAGTTGATTCCCCTATCTATTCAATGCTAATTGTTATGCTTCTCTCTGGAAGATACTGGTAATTCAAGCTTGGAAATTTCCTAGAATCATGATTCTATAACTTCATTGAAACTGATCCAGTGAAATGAATCAATGATTTCTTCAGAATTGTTGCACTGCCAAATGATACTCTTTCCTAAGGTAAATCCTTCAAGTCTTAACCTGAAGTTCTCTGAGAATTGTTTTCTGGAACTTAAAATGTGTTCAATTAAGCTTGACTTGGTGGAATTCTGGAGCTAAATCTACACAACAGATTTTGATCTGTTAAATTCAATTGAAATGTTCTTCTGAAATTTTGAAAACTTGAGATAGCTTAATTGGTTAAGCTTTAATGAATCTGATCTCTGGAATTTTGAATTGCATTGAACTTGATGTTTTAATCTAATCCTGGATAATTAAAAAATTCAAGTGTAGCTGAATTCTGCTGGAATTAAATTCTAAGTTGCTGAATTCCAGAATCCAGAATCCAAACTGAAAATTTTCTGCAGAATCAGAGATTTCTGGTCAAGTCTGATTGTTAAATCTAATTTATGAGTTGCAGAATTGGAATTGAAAGTCAAGCAAGTTCTAAAACTAGAGTTGGATAAGTATCAAAATTCAGAGGTGGGGACTCATTGATTCTGAAATTCATAATGTAAATGCTACATCTGAAACTCTGAATCTGAATTTTGAATGTTGTGTTGTACGTTTTTGGAATTGATGAACTGCATCAGGAGCAAGGTGAATTGTGAACTCCTAGTTCTGAAACTGAGCTATAGATTTCAGAATCCAGTAATGCATTCTGAAATTGATTTGTGAAGATGATGGTTTTTGATTGCCATTTGATTCTCTACCTTTTTCAAGTCTCTTGTGTGCAAAACTTTGACGCTGCAAGAAATCAAAGTCTTGATACTAAACTTGAAAAGCATCCTGCTGGAATCATATTTCTGAATCTGAAAACGAAATCTACAGTTTTTGAAATTTTCAGAAACTGAACCTCAAGTCTGGTGGCCCTTGCAGTGAGTTTGGATTGTTGGAAATTGCAGAATCTAAAAGAAATGATTCTGGAATTTTGTTGCTGTCATTAATTTAGCTGGAATTTTAGGTTACTTTTCTAGCATTCAAGAAATCTGGATTTTCCAGAATCAAAATTTTGAAGTGCAGAATTTAGAATCTGAACTTGGCATCTCAACCCTATTTTGTGCCAACTTCTCTTACAAACTTCCTGAACATTGACTAATCCAAGTTAAGTGTCTAATTTGAAATGTTATTTGATGTTATATACTCAGAATCTTGGAAGAATGCCATTACTGATTTTTAGTTAGCTGTTGGATTGTTGTAACATAACTACAGTGCATGGAAATCAGAGTTCTGAAGTAGCAAAAATTCAGATGTCACAGGTGATACAAGTGTGAAGCAAGAGAAATTGTGTTGATAAATGCTGATGAGGAATCAAATGTTGTGGTTAATTTCTTCCTTGTAATGGTTTGTATGCTACTAAAAATAATTTGAGTGCTTAAATTGCTGGATGTTGCTGGAATTTGAATCTGAAAAATCAGAAACAGAGAAAGGAAGAAACAGAAAATTCTGCAGATTGAAGAAAGAAGATTAACAGTGGTTTTTAAAGTGTGTTAAGAATTGGAAAGTATGTGGTTCTTTATTGTCTGAGACGGCCAAATTTTAAGTGTGGGGGAGGGAGCTTTTCTCTATAAGGTGATATTGAGATTATTTGTTCAAAATGTTGGAATTGAAGTGTGAAAGCTGAATTGAAGTGTAAAAAACAATGAAAACAGTAAAAAAATTGGCAAATCAAGAGTGTATCAAAGGTGAAGATAGAGTATCAAGATTCTTTGTTTGTCATCAAATTGAAGGGGAGGTTAGCTTGATATTTTGAATTGGTAATGACAAATGGTATTCATCTCTTTTCACATCAAATTGGTCAACTCATCAAGTATATTCCTCCAATACTCTCATCTTCTCATCTTCTTCATTTATGCCTTTTCTTTTGCTACTACATTCACTTCTATTGTTCTTTTTGCTTCCATTTCAATTCTTCATGATAATATCCTTTTGATTCATGTATGTTATGTTTTATAGTGGTGGAGAATTAGAAAATAAGCAAGCTTATGGTAGTGAAATGTTATGAGTTGCATTGAGTGAGCTCCACTTATACACATGTTTGAGTGTAAGAGATAGATTAGGTAAATTCCTTGTGAGATGCAACTTGCTTAATTTTTTCGATTGGATTGAAACTACCATATCTACTGATTATTGTGTGGATTGTATTCATGATTATTTGTGATCTTTAGATGATCTTAGTTAAATTCCTTTTTACTATCTTTTAGATATTGCTAGGGAATTTTCTATGGAGATGATTTTGAGTTTTCTTTACTTTCACGGGACGTTCAAGACTAAGTGTGGGGGATTTGATAACTATGATTTTATTGCATTATTTTGATTCATATATGTATGATTTGATGTTGATTTTATAGGTTTAAATCATGGTTACATCATATTTTATGCATTGTATCTATTTTGGACCTAATTGTAAATTATTATATTTTTATGTTATTTGATGCTAATATTTGATTCTTATTTTGTAGGCATCAAAGGATCTTGGATTTGGATCTATTTGGACTGAAATTGGGCTCGAATCGGAGTTCAAACGTGAAGATCAAGCTTTGAAGCATTATGGGCCGTTTATCAAGAATAGGAGAGATCTGAACCATCCGTTGAAGATCTGGCCGATCCAACCTAATAGGGAGCAGATCTGAGCCATTGATGAAGATCCAGAAGTTTTGATCCAGATCTGAGTTCATCTAGCCATTGATCCAGCCCGAATTAATCTGGAGCGTTCATTGAAGATAGGGCAGATCTGGGCCATCCAGTGATGATCCGGTCAATCCGACTTAAGGGAGAGTAGATCCAGATCCTAGAGCAAGATCAGTACCTTCAGATCGGATTTTGGACAAACTTTCACCGTTGATTTAGCTCCAAATCAATCTCAATCATCCGATCAGATCCAGATCTGATTCAAAAGAGAAGCCACAGTGATACAGTGCCTTCGTCGATTCTCCACAGCGCTGTTCTTCATGTCCCACGGCGTTCTCCGAGATTCCGACCCCATCTCGAATTCTAGATCAATTTTCCGGCAACTTCATCGACGACAACATTCTCAGTGCTTGCGACCAGCTTCCGGCCATCTGAGCTCGCTCAAAGGTGGTCCTGCGGCGAGAATTCTGCTCCGCAAACCTCTGCTTCTGCCGCTGCCGATTTTGAGGTGTTCCTCCAATCGATGGTTCCGTTTTCCATCCTAGAGTATTGGCGGCGTTCCTCCACTGCTTCTGGACCATTCACGACGACAATCCATCCACCATCAGCTCCATTTCAGATCTGAGGTTGCAGTCACAGATTTGCAGATTTCCTGAGGTTGGCAGCATCGATCTTCATCAGATTTGTTTGGAGTGGTCTCCGATGGTGCTGGTGAAGGCTGAGCTGAGTTCAGTTGCTGAGGTTGTCTTCCCCGATTATAGTTGGAGTGTTCTCTGTTGTTTCCTTGTGTGACGGCAAGGAGAAGTTGCCGTGAGAAGTGGTTTGGAGTTGAGATGGTTTAGGGTTTACTTTTTGCATTCTTTTTATTGTTGATTGATTTAGATTTCAGTTTAATAATCATAGTTCATTTTATGCTTAATTGTTTTAATTCATGTGTTTTGAGTAATTTAGTTTCAATTGATTTTAAAGTTGTTGTTAATTTTGCTTTAGCTTAAATTTCAGTACTGTTGAGTAGATTCATTATTGTAATTAAGGTTTAAATGTCACTTTAGATCGTATTCATTATTGTCTTGTTGTTCACTCTTAGCTTAAGTGTATTGATGGTTTGATTATGACGTAGTGTGACAATGCATTATGATTTGATCATTAGCATCTAGTTAGGTTTCACTATTGCTTTAGATTAATTTCTTATTCGCTGTGCTTTACTTTTGTTAGATTTAGATTCAAGCTTAAACCTCCATTTTTATATGCTAAAACCCCAAAAATAGGAATAAAATACGATCCTAAGATTACATCCTACCGTTTGTTCCTCGAGAGATCGATCCTGGGCTCGTTACTACAACGTTATTGTAAAATTAAGGGGTTCAATGAATATACATTTGTACAATTTGATTAGTGGGTGTGACAGATTCACTTATCAGTAGCCAAGCATGAAGGCGATGCGATCTAAGAGAAGGAAGAAGAAACAAAAGCTTGAGGAAGAAAAATTTCTTCCTCTTGGCTTGAGGTGGGTGGTGGTAGAGAGAGGAGAGAGAGGCTAGGTTTTTCAAAAACCTAAACCAATAAATAATGAATTGGTTTTTTATTCTCTCTCTCTCTTTCTATATATATATATATATATATATATATAGCCAAACTAAGGGTTATTGGGCTAAATTTTTGTTAAAGAATTTTGGGCTAGGTTTGGGCTTTCTAATCTAACTTATGTAAGATATATATATAGATTAGAAAAAACCCTGTCAAAAATTCCTTAATAAAAATTTGGCCCAATAACCTTTTGGTTTGGTTCAAAACCAAACCAATTTTGTTCATGACTAAACCAAATAGGGTCTAACTCTTTTATAAGAGATGTGACTCATCCGCGCTGATCTGGCGGTAAGAATAGGGACCTCCATCTAGGGGAAGTCATCGCCACGTGGAAGTCAAAAGGTCAATTGGCCGATCGGACACGGCTGGACCGACCGGACAATCGGGTTCTAAACGGAAACAAAGGCACCCGGCGAGGAGTCAGGGTTCCGACGTTCAGGTTGAACAGGGTCCTTGGGCCGAGCGGGTGGCCCACTCGGCCGAAGGCATAAGGTAGCAATACTGCGAACAGTCTCCACAGAGCACACTACCGGGAATCTCCTAAGTGGACCAGCACATATGACCGACCGGACGCAAGGGGACTGCCGACCGGTCGGACACTCGGCATGGAGTAAGAAGAGAAAAGGATAAGGAAACATCTTCTGACAGCGGGTATGGCCAACGAGCAAGCCACACGCAGGATCTTCTGACAGAGGGTTCCGCTGTCCCATCAGAGACGTGCTCCGACTGTAGCAGTATGGTGTCAGGTAAGCTTTTCCGACAAACCCATATTGAGGTATGGGCTGAGAACACGTATTCGCCTCGGTATGTGTGCGTGAGCCCCTTCCCAGCTCTATATAAAGGGCCTCACACTTCACCGGAGGTACGCGTTCTTTGATATTCAAAGCCACTTCTTTGTTGTCCACTTGCCTGACTTGAGCGTCGGAGGGTCGTCGCTGGGAACCTCTTCCCGGCCCGACTTCTTTGCAGGTTCGCCGGAGCTCCGTGTGACCGGTCGGGGATCTACGTCAGCAACGAGGAGAGCGCCACGTGCCCAGCGTCCGTTGATTCAGCGTTCGGACAGAATCAATTTGGCATCGTCTGTGGGAACGCTCCTGCATCCGATCAGAAGCAATGGACGAGGCTGGAAGACCGCACTCGGTGATGCTCTCCACAGAGGAGCTTGACGCTTTGATCGAGACAAGAGCAGCTAAGCTTGTGGAACAAAGACAACAGTCACAAGCCGAGCGGATTGAGCAGCAAGCAACATCAGCATCAGGGGGCCGAGCGGAAGCACCTCATGCCACGGTTCCATTTCATCGGGCCTTATTTTGCACGCCTCCTGAAGCCGCAGCAGTGAATCGTGACTGAGGATCTTCGTCAAATGAAGTGCCAATAAGAGACAACAGAAAAGGCAAGGCCCCCCGAGCGGAAGCCTCCCCCGAGCGGGTCAACCGTCAATTCTCGGAGGCCATACTGCGGGACCCTCTGCCAAAGCACTATGTGCCCCCGGCGATCGGTGAATACAATGGAACCACCGACCCGGACGATCATTTGGGTAAGTTCGACAACACAGCTACCCTTCATCAATACACAGATGGAGTGAAGTGTCAGGTTTTCCTTACCACCCTCTCGGGATCGGCTCAACGGTGGTTTCGGAGGTTGCCGGACGGATCCATCACAAGTTTCAAGGACTTCCGCACGGCCTTCCTCCATCACTTTGCAAGCAGTCGGCGTTATCAAAAGACAAGCGTCAGCCTGTTCGCCATCAAGCAAGAGCCCAGAGAGCCGCCCAGAGCTTATATCCAGCGATTCAACCAGGTAGCCATGGACATTCCAACGGCCACCTCAGAGACAATGATGAACGCATTTACGCAAGGCCTTGTGGACGGGGACTTCTTCCGCTCGCTCATTCGGAAGCCAGCCCGAGACTACGATCATATGCTACACCGGGCCAATGAATACATCAATGTGGAGGAAGCCCAGGCGGCCCGACGGAAGGAAGCTCCAACCGAGCGGGCTCCCATCGCCGAGCGGAAGCCATACACTGCCCATCAGCCGCCCAGAGGACCGCGAGCTGAAGCATCCCACCCCCAGCAACATGCAAGATCCCACGCCATTCAAGAAGTGTCTACCGAGCGGCCCAAACCTAAAAGAAGGTATGGACCCCAATGTTTTGCTCATTTCACCGGACAGACACGCATAATACAAGAGACTGTCGAAGCCTTCTCTTGATCGCCCACCCCGTACCCCGAGGGGGCCACCGTCGATCGCCATCATCCGACAGGCGACAGCGCCCCCGCGAAGCCGATCGGATGATATCCGACAGGCGGCAGAGACAGACTCCCGAGCGGCATCATACTCCGAGGCGTGAAGACAATCCCTGGAGGTCTAGGGAGCAGCCTAGGCCATCCGTTCGGGAAGAAGAAAATAGAAGTAACACTTCCCGAGGTGAAATCAACATCATTGCTGGGGGGCTGACCGGCGGTGACTCCAACAGACCAAGGAAGGCGAGCGTCAGACAGCTTCAAATCCACGCGGTCGGCTGCAGCCAAGAGCGGGCGAGCGGCCCCGAAATCAGTTTCGGGCACAGGGACTTGGAGGGAGTTGAAGTGTCCCATGACGACGCTCTCCTCATCAAAGCGGTAATAGTCAACTACACTATTCATCGAGTTTTCATTGATACAGGAAGCTCGGTCAACATCATATTCAAAAAGGTCTTCGACCAACTGCAAATTGATCGAGCCGAGTTGCTGCCCATGACAACCCCCCTCTACGGGTTCACGGGCAATGAAGTTCTGCCGGTCGGACAAGTCTGACTGGCTATTTCGCTTGGAGAGGAGCCGCTCAGAAGGACGCGGACTGCAAACTTCGTCGTGGTTGACTCTCCTTCAGCATACAACATCATTTTGGGGTGATCGGCGCTCAGCGAGTTCCAAGCAGCAGTCTCCACCTTCCACCAGAAACTCAAGTTCCCGGTGGAAGATAAAGTGGGAGAAGTACGTGGAGACCAGCTGGCAGCTCGGCGATGCTACGTCGAGATGGTCCGAGCTAAAGCTAGTTCTGCTCGGAAGGTGCCACGGATCGAGGTGAACGCTATAACCGAAAAACCGTCTACTTTGGTTTATGAAGAAAAAGAGGAAGTGCAGATTCACTTGACCCGATCGGAGGCCACCACGTTCATTGCGGCCGATCTGGAGGCGACCCAAAAAGAGGAAGTGATCAAATGCCTCCAGAGAAACTGTGATGTCTTCGTCTGGTCGACACATGAGCTGCCCGAAATTTCGCCGAGTATAGCGCAGCACGAGCTCCATGTCCGACCGGACACTCGGCCGGTGAAGCAAAGAAAAAGGGATTTCATCGCTGAACAGAATGCCATCATCCGAGCGGAGGTTGAGAAGCTCCTGGAGGCCGGCCATATACGCGAGGTCCAGTTCCCGAGCTGGTTGGCGAACGTTGTACTAGTCTCCAAGCCGGGCAACAAGTGGAGAGTGCGCATCGATTTCCGGGATCTCAACAAAGCATGCCCAAAGGATTTTTATCCGCTACCCCAGATCGATCAACTGGTGGACTCCACGGCCGACTGCGAATTGATATGCATGCTCGACGCTTATCAGGGCTACCATCAAGTGTCGCTCGCCCGAGAAGATCAAAAGAAGGTTAGCTTTGTTACAGCCGACGGCACATACTGCTACAATGTGATGTCGTTCGGACTGAAGAACGCAAGGGCAACCTACCAGCGATTGATGAATAAAGTGTTCAAGGAGCAGATCGGACGAAATTTGGAAGTGTACATGGACGATATTCTCATCAAATCTGTCCGATCGGCAGATCTCTCTAAAGACATGGAAGAGACTTTCCGAACGCTGAGGAGGTATAGAGTTAAGCTGAACCCTCAGAAGTGTCTGTTCGGAGCAAAAGGCGGGCGTTTCTTGGGCTACATAGTGACTGAGCGGGGCATCGAGGCAAATCCCAGCAAGGTGAAAGCATTACAAGATATGCCGCCTCCAAGAAATCTGAGGGAAGTACAGCGCTTGACCGGTCAGATAACAGCATTGTCCAGATTCATCTCAAAGAAGGTCGATCGGAGTCTCTCGTTTTTAAAATCTTGCGCAAGGCTACCAAGTTCCATTGGGATGAAGAATGTGATCGGGCGTTTGAAGAACTGAAGGCATATCTTAATTCTCTGCCTGTGTTAGCCAAGCCAACTGTGGGTGAGCCGCTCTGTATTTACTTATCTTCGACCGAGCAAGTAGTGGGCTCGGCATTAGTGAGGGCGAGCGGAGAAGAACCCGTGTATTTCTTAAGTCATATTTTAAAGGACGCAGAATCTCGCAACACCGGGCTTGAGAAGTTGGCTTTTGCTTTGGTCCTCGCCGCTCGGCGCCTCCATCCCTATTTCTTGGCTCATACTATCATCGTATGGACGAACAACCCTTTGGGAAGAGTGTTGTTGAACCCAAAAGCGTCCGGTCGGCTCATCAAATGGACAACGGAGTTGAGCGAATTTGATATTCAGTATCAACCCCACTTGGCGATAAAGGCACAGTCCTTGGCAGATTTTATCACCGAAGTGCAAAAGCCAGAGCTCGAAGCTATGTGAAAAATATTTGTGGACGGATCGTCCACTCGGCTCGGAAGCGGGATTGGCGTACTATTACTCTCTCCTCAAGAAGAAAAGATGCACTTAGCCGTCCGGCTGGATTATAGAGCTACAAATAACGAAGCAGAGTATGAGGCCCTTATAGCCGGCTTGCAGGCCGCCCAGCATGTGGGGGCCGGTCGGGTGACGCTCCATTCAGATTCTCAGCTTGCCGCCCAGCAGCTCTCAGGCACCTTTGAGATTAACAACGCTCGGCTCAAACTCTACGCGGAAGCCTTCGAAAAGTTCAAGGCTAATTTCAGAGAAGTCATTATCCAGAAGATACCCAAGCGGAAAATCAGGCGGCAGATGAGTTAGCCAAACTCGCAAGTTCAATAACGTCGGTCGTCATCCAACAACCAATTGAACAAGTATCTTTGGTAGGACATGTCGACCGGATGGAGGGCCTCGCGTTTCCAAGCGATTGGAGGACAGCCATCATAGAATTTCTTCGGTCAGGGGCAACACCATCCGATCGGGAAGCAGCCCAGCAATTAAGGAGGAGAGCCGGTCGGTTCATGCTCATTGGAGACCAACTCTACAAGAAGGCTTTCTCCCGTCCGCTTTTGAAATGTGTAAGCTCGGAAGACGTGGCATACATCCTCCAAGAAGTGCATCAAGGATCGTGCGGAGGGCATCCGAGCGGACGATCGTTGGCTAAGAAGATCCTGCTGGCCGGATACTTCTAGCTAACCTTGCAAGCAGACGCCGCTCGGACCGTCGCGATGTGCCTTTCCTGCCAGAAGTATCACAACTTCTCCCACCGACCGGCGGAGGAAATGAAAGCAGCCACCGTATCCTGTCCGTTCGACCAGCGGGGAATGGATATTGTGGGTCCGTTTCCTATGGCGACCGGTCAGCGGAAGTTTCTACTAGTGGCGGTCGACTACTTTTCCAAATGGGTGGAGGCCGAGCCGCTAGCCAAGATCACCGAGCAGATGGTCAAAAAATTTATTTGGCAGCATATAATCTGTCGGTTCGACATCCCTCGCCGGCTCGTATCTGATAATGGACGGTAGTTCGCCGGGAAGCTGCTAGAAGATTGGTGCAACAGTTATGGTATTGAACAACACTTTACTTCCGTGGCGTATCCCCAGAGCAACGGCCAAGCGGAAGTAACCAATCGGGAGATTCTTCGCATTCTTCGGGCTCGGCTTGATCACATGGGAGGGAGTTGGGTGGACGAGCTGCCGGGCGTCCTATGGGTCATCCGCACGACCCCAAAGGAAGGAACGGGCGTCACGCCATTCCATTTGGTGTATGGCGGCGAAGCGGTGATCCCGGTTGAAGTTGGTGTCGAGTCCGTCCGGATCCAGAATTATGATGATGATAACGCCGAGCGGAGGAACATGGAGCTGGATTTGGTCAACGAGGAATGAGCCAAGGCGTCCGTCCGGTTGATGGCGTACCGACAGCGGATGAAGCAAAACTACAACTGGTGTGTAATCCCCAGAGCATTCCAAGTGGGCGACCTTGTCTGGAAAAAAGTAAAGCCGGTCGGCGAAGTTGGCAAGCTGGAGGCTCCTTGGGTGGGCCCCTTCAAAGTCATCGAAAAGCTCCGCTCGGGTGCTTATTATTTGGAGGATGAAGACGGACGGCGGCTAGATCGACCATGGAGCGCAAATCATCTCCAGCCGTATCGAGCTGGGTGAGAGGTGCGCTGATGTAATTTTACATATGTTTTGGTCGCCTATGTCCTTGTAATGCAGGAAGCAAAAATGATAAAAAGGAGGGCAAATAGCTTCGCCGAATGGCAGTGTCAAAATTAGCCTTAAAGGCCGTCGAGTTCCGACATTAAAGATCGAGAGACGAGCCGGCGTCTATAAACCCTCCGAGCGGAAGACCGTCGAGCTCTGACGTTAAAGATCGAGAGACGAGCCGACGTCTATAAACCCTCCGAGCGAAAGACCGTCGAGCTCCGACGTTAAAAATCGAGAGACGAGCCGGCGTTTATAAACCCTCCGAGCGGAAGACCGTCGAGCTCCGACGTTAAAGATCGAGAGACGAGTCAGCGTCTATAAACCCTCCGAGCGAAAGACCGTCGAGCTCCGACGTTAAAAATCGAGAGACGAGCCGACGTCTATAAACCCTCCGAGTGGAAGGCCGTCGAGCTCCGACGTTAAAGATCGAGAGACGAGCCGGCGTCTATAAACCCTCCGAGCGGAAGACCGTCGAGCTCCGACGTTAAAGATCGAGAGACCAGCCGGCATCTATAAACCCTCCGAGCGGAAGACCGTCGAGCTCCGACGTTAAAGATCGAGAGACCAGCCGGCGTCTATAAACCCTCCGAGCGGAAGACCGTCGAGCTCCGACGTTAAAAATCGAGAGACGAGCTGGCATCTATAAACCCTCCGAGCGGAAGACCGTCGAGCTCCGACGTTAAAGATCGAGAGACGAGTCGGCATCTATAAACCCTCCGAGCGGAAGACCGTCGAGCTCCGACGTTAAAAATCGAGAGACGAGCCGGCGTCTATAAAC
Source organism: Zingiber officinale (assembly GCF_018446385.1). Lineage (NCBI taxonomy): Eukaryota > Viridiplantae > Streptophyta > Magnoliopsida > Zingiberales > Zingiberaceae > Zingiber > Zingiber officinale. Next base: position 91,062,486 of record NC_055992.1, on the reverse strand, counting down.
CCTCCGAGCGAAAGACCGCCGCGACGTTAAAAATCAAGAGATGAGCCGGCGTCTATAAACCCTCCGAGCGGAAGACCGTCGAGCTCCGACGTTAAAAATCGAGAGACGAGCCGGCGTCTATAAACCCTCCGAGCAGAAGACCGTCGAGCTCCGACGTTAAAAATCGAGAGACGAGCCGGCGTCTATAAACCCTCCGAGCGGAAGACCGTCGAGCTCCGACGTTAAAGATCGAGAGACGAGCCGGCGTCTATAAACCCTCCGAGCGGAAGACCGTCGAGCTCCGACGTTAAAAATCGAGAGACGAGCCGGCGTCTATAAACCCTCAGAGTGGAAGACCGTCGAGCTCCGACGTTAAAAATCGAGAGACGAGCCGGCGTCTATAAACCCTCCGAGCGGAAGACCGTCGAGCTCCGACGTTAAAAATCGAGAGTCGAGCCGGCGACTATAAATCCTCCGAGCGGAAGACCGTCGAGCTCCGACGTTAAATATCGAGAGTCAAGCCGGCGACTATAAACCCTCCGAGCGGAAGGCCGTCGAGCTCCGACGTTAAATATCGAGTCGAGCCGACGACTATAAACCCTCCGAGCGGAAGAAGGCAATAAAGAGAACTTGTGAGCAAGTACCCAAAGGTATTTGCTGTAAATATCGTTCGACTGCCTCTACGTTCTGCTCGGCCCAGTACCCAAAGGTACTTCATCAACATCCAGCGAACAACCTCTTCTCTCGAAGCAGGACATATTCGGCCGAGCGGAAATGTTCCGTAAAATACTTCGTCAAAATCTCTTTCGAACACAAGAGAGGTGTGATAAGAGGCGAGCGGGCAGCACACATATCGACTAACAAAAGGACAAAGCAAGCAAAAAGATGTCATATTAAGGAAACTAAGGTCGAGCGGCCAAATTACAAAAAGTGACAGTTTAAGCCGAACAGCAGAATTACATATAGACTCCTATTCTATATAATCATAAAGCGTCGTCAGGATGTTGTTGAGAAGTGTCGCCTGGTCCTTAGCCGGGATGACGGCGGACTCGGGAAGTTGCCCCTTGGACTTCAAGTATTCCGTCGTGGCATTCATGGCAAGCTCGAAGGCCATGTACATCCGCTCGCAGACCTTCTCCGAAAATTCAGCCGAACGGATGTATTTCTGTTTCAGGGCAGCGACCCGGCTTGGTTCGGCCTCCTGGTACTCTTTAAAGGCCGCTTGGGAAGCATCGGCGGCTGCCTTGTGTTCTTGTAAAGCAGCCTCGAGCTTTGCCACCTCGTCCGTTCGGGCAACCTTCTCGTTGGCCAGTTGGTCAATCAGCTCTTTAACCTTCTCCTCCAAGCCCCGAGCCTCAACATTCTTCTTCTCCAGGTCGGAGATAGTTGTGTTCTTCCGCTCGGTCGCCAGGCTTATCTTGCGATCTAGAGATTTATTCACGCGCTCGAGCTCGGCCAAAGCGTGGGCCTGATCGGCCGTCTTCTTCTGCTCGGCCGCCAACAAATCTTGAGCCTTTTTGAGCTCTTTTTGCAGCTCAGCGTATGAGGGACCTTGTGAGCCGGAAGGGCTGCTCGGAGCCTTCAGCTTCTTCAATTCTGCGTCCACCATCGCCAGACGATTGCAAACGGCGATCTCCTCCACCCATTTCTGACAAAAGAAAATTTGTTAGAAGCCGATCGAGAGAGAATGTGTGAAGGACTTGAGAAAATACACTCACCCCGGTGGCCTGTTGCATGTGGCTATTGGCCAAGTTGCCGAGCGGAATCATCGCCACACGCGCCCGAGCGTCGGCCCACATTTCAGCTAAGGGCCCCTTCATTGTGATCATGTGCTCGGGCGCGGTGGGTCGATCGGCCTCGGGCAACAATTCTTCGGTCGGGAGGTGAAGTGAGACTCGGACGGTGCGGCGCCGACCGGGGGTCGTCTGGGCGGAAGCCAGAGAAGGATCGGAGGCCGGCGCTGAAAATTGAGATAAAATTGTTGAACACTGGACTCGGTGCGGAGCGGGCGGGAGGAAACTGACGGGAGCGGCGTCAAGAGGGTCTGCCAGCGCGTCCAATTGAGATGGGGTCCGGTCGGACGAAATAGCCTCGACCTCTGCAGCCTTGCCGCGAGCGCTTGCAGTGACCCGGGCGGACGGCTGAACCGCGGACATGGCTGACCGAAGGGGAGTCTCCACTCGGCGCCTCTTTTGTTGGAGAGGCCGCTCTTCCTCCGGAGCGGAGCCTTCGCCCCGAGCGGAAGGCTCTTGGCTAACACTTGCGCCAGCCGCTGGCTCCGGGAGAGAAGCCTGAGCGACCGACTCCCCAACGTTTGTTCCGCTCTCCCCCTCATTGGAGCCGACCGGCTGGATGCCGAGCGCTTCCATCTCTTTGGCCGCCGCGGCTTCAAGTGTCGCCGCCTTCCTCTTCAAGATGCCAGCCATCACCGACTCCATGACAATGTTCGCTGCAATAAAAAAAGAAGAAAATCAGTTAGCAATCAAGACAAAGGTACCAAGTGAAATTCTTACCGAAGCCGGTCGGGAGTGGGGTTCTGATCAAACTCAAGCTGAATATGTACATAACCCCTTCTGGAAGGAATTTGTTGATGTCAACCCGTAGACCGGCCAGCATGTTGGCGGCGTGGAGATAATACGGTCGGGTCTTGAACTTTTTGAGCTCTGGGGAGAGAGGAGTGCCGACCTGCCATTGGGTTCGGAAGGGAGCCCGCTCGGGAAGGCGAATATAAAAATAGAATTCCTTCCTATGCTTATTGGAAGAAGGTAGTTTATTGAAGAAGACCAAGCCGGGCCGAGCCTAGAACATGTAAGTGGCCGGCTCGGATTGTTTGGGGTAATAGAAGTAATAGAAGACCTCCGGTCAGAGGGGAATATTATGGATTTTAAAAAGGATGACAACACCGCATAGAAGGCGAAAGGTGTTGGGAACTAGGCTTCCGAGCGGAATGCCGAAAAAGTTGCAAACTTCTACAAAGAAGGGATGGATCGGAAGTCGCAGACCGGCTATAAACTGGTCGCGTAAAACACAAAAAGCTCCGCGCGGCGGTTTGTGTGGCTGAGCGGAGTCTGTGGGTAGGATGATTTCAAGATCAGAGGGGATGTCAAAACTATTAATCAGAATATCGGCGTCACGCTGATCGAAGCGCGACTCCATGGTAGTGTACCATGGGCCGAGGGTTTGGTCTTGGGACTGAGAGGAATGGGCCATGGTCCGAACGGACGGGATCAAAAAAGGCAAAGAAGGGTAAAAAGAAGATGGCAACGAAACAGTACTTCAAGGGTGAAAACTTGGGAAAGAAATACAAAGAAAACGCTAGAACCAAAGAGAGAAAGAAGAAGAACCTTACAACGAAGAGGAGGATCGAGGGGAGAGCACCGGAGATCGCCGGAAACAGAAGCGCAAGATCGCCGGAAGTCTGGAACGCAAGAGGAATTGAAAGGCACACGACAGCAGACGTGAGGCGAAGGAAAGAAAACGAAGCTTTTATAGGGTGGAGCCCGAGCGACCTCCACCGTTGGATCCAGGTCGCGAGAATCGGAGCACGCATTGTTAGGATGTATACTAAAAGCGTAGCTTTTGGTATAAACATTTATCTAGAAATAAGAATCACATTGGTCAAATGTCTACATTTATGATAAATGTAGTTGTTCAATTAATTTATATTGTAGATAACATGGTGTGTGGTGTCACACACAGAGGATCATGTTATCAGTACCTTATAAATTATAAACAGTAGCTCACGACCAAGATGGAAAGGAACAAACCAAAATGGTATCACTTATAGTGTGTGTTGTTGATTATAGAAGGAAACTGTGTCCTAGAGATACTAGGTTGATAATGTCCTCAAGAGGAGCTCATAAGGATTGTCATGTTAAACCCTGCAGGTGGACTTAGTCCGACATGACGATGAAGTTGAGTGGTACTACTCTTGGAGCTAGATATTAATTAAGTGAGTTGTCAGTAACTTACTTAATTAGTGGACATTTGTTATCTTAAACACAGGGAGACTAACACACTCATAATAAGAAGGAGCCCAAAAATGTAATTTGGGATTGGTGCGGTAGTTCAATAATAGTTCTCTAGTGGAATGAATTATTATTGATAAAATTAAGTTGTGTGTTCGGGGCGAATACGGAATGCTTAATTTTATCGGGAGACCAAAACCAATTCCTCTTCTCGGTCCCTATCGTAGCCTCTTAATTATAGAGTACTATACCCACCTATACCCACCTTCTTACCCATCCCATAGGGGTCGGCCAAGCTAGCTTGGAGACCAAGCTAGGGTCGGCCAAAGTTTGGTTCATGGGTGCTTCAAAGTGGCCGGCCCTAGCTTGGGTTCAAGCTTGGTGTGGCCGTCCCAAATTAAAATAAAAGGATTTTTATTTTTAAAATTTTTCTTATGTGGATAACATGATTTAAAAGAGAGTTTAAAATTTAAATCTTTCCTTTTATAAGATTCTACAAAATATTAAGAGAAGAGATAAATCTCTTTTCTTATTTGTAGATTAAAAGTTGATTTTAATTTTGATAAAAACTTTCCTTTTTAACCATGTTCATGATTTAAAAGAAAGTTTAAAAATTAATAATTCTCTTTTATTAGTTTCTACAAAAGATTAAGAAAAGATTTGATATCTTTCCTTATTTGTAGATTAAAAGAGATTTTAATTTTTTAGAGATAACTTTCTTTTTATCCACATGTTTAAAAGAAAAATTTTAATTTATTAAATTTTCTTTTTATAAACCAATCATGAAGGGATTAAATTATTGGAGAAATTTTTATAAATTTCCGGAAATAAATTAGGAAGTTTTAACTCTTGTTTTAATTAAAATTTTCCTTGATTTGGGGCTTGAGGTGGCCGGCCATTGTTATGGAGAAGAGAAAATTATTTTTAATTAAATAAATTATCTTTTTCATGGCAAAATAATTAAGGAAGTTTTTTATTAAAATTTCCTTATTTGCCAAGACCAAGGATTATAAAAGAGGGGGTAGAGGTGCCCTCATGTAAAGGGACTCTATTCTATTTTTCTCCCTCTTTTCCTTGGTGTGTGGTCGGCCAACCTCTCTTCCCCTCTTCTTCTTTGTGGTGGCCGAACCTTTCTCTTGGCTTGGAGCTCTTGTGGTGGCCGGATACTACTTGGTGAAGAAGAAGAAGAAGGAGAGAAAGTTTGCATCTCTTGGAGCTTGGTTGGTGTTTTTTTCTTCTTCCTTGGTGAAGCTTTCTTGTTTTGGCCGAACCTAGCTAGGAGGAGAAGAAGGTGTTTGGTGGTTTCTCATCTTGGAAGATCGTTGCCCACACAACGTCCGAGGTTAGAAGAGGAATACGGTAGAAGATCAAGAGGTCTTTCTAAAAGGTATAACTAGTCATTTTTCTTTCCGCATCATACTAGTTATTTTTGGAAATAATACTAAATACAAGAGGCATACGATTCTAGTGTTTCGAATTTGTTTTCGATATAGTGTTCTTTTGTTTTTCTTTTCCTTGTGATTTGATTGTTCTTTTTGGTTGACCTAAAGTTATTTTAGGAAAATTAAATATTATCTTTCCTTAAAAGGTTTTGTCTAGTCGGTGGTGGTTGCTCCCATATCCAAGAAGGCCATGTGCCTCGCCACGTCAGTACTGGGAACCAATTTTAGAAATTAATATTTAATGGAATTAATAACTTAGGTGATTTGGATCAAACGTGTTAAGTTACGCAGGAGATCCAAGTCAAAACCTAAAAGAACAAATAGATTAAGTTTTGGATCAAACGTGTTAAGTTCCGCAGGCGATCCAAAATTTAATTTAAAAGAACACATGGTAGCTAAGAAAAGGTTCAGACCTTTGTACAAAATTTTTGTACAGTGGAACCTCTAGGTTTTCCGAGTAGTAACCAACACGCATCGCGCCGTTCATTTCGAACCGCCTCTATCCCATCAGAACACCACGCTGTCGCCGTACGATGACGGCAGCACCGCCACGTGGCATTCAACCACTGGAACACATTTAATGAGCGCATGCTAGACCTTAATGATGGAGATTGGCGGAAAATTCGAAGAGATGCTGAGGAAGGTTGGCGTTGACTAGCGTTTTAGCTGCCCCCTTGTTTTTGAGCGGATGGTAGTTGCAGGAAGCCGCTCGGCTCAACTGATGGTCCAGTCAGTCGGACTAATCGCCTCCTTCGACTAGACTTGAAGGGGAGTCAAGTGATCCGGCGGTAAGAATAGGGACCCCCATCTAGGGGAAGTCATCGCCACGTGGAAGTCAAAAGGTCAATTGGCCGATCAGACACGGCTGGACCGACCGGACGACCGGGTTCTAAACGGAAACAAAGGCACCCGGCGAGGAGTCAGGGTTCCGACGCTCATGTTGAACAGGGTCCTTGGGCCGAGCGGGTGGCCCGCTCGGCCGAAGGCATAAGGTAGCAATACTGCGAACAGTCTCCATGGAGCACACTACCGGGAATCTCCTAAGTGGACCAGCACATATGACCGGCCGGACGCAAGGGGACTGCCGACCGGCCGGACACTCGGCATGGAGTAAGAAGAGAAAAGGACAAGGAAACATCTTCTGACAGCGGGTATGGCCAACGAGCAAGCCACACGCAGGATCTTCTGACAGAGGGTTCCGCTGTCCCATCAGAGACGTGCTCGGACTGTAGCAGTATGGTGTCAGGTAAGCTTTTCCGACAAGCCCATATTGAGGTATGGGCTGAGGACACGTATTCGCCTCGGTATGTGTGCGTGAGCCCCTTCCCAGCTCTATATAAAGGGCCTCACACTTCACCGGAGGTACGCGTTCTTTGATATTCAAAGTCACTTCTTTGTTGTCCACTTGCCTGACTTGAGCGTCGGAGGGTCGTCGCGGGAACCCCTTCCCGGCCCGACTTCTTTGCAGGTTCTCCGGAGCTCCGTGTGACCGGTCGGGGATCTACGTCAGCAACGAGGAGAGCGCCACGTGCCCAACGTCCGTTGATTCAACATTCGGACAGGATCACGCGCTTTTGTTCCGACAAAATATCTTCCATATTTGCCCTTTAATTGATCCAACCAAACATCTTATCTCTTGATTTGAAAATCAAATTCTCAAACTTGTTTTATGTCTTTTAGATACTCATAGTGTGTATGACCCAATAGGTTCACGATTTATCTTGACTTTCCATAATTAATTATTTAATTATGGATCGATCATGAGTAATACCTAGTAGTACATCATAATTCTAAATTAATCGAAAAATCACAGTTGATTATAGAACTATATGAACGCTTCAGTAGCCACAATGAGTCGTGTCTTATTTCTTTCACTCGTCTTATATCCCACTTAATTAGAACATGGTCTATGTGTTTACCCCCACTAGATTGATTACATCACACCTAGCTCAAGTAATACTTCCTTGTTCTACAGATTCAAATTACTCGTACATGTGTTTAAGAGTCTCGCACTCTTGGCATGTGATGCTTTGGCTAAAGACTTTAAGTAATAATCCTAACAAGTGAGTCGTGTCTTATTTCTTTCACACATCTTATACCCACTTGGTTCAGGACATGGTCTATATTTTTATCCCCACTAGACTGATTACGTGACACCTAGCCCAAGTAATACTTCCTTATCCTATGGATTCAAATTATTCCTGCATGTGTCTAAGAGTCTCATACTCTTAACATGTGATGTTTTGCAAAGACTTTGAGTAATAATCCTAACAAATGGTCATAGGATATACATTTCCTCACAAGGAGCAGTGAATCCTCTGTGGGCTATCCAAATATATTTGAGCACTTCAACTTATACTCAATTATCTCAGGCTCATATCTCCAAGGAGATGCTTTGCTTAAGATATCAAAGTATAAGCCTCTATGACCAAGGTGACTTGAATAACTAAAGTTGAAGGAAACTTGCATTAGAGCTATAGTAAATACTTCACAGACATATCCATATATGTAGAGAACTATATGAAGACTTACAGCAGGTCACTCCAATAAACTAGTTACAATAACCAGCATCCGTGTTTAAGTCTCGACATTTCAATATTTTCAGCTAGTGAGTGACAACTGCTTAGTTAGACCAAGGAGTATAACCCGTACTAGTCTCACAGAATCGATGATGTCTAAATACATCGATTCATTGACTATGGAGTGTTTCAATACTTTCATAATTATACATCTAGGGACTCTCACTAGTTGTGATCCAATCATAAGTTCTTTCATGTTATAAGTCGTATTGTGAACATTCAGTAAATGAGTTTAAGACCATTCAAATACATAAGTAAAGTGCACTCAAATAGTAAATTTATATTTATCAAAATAAATAGTATAAACCATAAGATAATTGTCTTAGGACACCTCTCAAATATAACAGCTACCTCATCACATTCTAAACTAATTAGATTAAAGTTTTTTATTAAGAAAGTTAAATATATAATTTCTTAAAAATATTTTGTCTAGAAGTGGTTATTGTTCTGATACCCAAAAAAATTCCTGTGCCTTGTCACAACTTGAAAGCTATTTTTTAAAATATGTATTTAACGGACTAATTGTTAAACATGAATATAATTTAAATATCAATCAATCCTTAGATTTCAAAATAAATTAATAAAAATAAAATTAATAACAATCTCACAATACCTATGAAGTTCTTTATTTGAAAATTTAGAGATGGCTGAGATGTTAAGATCAATAATTTCAGTTTGATTAATCTAACATAATTAATTAATTCACTTAATTAGTATTTAATTAATTCAAACATAATTAATTAATTTAACTTAATTAATTGACTCAATTAAACTTAATTAACTAAATTCATTTAATTAAATAAATTTAACAATTAATCCTCGGCTTCACATCCTTTTTATTTCAGCAAAAAATGTTAAAATTAATTTTATTAATAAAATATTAAAATAGAGCTTTATATTTAAAAAAATACATTTGTTTCAACCTGAGTCTAATAATTTCAAAATTATTAAGTAATTATAGTTAAAATTAGGGATGGTACAATAGGATATATCAGTATTAAAATCTTATACCGTATTAATATATTATTTTTGATATGATATAAATTACATATTATTTATATTAAAATTCTGAAATCAATGTGATATATTTAGTAACGTAATATTAAATTATATATAGATATTGTATCGATATACAGTATAATATCTTATAAAAATAAAAAAAATTGATATATGAATTTTCGATATAATTTGAAATATTTTGATAATGGAAGTGTGATATATTAAAATTATTTAAATATTAATTAAAATTATTTAAAATAGTTTTGATTAAAGTTTTTTATATGGTAGTATTTTTTATTTTTTTAAAAATTAAAAAACAATTTCTAAGGAAAAGCAGGATGATATTTCTTTATTTATTAGAAGAAACATCTTAATTTTAAAATTACTAAAAGAAAATATAGAAAATAGTATTATTTCTTTTCTATCCCTTCCGCTAACATCTTAAATCTCATATTTTTTCAATGCATGAATTTGATATGGGAAAATATCATATGTACATTGGATCTGATATTGGATCATATCAGGCCCAGCGTGAGCCTGATATTTTCCATATCAGGCCCAATATGTATGGGATGGTAAAATATCATGTCCAGGCTGGATTTGATATGAAAAATATTAGACTCACATTGAGCCTGATATGGAAAAATATCAAACCCACGTTGAGCTTGATATTGGATAATATCAGGCCCATGTTGACTTTAATATTGGATCATATCAAACTCAGAGTAGGTCTGATATGTTCTCATATTAAGTTCATCGTTAGGCCTGATATGATATTTATGTAATATATCAAATTCTTTTTAATATTGGAGAGACGGGATATATTGAAAAATGATGAGAGAAAGATTTAGAAGGTTGGTGAGAGAGAGGATATATTGAAAAATGATGAGAGAAAGATTTAGGAAGTTGGAGAGAGAGGTAGAAAAAGAATAATGTTATTTTTGATTGATAGTTTTAAAATTAAGATATTCATCTAGATAAATAAAAAAAATATGACAGCTTCTTTTCATTAAAAAAAAAGGATAAAAGTACCCAAAAAAGGATAAAAGTACCCATAATAAAAATTATTTTAAATAATTGAGTCGAGAGCTAGGACGGTTGAAAGGTCGGGATCGGTCCAAGAGGGTACCATGGACGAAGGATCTTAGGCCGCACGGAAGATGGTACGAGGCGCATGTCGCCTAGAGTGTTCGGTGCAAGGCTATACGGGCGGAGAGTTGGCTGCGGAAGTTTTTAAATACGGGTTCATATGGGAATTTCAAAAATGGAGAAAAAAACAGGTGGAGGTCTAAGGGGAATCACCTGGGAGGAAAAGGCGAAAGGGATCCAGTGCGTTCCTTGGTGGTGATTGGTTAGGGGAGCAGAAGCCGCCTAGCGCTTCGTTGCATCTCGATCTGTTCTCCGCCGTCTCTTCCGGTTATTTTTTCCTTCCAGCATTTAGAATTTCGATTACTGGTAAATTTTTGTTTCTTGGGGAATGGATCCGGAGAGTATATCTTTCGGCGTGGATATCGTTGTATTTATTATTTTGCTTGATTTTGAATTAGAATTTTTTTTTAGGGTACCTTTGGATTGGTCCTTTTATTTGCAAATGTGAACGACAGAGTCGTTATTAGTTAGATTATTTTTTCCCTTATGGATTAGGAGAGTAATGTAGAAGACAGATCCATTGCGCCTTTTGATTTCCGAGGAAGAAGACCTTCGGTCTAATCACATCAGTACTAATCCAAAATAGCAGTTAAAGCATATTTCAATTAATAAGGATTTATCATATAATTCATATTCAGTACTACTTGTAACTGTTGAAAAAATATAAATGAAAATATGACTTGTGGATTATTAGTTCCACGTCGAGTGAATGATTGATCGATAGTGCATAAGGAAATATAAATCCAGGATTCATATTACACTAATCTAAGGGTTCTTGTGTGAACACTATTACACGAAGTGGATTGCAGTCAAGGCGGCTATGTACATTATTCCGTAATTCTTATGCCTCTCTTGAATTCTTAACGTCACGTGTCACTTGTATCGTCATGTGTCACTTGCATACGATGCAGTTGCTTCTCATGCGTGTCACGTTGCATAAAGCAACTGCCATGTGCATTTGATGTGCATGTAAGTCACTTGGCATGCTCAGAATATGCTACCTGCCTTGAAGGTGGTTGCTCATGTGGTTGAGCACTTCTTTATAAGTGATCTCAACGCGAAGGGATCATAAGAGAAGCACAAGCAAGTGAGCAGAGAGCGAAATTAAAGAGAGGCTTCCATCATGAGAAATCCTGCAATTCTTCCTTGTCTTTCTGCTGGGCAATTTTTGGTTGGTAAATATTCATGATAGTATTCAGATATACGCTCAGTTTATCACGTCAATATGTGCTAGGTTGTGTCGTGGGTTCGTCATTTTATCATGGGAAACAGATGTCCAAGCGTGACCTCTTAGCATCGTCGGAGGGGGCGAATATGTTTTAAGGAGACTACCTCGCTGCAGGACTCAGCGTCTTTGATCCTCGTGCGATGCTCCTCATGCACCTCGAACTTAGGCTTCGAGTTTGTTCGGCGTTTGTCTCGAGCCTTCAGCATCAACTTTCTCGATTCAACACTTGGAGCACTTGCCGACTCGACAACTTGGCGACTCGACGTTTCAATAAATTCCCTCTCCGACACAGACTTGGGTAGCTCCAGACGACATTGACAATCAACCTATTTAGCCGGGTCGATAGCTTGAGATTATTAGTTCAAGCCATCTTGATAGATAAGTAAGTACCGCCCCTCCGATACATTGTGGATAGAGATCCAACAATCTTAAAATAGATTCGTTTTGTTGAGATGGTGGCAGAAGATATTGAAATGCAATAGGCTCAACATGTGCCGACCTCCTCTGTCCCGATTGGAAATGTTCCAATCACATATGGGGAAAGACCAGAGAAGCTCATCGGGTTGAACTTCAAGCGATGACAATAGAAGATGTTCTTCTACCTAACCATGTTGAACCTGACAAATTGACACGGATGTTGACTGAGGAACCTCCCAAATTTGCTGAGGGTGTAAATGATGTGAAAACTATCACTGCAGTCGACAAATGGAATGAGTCTGAGTTCTTATGTCAAAATTACATCCTTAACAGTCTTGCTGACTCACTGTATGTTATGTACCGTGAGAAGAAAATAGCAAAAGAGTTGTGGGAGTCATTGGATAAGAAATTTAAATCGGAGGATGTTGGGGCCAAAAGGTTCACTGTTGGCTGCTTCCTGGACTACAAGATGGTTGACTCCAAGTCAGTGATTAGTCAAGTCTAGGAACTTCAGGTAATCTTGTAAGAGATTTACTTAAAAGGTATGATGTTAAGTGAAATCTTTCAGGTGGCAACAATAATTGAGAAACTGCCTTCTGGCTAGAAGGACTTCAAAAATTACTTAAACCATAAGCGGAAGGAGATGAATATAGAAGAACTCATTGTCAGAATTCGAATTGAGGAAGACAACAAGTGTTTAAGAGGAAATTGTTCTGTTAGGCTATTGTAAAAGTCAATGTGGTCGAGCACGGACAAAGCTTAAAATAGAAGAACCCCAAATCTTCCCAGAGGAAACGGCTTCAAGAAAAAATTCTCTAAAAAATGCTATAACTATAATAGAGTTGGTCACAAAGTTTCAGAGTATAAAAGGCTGAAGAAGAAGCATGAGGCTAACCTGAATAAGGAACCAGACATGGACCACTGTGCCATGGACTCTGAAGTGAACCTGATAGGGTTCAACCTACGACAATGATGGATCGATGTCGGTACCACTAGACATGTTTGCTGCAACAAGGAGCTACTCCACAACTTTGAAGAAGTCAAAGATGGGGACAAACTGTTCATGGGCAATTCAACAACCTTGAACATTCAAGGCCATGGGAAAATGGTGTTGAAGATGACCTCTGGCAAGGAGCTAACTTCCATAGATTCGAAAGAATCTAGTCTCTTGATCTCTTCTCTGCAAGCATGGGTTCTGAATTGTGTTTGAGTCAGACAGGGTTGTGTTGTCCAAACATGGAATGTTTATAGGAAGAGGCTATGTAAATGATAAGATCTTTAAGCTCAATGTAATGGTCATTCGGCTTAAGATAAATAAAGTCGAAAGCTCTCCTGTATATATACTTGAGTCTTTCAGTTTATAGCATGGTAAAATAAGACATGTGAACTATGATGTATTATGTAGATTAAGCAACATACAAAACATACCTACTTTCCACTTTGACTCGGAACATAAATGTGAGACTTGTGTTAAAGCAAAAATAATAAGGTCATCCTTTCAACACATTGAAAAAAGTACTAAACCACTTAGCCTAATTCACACCGACGTGTGCGACCTTAAAGGGACATCGACACTTGGTGGGAATAAGTACTTCATCATTTTTGTAGATGATCATACAAAATACGGTTATGTGTATTTATTCTAAAGCAAGGATGAAGCCGGTCCCAAGCCCGGATAAAGGAGGAGGGTTGCGTTAGGTTGCCAGCCAGCGTCAAATTATAGTAAATATTCAATGAATGAATCCATTAAACTATTGTGCTAATGCTAGGTTGTTCCCCGGAAGGAACACGTTGCATGGTCCGACTGTAACGTCTCGGCAAGGACCGCTATATCTCCATAACTCGGGTGTAGTGATAAATATGCAAGAGTTCGCGTTACAGGGTCCGACTGTAACGTCTCAGCAAGGACCGTTACATCTCCATGAGAACTTGAGTGTAGTGTTAAATAGGCAAAAATTCTCACACCATAGGTTAGATAAGAACAAATATGATAGAAAAACTAATAATCTAAGATTTGGAACATGGAATATAGGAACTCTCACTGGTAAATTAATGGAGGTAGTAGATATGATGATTAGGAGAAAAATTAGTATTTTGTGTGTACAAGAGATAAAATGGATAGGCGAAGATGATAGAGAACTCGGGTTTAAGTTATGGTATACTGGAAAGAGTAAAGCAAGAAATGGAGTGGGTATCATTGTAAATAATTTGTTAAAGGATGAAGTTGTAGGAGTAATTAGAAAAGGGGATAGAATTATAACCCTTAAGATAATAGTGGCGAAAGAAATTATGAACATAATTAGCGTATATGCACCACAAGTAGGATTAGATGAAGCTACCAAATCAAGGTTTTGGGAGGACTTAGATGAAATATTACAAAATATTCCACCAAATGAAATGATTTTAATAGGAGGTGATCTAAATGAGCATATCGGAGTGAAAAATGAGAAATATGAGAGAGTACATGTGAGTTATGGGTTTGGAACGAGGAATGAGGAAGGGAAAACTATATTAGATTTTGCGATAGCATATGACCTTATATTAACTAATACGTTTTTTAAGAAAAGAGAAGAATACTTAGTCACATTCAAAAGTGAGAATAATAAATCGCAAATTGACTTTCTTATGGTTAGGAAGAAGGATAGAAAGATTTGTAAAGATTGCAAAGTTATCCCAAGAGAAAGCTTAACTACCCAACATAGGGTAGTAGTATTGGATATACGCCTCAAACATAGTATCAATAGAAAGAAAATATATACAATTCCTAGAATTAAGTGGTGGAAGTTAAAGGATGGGAAACAAAATATATTTAAGGAGAAGGTAGAAGTACAAGCATTAGGTGAAATATACGATGACTCTAATACAACATGGGATAAGATGGTATCAAAGTTGAAAATAGTAGCTAAGAGTGTACTCGATGAGTCAAAGGGGCATGCACCACTAAGTAAAGAATCTTGGTGATGGAATGAGAAAGTACAAGAGAAAGTGAAGGAAAAATGAATAGTTTATAAGGAATTATATATTTGTAAGAACGAGGAAAACTTAAAAAAAATATACAATAGCCAAGAAAGAAGCTAAGAAAGTAGTGAGTGAAGCAAAAAATGAAACTTTTGAACGGTTATATCAAAAATTGGATACAAAAGAAGGGAAAAGAGATATTTATAGAATAGCTAAAGTGAGAGAAAGGAAAACAAGAGATCTTAGCCAAATAAAATGTATTAAAGATGAATGTAATAGGGTATTAGTAAATGATGAAGAAATAAAAGAGCGGTGGAAGAGGTATTTTCATCAACTTTTTAATGAAGGTTTAGGTGACCAACTTAACTTAGGTAATTTAATTAGGTCAAATGAGTATAGAAATTTTAATTTTTATCGTAGAATTCAAACTTCAGAAGTAAAACAAACTTTAAATGAGATGCACAATGGAAAAGTCGTTGGATCAGATGATATTCCGATAGAGGTATGGAAGTGCTTAGGGAAACAAGGTATTGAATGACTTACAAAATTATTTAACATGATATTGAAAACGAAAAGAATGTCTGATCAATGGAGGATAAGTACTCTAGTTCCCTTATATAAGAACAAGGGAGACATACAAAATTGTGCAAACTATAGGGGTATTAAACTAATGAGTCATACTATGAAACTTTGGGAAAAAGTAATAGAAAAAAGATTAAGGAAGGATACCACAGTGACAGAAATTCAATTTGGGTTCATGCCTGGAAGGTCGACAATAGAAGCTATACATCTCCTTAGACAATTAATTGAAAAATATCGAGAGCAAAAACAAGATCTACACATGGTATTCATTGACTTAGAAAAAGCTTATTGATCCTGTCCGAATCAAGAGTCAGCGGACGCTAGGCACGTGGCGCTCTCTGCTGGATCCTCGAGTGCTCCGGCGAACCTGCAACAAAACCGAGCCGGGAGGGGTGTCCCGGCGGCGGTCCTCCGACGCTCAAGTCAGGCGAGGAATGACAAAAAGGTGGCCTCAAGATGAAGACGTGCATACCTCCGGTGAAGAAATGGAGGCCTTATATAGACCCCTCGAAGAAGCCTGGGCGCGCCAATCAAAGCAACCACCTGCATTTGACCATGCCCAGGCATGGGTCTGTCAGAAGGGTCATGCCCAGATATGGATCCGTCAGAAAAGGCGTCCATGAGGCCATACTGCTACTGTATCAACCTTTCCATGATGTGACGGCAAGATCCTCCATCGTGCGATCTTGTGTACGGCCTAATCATCAGACATGCTTCTACCGATATCCCATATCCCGAGCCGAGCGCATAGGCCGCTCGGCCACCTTTTTGTCCCCTCGCCCTTATTTTGTCCGGGCGGGTTGCCCGCTCGGCTCTTTGGCCCCTGCCGTTCGGGCTCCCGGTCGGCCCTTCGATCCTCCTGCCTTGGCGTCGGAAACCCAAACCCATGGATGGGTTATCTCTAACTCCGCTCGGACCTACCCGGCTGATCGGCTCGGCCATTAACCGCTTAGTCAGCCCTTCATCGGTTCTTAAGCTGAGACCCTTCAGGAAGTGGGTCCCCCATTCTTACTGCCGGATCACTTGCCTTCCCTTCAAGTCTAGTCGAAGGAGGCAGTGAGTCCGACTGACTGGACTATATGTGTCCGAGCGGGCGGTCGCCGCTTCCATAATCTTCCTTTTAGCCGTTCGGCCCTTATGCCGGATTCAGCCGCTCGGCTCTTCGTTTCGGATGCCTTGTTGTTCAACGTGGACGTTTGCTTGCCTAAATCTTCTCGAAAATCGCGCAAATCCTTCCCATTAAGTCGCAGCATGCGCGGTATGACGCGCATTAATTGCGCCTAGTGGCAAGGCGCCACGTGGCTCTTCTCACGTGGCGGCGATGCTTAGTACGATGGGACGCGATTGCTTTGAAATAGACGGTCGGATGATGGCCTCGTCTTTCGTGACCTGCATCCGACGGCGGAGGCCGACCAATCTCGGCAGTATAAAGCCTCCGTCTTCTCCCTTCACCGCATGCTTGCTCGTGCTTCCTCCGTCTGCCTCCTCTGCCGCTGTAGCCTTCGACGATCCAGTCCCAGTTTCCGGCTGCTACCTTTTCCCCGGTGATCTTTTCCGCCCGTTTCCTTCTCAGTGAGTCTTCTTCCTTCACTTACTAGGTTTTCCCTGCCCATTTCGCCTCTTTCGCTCCCCTTCTTTCATTTCTTGCTATCCTCTTGCCCCTCCGAGATGGCAAGTTCCTCTGAACCCGCCACCAACGTTCACGGTCCCTGGTATATGACCATGGAGAGTCGGTTTGATGAGGAGGGTGCTCGGCGCCTTGTTCGGACGTATGGGATTCCCAACAACTATGAAATAATTATAGCCGACCCGACTGACCGACCACATGATCCGCCGATCGGCACAATCTGTTTCTTTTTAGACCAATTCCAAGGTGGCCTTAGATTTCCTACCCATCCCTTTATTGTAGAGGTTTGTAACTATTTTCGCATCCCGCTCGGCCAACTTGTGCCGAATTCCTTTAGGCTGCTGAGCGGGGTGGTCGTCCTCTTCAAGCTGCACAGTATCCCTCTTGACCCCAAAATATTCCACTTCTTCTTCTATCCCAAACAATCCGAGCCGGGCACTTTCATTTTCCAAAGTAGAATAGGCTTTAAATTTTTTGATAACATGCCGACCTCCAACAAACACTGGAAGGAGTTTTTCTTTTATATCCGACTTCCCGAGCGGCCAGCATTCCGAACTAGGTGGCAGACCGCTGTGCCGACTCAGCCGGAGCTCGGCAAGTTCAGAAGCAATCCAGCCTATCTTCATGCGGCGAACTGGTTGTCTGGTCAGCGATACAAGATCGACCAGTTGCTGCTCAAGGGGGTGTTATATATTTTCGGATTGTCTCCCGTTCGGGCAAATCTCCCCTTCCGCATGAGTAAGGATTCTTTACTCTCTTAGTCTTTTTTGTCTAATTGATTTTAATTTCGTTTATTGCAGCTGAAGTCATGTGGCGATCCAAGGCTACCGCCCACCTGAAGTTGAAAGCCGTGGAAATCGAAGCGGCTACGAAAAAAGAGCTCGCCGAGCGGGGCCTCATCCCCAGCCGACCGGCCGACGCAGGAGAAGGGGGGGGGCGCAGTCCGCCCCTGAAACAGAAGCTGCCCCATCCGCTTCAACGGAGGTTGAGGCGGATCCTGTTTCCTCGGCTCCCGCCGAGCTGGGAATTCCCCCGTCCGGGGATCCACCGCTAGAACTTCGGCGAAAACGTCGAAGAGACTCCGGTCCTCCGCCACCCCAAGAGGGGGAACCACATGAGCCGATCGGCGTAACTTCGCCCGATCGCACGCCGTCGCAGATCGGGACTCCTGTGACATCGCCTCCTGCGCAGCCCACCGACTCTCCTCCCCGGACTCGTCGCCGCTTACGTCGGTTGGGCGAAACTTCCACCATAGGGGAGTCCTCTGGCCAGGCGACTGCAGCTGAAGAAGCGCCAGCCGGCCACCCTACCATCAGGACCACCCTCCGATTCCCATCGGAGGAATATTTACTGTCCGCCGATCGGCCCTCAAGCCCCGTTCACGAAATAACCTTGACGGGCCCGCTTGCCAAGCTTTTTGAGGACGCGCAGATTCAAGCGGCCCTCATGACGCCCAAGCAGCTTGGCGACAACAACATGCAGCAGGCCACTCAGGTATTCATTTTTCTTCCTATTCCATGCTACTATTTGATTCCTGATTTCATTATTTCCTTTACAGCGCTGGGCTGAGCAAATCGCCACTAGCCGTCGGCTAGCCGAGCTGGAGGGTCTCCTGGAAAAACTTCAATTGTCGGGGGGTCCGTCGGCCGAGCGGGAGAAACAAACCCTCGAGGCCGAACAGAAGAAGGCTGCCGATCTGGCTGCGGAGGTGGCCCGACTTGAAGACTTGGTGAAGAAGCGGGACGGGGACGTGAAGCGCGCCAGTGGCCGGAAGAGGCGAGCGATTGCTGATCTGGATAAAATGAAAGTCGAAGTCCGGGCCCGAGATCAGCAGCCTAAGAAGCTAGAGGCCGAGCTGAATGCCGAGCGAGAGATCCGTTCGGCAGAGCGCACAAAGGCCGAGGTGGACTTGAAGGCTGTTCAAGACACCTTAACCGCTTCCCGAGCGACACTCAAATATAAAGAGGGAGAGCCGAGTCGCCTAGCAGCAGCGCGAATACCTCCACTCGGAGAGGTTCGGCTAAAATTCGGTGGCAACGTCTCTTCCACTTCGCCAAGCGGTCAAGGTCACCGTGACATACTTGAACAAAGGGGGCCACCTTCCCGAGGGAATGCATATTCCCGCCTCCGACCTGGCGGCCATGATTGATGATATTCCGATGCCTTCTTCAACTTTGAAGACCCCGAGTGAGGCGGGTTATTTCGAGTACCTTCTGTATTTCATCCGCTCGGCGGATGTAAAATTTTTGTGCGTGCCGTTCGGCATAATTCTTCTTCTAAAGAAACGCTGCTCCTTTGCTTGTTTTCCTACTCATTGTCCATAATATTCTTCTGTTTGCTTAACGTTGATACTTAGAGTCAGTCCTGCTCTTAAGGGTTCTCTTTCACGCGTCCGATCGGCTTGGCACATTGCATAGAGTCCGAGCGAGGTAGCCTACTCACTTTGCACATATCCTGCCTGCGTGAAGTCCACAAAGCCGAGTATCGAAGGACCAACTCCCAATCGGGCCTGAATTTTTTAATATTTGTAGTTTCCACGGTTTCTTACTTTGATATTCGTTCTTCCGCTCGGGATGTTTATAGCCGATCGGCGCGGCTCTCGATTTTTAACGACGGTGCTCGTCGGCGCGGATGTTTATAGCCGATCGGCGCGGCTCTCGATTTTTAACGACGGTGCTCGTCGGCGCGGATGTTTATAGCCGATCGGCGCGGCTCTCGATTTTTAACGACGGTGCTCGTCGGCGCGGATGTTTATAGCCGCTTGAAGAGGGTCTCGCTTTTTGACGGCGGTGCTCGTCGGCGCGGATGGTTATAGCCGATCGGCGGCTCTCGATTTTTAACGGCGGTGCTCGTCGGTGCGGATGTTTATAGCCGATCGGTGCGGCTCTCGATTTTTAACGACGGTGCTCGTCGGCGCGGATGTGAATAGCCGACCGCTGCGGCTCTCGAATTTTAACGACGGTGCTCGTCGGCGCGGATGTTTATAGCCGATCGGCGCGGCTCTCGATTTTTAACGACGGTGCTCGTCGGCGCGGATGTTTATAGCCGATCGGCGCGGCTCTCGATTTTTAACGACGGTGCTCGTCGGCGCGGATGTTTATAGCCGATCGGCGTGGCTCTCGATTTTTAACGACGGTGCTCGTCGGCGCGGATGTTTATAGCCGATCGGCGCGGCTCTCGATTTTTACCGACGGTGCTCGTCGGCGCGGATGTTTATAGCCGATCGACGAGGCTCTCGATTTTTAACGACGGTGCTCGTCGGCCGTTAAGGCTAATTTTGACGCTTCCGTCCGGCGTAGCTCTTTGCCTTTCACCCAGCTTGGATAATGCCCTCCTGGCCGAACGGCTCAGGGTCTACTTCGTCGAGCATTTTGGCTCGGATAATATACCTCCGTCCGAATGGTACGGGGCCTTCGATCCTCGAGCGCTTGGCTCGACCAATTTACCTCCGGCCGAACGGCGCGGGGCCTTCGTTCCTTGAGCGCTTGGCTCGACCAATTTACCTCCGGCCGAACGGCGCGGGTTATTTGCTTACAAGTCTAACCATATAAACCTCCCGGCCGGTCGGCTCAGGGGCCTTCGCGGTACGATGATAATGCCTTATATTCACTCCTTTGACTTTTCATCTCTGCATTTCAAGTATTTAGTCGAAAAATGAAATACACAAGGTGATTTACAGTGATACACCTTTCACCCCGCCCGGTAAGGCTGGAGCTCCACGGCCTATCTAGCTGCCGTCCGTCCTCGTCCTCCAGATAATACGCGCCCGAGCGGAGCTTTTCGATGATTTTGAAAGGGCCTGCCCATGGAGCTTCAAGCTTGCCGACGTCGCCGACCGGCTTGACTCTCTTCCAGACAAGATCGCCGACTTGGAACGATCTGGGAATTACGCGCCGGTTGTAGTTTTGCTTCATCCGCTGACGGTATGCCATCAGCCGAACGGACGCCTTTGCCCTCTCCTCTTCTACCAAGTCCAGCTCCATGTTTCTTCGTTCGGCATTGTCATCATCATAGCTCTGGATCCGGGCTGACTCAACGCCGACTTCGACCGGTATGACAGCCTCACCGCCATATACCAAATGGAACGGTGTGACTCCCGTCCCTTCTTTTGGCGTCGTTCGGATGGCCCACAAGACGCTCGGCACTTCATCCGGCCAACTTCCTCCCAAATGGTCGAGCCGAGCGCGCAGAATGCGAAGAATTTCCCGATTGGCGACTTCAGCTTGACCGTTGCTCTGAGGATAGGCCACGGACGTGAAATGTTGCTCAATGCCATAGCTTTTGCACCAATCCTCTAACATCTTCCCTGTGAACTGCCGCCCGTTGTCGGACACTAGTCGGCGAGGGATGCCGAACCGACAAATGATGTGTTGCCAGATGAATTTTTTAACCATTTGTTCAGTGATCCTCGCCAGCGGCTCGGCCTCTACCCACTTGGAAAAATAGTCTACCGCCACTAGTAAAAATTTCCTCTGCCCGGTCGCCATCGGAAATGGACCCACAATATCCATTCCCCATTGATCGAACGGACATGAGATGGTTGATGCCTTCATCTCCTCTGCCGGTCGGTGGAAGAAGTTGTGATACTTCTGGCATGAAAGGCATGTAGATACTGTCCGAGCGGCATCTGTTTGTAAAGTTGGCCAAAAGTATCCGGCCAAGAGGATCTTCTTGGCCAATGAGCGTCCGCCCGGATGACCCCCGCATGATCCTTGATGCACTTCCTGGAGGATGTAGGCCGAGTCCTCCGAGCTTACACATTTCAGCAAAGGGCGCGAGAAAGCTTTCTTGTAAAGCTAATCTCCGATGAGTGTAAACCGACCGGCTCTTCTTCTGAGGAGCCGGGCTGCATATTCATCGGATGGTGTGGTGCCCGAACGGAGGAATTCTATAATAGGTGTCCTCCAGTCACTTGGAAATGCGAGGCCTTGCATCCGGTCGACATGCGCCACCAGCAGCGTTTTTTCAATTGGTTGCTGAATGGCGACCGGCGTTATTGAGCTCGCGAGTTTGGCTAACTTATCGGCAGCCTGGTTCTCCGTTCGGGGGATCTTCTGAATAAGCACCTCTCGGAAAGTAGCTTTGAGTTTTTCAAAGGCCTCAGCGTAGAGTTTGAGCCGAACACAGTTGATTTCAAAGGTGCCAGAAAGTTGCTGAGCGGCCAATTGTGAATCAGAATAGAGTGTCACCCGACCTGCTCCCACATGTCGTGCTGCCTGCAATCCGTCTATGAGGGCCTCATACTCTGCTTCATTGTTAGTAGCTTTGTAATCTAGCCGGACGGATAGGTGCATCTTTTCTTCCTGAGGTGAGAGTAGTAATATTCCGATCCCACTTCCGAGCCGAGTGGAGGATCCATCCACATATATTCTCCACATAGCTTCCGGCTCTGGCCTTTGCACTTCGGTCACAAAATCAGCCAAGGATTGAGCTTTAATCGCCGAGCGGGCTGATATTGGATGTCAAATTCACTTAATTCTGTCGTCCACTTGATAAGTCGTCCGGACGCTTCTGGATTCAACAGCACTCTTCCGAGTGGACTGTTCGTCCGGACAATAATGGTGTGAGCCAAGAAATACGGTCGCAGGCGCCGAGCGGCTAGAACCAAAGCAAAGGCCAACTTCTCGAACCCAGTGTAACGAGATTCAGCATCTTTTAAAATGTGGCTTAGAAAATACACCGGCTGTTCTTCGCCGTTCGCCCTCACAAGTGCTGAGCCTACAGCATGCTCAGTTGACGATAGATACATATAAAGTGACTCACCCCCGACCGGCTTGGCTAACACTGGCAGAGAATTAAGATATGTCTTCAACTCTTCAAATGCTCGGTCACATTCTTCATCCCACTGGAACTTAGTGGCCTTGCGCAGGATCTTGAAGAATGGCAGGCTCCGGTCGGCGGTTCTGGAGATGAATCTCGATAGAGCAGTTATCCGACCGGTCAACCTTTGCACTTCTCTTGTATTTCTTGGGGGCGGCATGTCTTGCAGTGCTTTAATCTTGCTGGGATTTGCTTCAATTCCCCGCTCGGTCACTATATACCCCAAGAAACGCCCTCCTTTGGCTCCGAACAGGCACTTTTGGGGATTTAGTTTGACTCCATATTTGCGCAGCGTTCGGAAGGTTTCTTCCATATCCTTGAAAAGATCGGCCGCTCGGACGGATTTGATAAGAATGTCGTCCACATAAACTTCCAGATTCCTCCCGATCTGCTCCTTGAACACCTTGTTCATCAAGCGTTGATAGGTGGCCCCGGCATTCTTCAATCCGAACGGCATCACATTGTAGCAATATGTGCCGTCGGCCGTTACGAAGCTTACTTTTTCTTGATCTTCCCGGGCGAGCGGCACTTGATGATATCCTTGGTAGGCGTCAAGCATGCAAATTAATTCGCAGCCGGCCGTAGAGTCTATTCGGGGCAGAGGATAAAAATCCTTGGGGCATGCCTTGTTTAAATCTCGAAAGTCGATGCAGACCCTCCACTTGCCGCCCGGCTTGGAGACCAAGACTACGTTGGCCAGCCAGCTCGGGAACTGCACCTCGCGTATGTGGCCGGCCTTCAGAAGTTTTTCCACCTCCGCCCGGATAATGGCATTCTGCTCGGCGCTGAAGTCCCTTTTTCTCTGCTTCACTGGCCGAGCGTCCGGTCGGACATGCAATTCATGCTGCGCTAGGCTCGGCGAAATTCCAGG
Source organism: Zingiber officinale (assembly GCF_018446385.1). Taxonomy (NCBI): domain Eukaryota; kingdom Viridiplantae; phylum Streptophyta; class Magnoliopsida; order Zingiberales; family Zingiberaceae; genus Zingiber; species Zingiber officinale. The sequence continues at coordinate 91,038,867 of NC_055992.1, read as the reverse complement.
TAACTCATGTGTCGACCAGACGAAGACATCATGATTTCGTTGGAGGCATTGAATCAGCTTCTCCTTCTGTTCTTTCCCCAGATCAGAGGCGATAAAAGTCGTGGCCTCCGATCGGGTCGGATGGATCTGGACTTCCTCCTTTTCATCATAAATTAAAGCAGGAGGTTTCTCGGTTATGGCGTGTGCCTTCCGAGCGGAACAAGCTTCTGCTCGGATCATCTCTATATAGCACCGCCGAGCAGCTAGCTGATCTCCCCGCACTTCTCCTACTTTGTCCTCCACGGGGAACTTTATCTTCTGGTGGAAGGTTGAGACAACCGCTCGGAATTCGCCGAGCGCCGGTCGTCCCAAAATGACGTTGTAGGATGAGGGAGAGTCGACCACCACGAAGTTTATTGTCCTGGTCCTCCTGAGCGGCTCTTCTCCCAGCGAGGTGGCCAGCCGGATTTGTCCGACCGGCTGAACTTCGTTGCCCGTAAACCCGTAGAGCGGGGTCGTCATGGGCAGCAGCTCGGCTCGATCAATTTGCAGCTGATCGAACGCTTTCTTGAATATGATGTTGACCGAGCTCCCTGTGTCAACAAATATGCGGTGAATGGTGTAATTTGCTATTACCGCTTTAATGAGCAGCGCGTCGTCGTGGGGCACTTCTACTCCTTCTAAGTCCCCGGGTCCGAAAGTGATTTCCGGTCCACTTGCCCGCTCTTGGCTGCAGCCGACCGCGTGGATCTGCAGCTGCCGGACGCCCGCTTTTCTGGCTCGGTTGGAGTCGCCTCCGGTCGGCCCACCAGCAATAACGTTGATCTCGCCCCGGGAAGTATTGCTCCTATTTTCCTCCTCCCGAGCGGACGGTCGTGACCGTTCTCTGGACGCCCGGCGATTCTCCTGCCTCGGAGATCGGTGCCGATCGGGTGTCTGCTGATGTCGCCCCTCGGTGCAGGTCCGGTCAGCTTCATGAGTCCTACGTCTCCTGTCGATGGGAGGCGACCGTCGTTCGGCTTTCACAGGGAGCAGTTGGACACAAAGGGAAGACTTGGCAATCCCTCGTGTTGTGCGTATCCGTCCGGTGGAAGGCGGAACATAGGGGTCCACCTCTTCTTTGGCTTGGGCGAGCCACTTCTTGTCGTGCGATCGGCGTGAGGGGATCGAATGCTTGACCCTCGGTCCTCCGGGTGGTTCTTGAGCGCGGTCGCTCGGCATGATCGGTTGGAGTTTCCTTTTTCCGGCGGCTTGCGCTTCTTCCACATTTATATATTCGTTGGCCCGATGTAGCATGTGATCATAATCTCGGGACGGCTTTCGGATGAGCGACCGGAAGAAGTCCCCATCCACAAGGCCTTACGTGAAGGCATTCATCATCGTCTCCGATGTGGCCGTGGGGATATCCATCGCCACTTGGTTGAATCGCTGAATATAACCTCGAAGCGATTCTCTCGGCTCTTGCTTGATGGCGAATAAGCTGACACTTGTCTTTTGATAACGCCGACTACTGGCGAAGTGGTGGAGGAAGGCCGTTCGGAATTCCTTGAAGCTCGTGATGGATCCGTCCGGCAACCTCCGAAACCATCGTTGAGCCGATCCCGGGGGGGGGGTAAGGAAGACTCTACAGTTTACTCCATCGTGTACTGATGGAGCGTGGCTGTATTATCGAACTTACCCAGATGATCGTCCGGGTCTGTTGTTCCATTGTATTCGCCGATCGTCGGAGGCACGTAGTGCTTGGGCAGAGGGTCTCGTAGGATAGCCTCCGAAAATTGGCGATTGATCCGCTCGGGGGAGGAGTCCGCTCGGGGAGCTTTCCCCTTCCTGTCATCCCGCCTTGGCATTTCATCTGAGGAAGATCCTCTATCTCTTCGGGCTGGTATGACTTCAGGGGTGCGAAATAAGGCCCGATGGAATGCGACGGTGGCTGGAGGTGCTTCGGCCACCAGACGCAGATGTTGCTTGTTGCTCCCTCCGCTCGGCGGATGCTTTTTGTTTTTGCTCCATGAGTTTGGCGGCCCTTATCTCGACCAGAGCATCGAGTTCTTCTGTTGAAAGCGTCACCGTGTGTTGTCGTCCAGCCTCGTCCATTGTCTCCGATCGGATGCAGGAGCGTTCCCACAGACGGCGCCAATTTGATCCTGTCCGAATCAAGAGTCAGTGGACGCTGGGCACGTGGCGCTCTCTGCTGGATCCTCGAGTGCTCCGGCGAACCTGCAACAAAACCGAGCCGGGAGGGGTGTCCCGGCGACGGTCCTCCGACGCTCAAGTCAGGCGAGGAATGACAAAAAGGTGGCCTCAAGATGAAGACGTGCATACCTCCGGTGAAGAAATGGAGGCCTTATATAGACCCCTCGAAGAAGCCTGGGCGCGCCAATCAAAGCAACCACCTGCATTTGACCATGCCCAGGCATGGGTCTGTCAGAAGGGCCATGCCCAGATATGGATCCGTCAGAAAAGGCGTCCATGAGGCCATACTGCTACTGTATCAACCTTTCCATGATGTGACGGCAAGATCCTCCATCGTGCGATCTTGTGTACGGCCTAATCATCAGACATGCTTCTACCGATATCCCATATCCCGAGCCGAGCGCATAGGCCGCTCGGCCACCTTTTTGTCCCCTCGCCCTTATTTTGTCCGGGCGGGTTGCCCGCTCGGCTCTTTGGTCCCTGCCGTTCGGGCTCCCGGTCGGCCCTTCGATCCTCCTGCCTTGGCGTCGGAAACCCAAACCCATGGATGGGTTATCTCTAACTCCGCTCGGACCTACCCGGCTGATCGGCTCGGCCATTAACCGCTTAGTCAGCCCTTCATCGGTTCTCAAGCTGAGACCCTTCAGGAAGTGGGTCCCCCATTCTTACTGCCGGATCACTTATAATAGAGTCCCAAGAGAAATTATATGGAGAATTTTAGAAAAGAGAGGTGTTAGTGTAACATATATTGAACTAATTAAAGATATATATGAGGATGTAACGACCAAAGTAAAGACTTCAGGCGGAGTAACTGAAGCATTTCCAATAAAGATAGGGTTACATCAGGGATCAGCCCTAAGTCCCTATCTTTTTACACTAATTATGGATGAACTCACTACGCACATTCAAGATACAGTACCGTGGTGCATGGTGTTTGCAGATAATATTATTTTGGTAGATGAGATACGTGAAGGAGTAAATGCTAAGCTAGAATCTTGGAGGGAAACACTAGAAGGGAAAGGTTTTAAGCTTAGTAGATTAAAGACAGAATATATGGAATTTAAATTTAATAATATTAGAAGTAATGAAACAATTGTTAAGATAGGAGAGGACGAGTTGCCCGGAACCGAGAGATTTAAATATTTGGGATCATTTTTACAAAATGATGGAGGGATTGAGAGAGACGTCTTACATAGAATACAAGCAGGATGGGTGAAATGGAGGGGAGCGTCGGATGTTTTATGTGACCATAAAGTACCTCTTAAACTTAAAAGTAAGTTCTGTAAAATCGCTGTTAGACCTGCTATGTTATATGGAGTTGAATGTTGGGCTATGACTCGACCACATGAGCATAAGATGAGAGTTGCAGAGATGAGGATGTTAAGGTGGATGTGTGGGCATACGAAGATGGACAAAATAAGGAATGAGAGCATTAGAGAGAGAGTCGGAGTTGCATCTATTGAGGACAAACTCGAGAGACACGTTTAAGATGGTACGGACATGTACTTAGACGACCAATAAATGCTCCAGTTAGGCGATGTGAAACTATGATAAACATGCATATCAAACGAGGAAGAGGAAGACCAAAAAAGACTTGGTTAGCAACAATAAAACAAGATAAAATTTATTTAAATATAGATGATGATATAATAGGAGATAGAGCTCAATGACGTAAAAGGATTTATACAGTCGACCCCACCTAGTGGGAAAAGGCTTGGTTGTTGTTGTTGTTGTATAAGAGTGAGGTTGAAAACCAATTTAATCAAAAAATTAAGGCGGTTCAAAGTAATCGAGGCAGTGAATATGTATCACCATTCGTTGAGTTGTGTGCTGAACATGAGATCAGACATGAAACAATAGCTCCATATTCTCCTTAATAATGGTGTTGTTGAGCGAAATAATCATACTCTGAAAGAGATGATGAATGTTCTTCTATTGAGTTCTAGACTGCCAGAGTAAATGTGGGGGGAAGTTGTGCTCATGGCTAATTACCTTTTAAATAAGGTGCCCCGAAAGAAAATAGAAAAAAGCCTTTATGAGTTGTGGACTGGAAGCCAACCATCGTATAAACACTTGCGAATATAGGGGTGTCGTACCAAAGTGTTGGTTCCTAATTCGAAGATGATTAAGATAGAGTCAAAGATTGTTGATTGTATATTTCTTGGATATGCACATAACAATAGTCTTATAGGTTCCTTGTGTTTGCATCACAAATATCGGAGATACACAAGAACTTGATTATTGAATCGAGAAATGCCTCGTTCTTTGAGCATGTGTTTCCATATAAAATCCAAGAGGAAGCTAGCTTCTCAAAATAGATATATGAAACACAAAGAAAAGAAGAAGCTAATAAACCTATTGAGATTGAGCTCAGATGAAGCAAAAGAGTTGGGGTGGAAAAATAGTTCGGAATGGATTTTATCACTTTTATGTTGGAAAGTGATCCCCAAAATTATTTAGAAGTAGTATGTTGTTCTGAGGGAACTCAATGGAAAAGAGGTAATTGCATATGAAATTGAATCTATCTTGCAAAATCATACTTGGGAACCTGTAGCTCTTCCTCTGGGAAATAAACCCCTCGGTTGCAAGTGCATTTTCAAGAAGAAAAGGAAATCAGATGGCACGATTGATAAGTACAAGGCTAGATTGGTAATTAAAGGTTATCGATAACAAGAAGACTTTAATCACTTTGATATGTATTCTCAGGTATCAAGAATAACCTCCATCAAAGTAAGATTAGTCAAGTTATTATATGACTTGAAATAAGCTCCGAAGCAATAACATGAAAAGTTTGATAATGCCATGAAGGAAAGTGGATTTCAAATCAATGAATATGATAAATGCATCTACATAAAAATTGCAGGAAATGACTATGTCATGTTATGCCTATATGTAGATGACAACTTTATCATTGAGAGTAATGATAAGATAATCAAATCCACTGAAGCTATGTTAAACTTAAGATTTGACATGAAAGACATGAGCCTAGCTGATGTAATTCTAAGAATTAAAATTCTTAGAATAGCAGAAAGACTTATTCTCAGTCAGCCCCATTATATTAATAAGATTTTTGAGAAATTCAATAAGAGTGATACTGCGTTGGTATGAACTCTGATAGATATAAGTCAACATTTATCGAAAAATCAAAATAAGAGTATCTCGCAGATAGAGTACTCTAGGTGATTAGAAGTTTGATGTATTTAATGAATTGTACATGACCAGACTTAACCTACACAATAAGCAAGCTGAGTAGTACACGAGTAATCTTGATGTTGAACACTGGAAAGAGATAACAAGAGTACTGAGGTACTTACGGTATAATCTTGAGTATGGACTGCATTACACAAGATATTCTGTTGTGATCGAAGGATACAATGATGCAAATTGGATATCGGATATGAAAGACTCTAAGTCCACAAGTGGATATGTCTTCACTTTGGCAAGTACAGTCATTTTATGAAAAATCTTCTAAGCAAACCATAATAACTAGATCAATAATGGAGTCTAAGTTTGTAGCTCTTGACAAATGTGATAAAGAGACTAAATGGTTATGACAATTCTTAGAAGATATTTCTAGATGGTTGAAACATGCGCTGGCAATTTGTATCCATTGTAATAGTCAATCTGTAATTGGTCGGGCACAAAGCCATATGTATAATGGTAAATCTAAACATATATATTGTAGATACAATATCGTTAGGTAACTACTCTCAACTAGAGTTATCACTATTAACTATATACAGTCAAAGGATAATCTAGCAGACCAGCTAACAAAAGGGTTAAACAGAGAGTTAATTGCTACCTCATCGTGAGGAATAAGCTTGATGTAAGTACTGATGCCGACTGTAGGTGCAAAGGAAACCTAACCTATGCTGACTGGAGATCCCAAGAGCTAAGTTCAAAGGGACAACTTAACTGCACTGAAAGGCAATCACTATGGGGGAATGACCTGATGAATCAGTATTCAGATGAAGGGTAAGTAGTCTTGCTTTTAATGATCACAATGGAGTAATGGAAATACTCTCGAGAGATTACCTATGTGAGAAAGAAGTGGGGTCACTTTAAAAAGAATTGGAGGCATAATTCTTAGCACTTAGCACTTCCTCGATTTAACACTCAGAGCACTCGCCGACTCAACGACTTGTTGACTTGGCGTTTCAATAAATTTCCTCTCTAACACAGACTTGGGTAGCTCCATACGGCATTGGCGATCGAATTATTCAGCCAGGTCGACAACTTGAGATTATCAGCTCAAGACATCTTGACAGATAAATAAGTACTGTTCCTCCGATAGATTGTGGATAGTGATCCAATAGTTACTATAAGATTATATGATAGAATTAGAGTTTTCTCCTAACCATGTGAATTCTAGGAACAAAGGAACTCGAACAGAGAAAAACTATGATATGCATGATCTAGTTTCATTAATAAACATGACATAACAATTGAAGGAACTGAAAAAAAACAACGATGAAATCTGAATGCAGTGGAAGAGCCATCGTTGTAGAGTGTCGTCTTCAAGATTTTGAGATCTTGCAGAAGAAGAAGACTAAGATGAAGAGGTCTTCTGGAGGAACTAGGGTGACGACGTCGAAAACTCTCGTCAATGGGAAACAAGAAGTTTTGTCTATTTCCCTAATCCAATAGGGATCAAACCCTGATATATAAAGGATCCACATCCATTATCAGCCCATCATTAATAATGGATGCAGGTAATGAGTTCTACACGTATAACCACATCCAATAGCCAAAACCCGAATTAACTTAAGTTAGACCACTTAATGGGTTTGAATTCTTAATGCCATAAATCCGCATGTCTCAAAACGCATGTGAGTCCACTAAAAGAAGATTAAATCCAACAATCTCCTACTTGGGCTACATGTTTGTATACAACATACGAGTAAACCTTAGTTGACGTCAACAACAATGTCAGACTTTATGGGTACAGAATACCCCTGTAATCAATCTGGTCCATTAACTTTATTGGTATAGACTAAAGATGTCATAGTTACTATATATGACAAACCTTAATAATAATCACAATAGTAATATCATTAATGATATATATCAAGATGGGGATGTGTAGTATGGAAACTACATGAAATGTGATCTATACATGTTAATTTTCAACTGATCCTAATGTATTATATTTGTTAATACTTTATATTAAATTATAGTAGCAATTAAACTTCATAATTATAGAAGGAATTTATATTACATTTACAAATACTATATGTATGCTAAACAATAATAGTAAATTATGATATTTTATTTTAGAGTGTTAAACAAACAAAATATCTATGAATGTTTTATGCTTTAAGTATGTACAATAATCAAAACAAAATGTTTGTCATTATTAACAAATATAGGTCAATAAAATAAATACATACTCACTAGATGAGTACTTTTTCCATATGGACTTCCATATCCACAACATGCACATGAAATACCTTAAGCACATGGATATGCCAATATAGAATCTGTGCTGACATGCTCTATCATCATATGACGACTCTGAACTCTTTCTTTAACCGCTAAAAACTTGATGTCAATGTGCTTGGACTTAAACAAAGTGTGGTTGTTCTTGATATAAAGCTTTGCGACTTTATTATCACAGTTGATCCTCAATGACACATCAATACTATCAACGATCTACAATACTATAATGAAGTTTCGCAGCTAAATCATGTGATTGGATGCTTCGTAACATATTAGCAATAGTGCCTCCATAGTAGAAGTGGCTACTAGCCTCTTCCTGATGCTTTTTCACGATATAGCCCCTCCAGTAAGTATGAAAATATAGTCCGAAGTGGACCTCTTTCTATCTAAGCATTCAATAAATTAGAGTCTGAATATCCAATTACTCCAGCTGAACCGACCTCCGATACGTGAGCATGTGTCCTTTAGTCTCTGTAAATAACGTATCACTCTCTTCACCACTTTCTAGTGCGATGATCTTGAATTACTTACATATCTGCTTAACATCTCCACTATAAATGATGTATTTGAAAGTGTACAAACTTGTGCATACATGAGACTTTCCACAGTTAATGTATAAGAGAATTATTTTAGCTCCTTTATTTCAAGTTCAAGTCTTAGACGCTACTGTAAACTGAATCTGTCACCTCTAAACACAAGTGCCATTAGGTGTACAATTTTACATTTCATATAGTACAAACACCTTTTCAGTATAGGCCTTTTGTGAAAGTCCAAAAATGTCTCTTAAATGATCACGATATATCTGTATGCCTAAAACAAAAGATGCTTCATCAAAATCTTTCATTTCAAAATTATTGGATAGAAATGACTTGATTTTATGTAGCAGACCTTTAACATTGATTATGAGCAATATATCATCCATATACAAGACAAGTATAACAAATTTGCTCCCACGAATTTGACGTATATGCACTTATCAACATGGTTTTCTTTAAATCCAAATGAAATAACCACTTGATCAAATTTCCAGTATCATTGATAGGGCATCCGTTTCAAACCATATGGACTTCTTTAATTTAGATACTAGGTACTTTGAATCCTCAAACTTAAAGTTCTCCGGTTGCACTTTATGTATAGACTCCTCAATGTCACCATTGAGGAATGTTGTCTTTACGTCGATCTGGTGTAGCTTTAAATAAAAATAAGCTACAAGCATCATGATTACTCTTAAAGAGTTTTTTGTCGATACATGCTAGAAAGTCTCCTTGTAATTAATATACTCCTTCTGAGTGAATTCCTTGGAAACAAGTCAAGCCTTATATTTCTGGACATTGCCCTTTGAATCCCGTTTGGTTTTAAATATCCATTTACAACCAACGAGTTTTGTTCCTTCAATTCGATAAGTTCCCAAACGTCATTGTCTACAATAAACTTTAACTCTTTTTGTATGACATTAATCCACCTTTCAAGGTTAGAGTATTGTTTGACCTCTTGAAAAGATGTAAGATCACTTTCCAACCCAATGTCAAACTCATGCTCTTGGAGATTAAATAATCACAAGAAATTATGGATCTCCTATCCATAATTGATTGCCTCAAAGGCACTTGTTCTTGAGGTATTTGAGATACTTGCTCATCAATATAAGGCAACAACTTTACTTGAGTGGAAGGTTCCTTCAATTGCATTAGAGATGATACGGGAATATCTTGGTTCAATACTCTCACTGGATGTGCAATATATATAATGTAAGGTATGGTAACCATAACGTTACTTATTGCATTAGTAGTGATCACAGGAGGATCACTAATGCTTTTCTCAAAAGATACTTCCCTAATCTTAGCACTCCCACCATTTTCTATGTATTTGACATTTCCTGTTTCAAAAAAGAATCTATTAGAGGAATAATAAAATTTATACCCCTTTGACTTACAGAGTAACACACAAAATTGAGTTCAATTTTTTTTCATTAGTCCTATAAAGCCTAGTCTCAACAGGACAACCCCTAACATGTAACTGCCTAATGCTAGGTTTCCTACTCGTTTACATCTTATATGGGGTTTTTTGTACTCTGTTAAGTAGAATAACTGCAGTTTTGAGTGGCTTACCAGACAAGGACTCCAATAAAGAAGTAACAACTATCATCCTTCTTACCATGTCTTTTAGAGTACGATTGCGTTGCTCAGCTATACCATTCTGAATTGGAGTACCAAACATGGTATACTGAGGAATAATCTCAACACTCAGTAAGGTAATTTGCAAAAGGTCTTGGACGTTATCGGATCTTACAGCCTTGATTTTTTTACATAGTTGATTTTTAACTTCGGCTTTGAAAATTTTAATACGTCAAAGTTTGTGCCTTCTAGTCGTTTATGAAGCTAATAAAATATATGTGTCCATTACATGATGCCTTAAGGAATAATCCACAAATGTTCATATGAATTAACTTCAAAATTTCACTACAACAGCTAGCTCTCTTGTTCCTTTTGTTAGTGGTCTTCCCCTTAACACACTCTATGTAGACATCAAACTTTGACATGTCAAGGAAATCGAGAATTCTATGTGACATTAATCTTTCTAGATGCTATTTGAATATATGCCCTAAACTTGCCACAATATGGAAGAATTCTCATCAATCAATTTATGTTTTGTACCTATTCTATACTTAATTATGTTAACCATAGGAGTTAAGATGTTTAGTTTATTTAGCTTATCAACTAAGGAATTATTGCCAACCAACATTGAATTAAAGAAAATATTGAAATTTTCATTTTTAAATGAATAAGAATATAGTTGTGAAAAGTGTGCACCTTGCTGCGCTTGGGCACAAGGTGTAGCTAGGCGCACCATTTGCGCTTGGCCAGTGACCCAAGCGTAGTACTTGAATGAAGCGTGCTTATGCGCACACCTTTTGAGAGGTTAAGGCATGTTTTTCCTCGCTTTATTGAAGTTTTAATTTTTTTTTAAACCCCTTTAAATTAATTAGGTTGTATTAATTTGCATGCATGCGACACATTCTTCTTACTTAACTCTTCCTCTCCACTAGAAAATGAACATTAACCTCCCTTAGTCCCTTGCTAACTTATTTCACTGATTTTCTCATGCATGACTCTTCCTCTCTCCTAAAAAATTAGCATAAACCTCCCCTCCCCTCCCCTCCCTTCTCAAATGTGAACTCTTCTCTTGCCTACAACATCAACATCGATCTTCTAGATTTGACTACACTTTCTTGTTTTTCTCCTTTTGTTTTGTTATGTTTTTTCCTCATATATTTAAGTTCATAAGTTTTCTTATTAGTTTTTTCTCTCTCATAGAATCAAATTGTAATTAGTTCAAAATTTACATTATAATGATTTTGTTTCTTCCTCACAAATTCAAATTGTAAATTAGTTTAGAATTTTTATTTCACTGATTTTGATTTTAGACAGTAAATCATACGAAGGAAGCTTCCGCTATCACATCAGGGATATGCTTGGGTTATCAGGGTATGGCGTCAGACACGCTTTTCTGACACGACCAATAAAGATATGCTTGGAGAAGTGTGCACACCTCGGTAGGCATGCACTTTGCCCTTCGAGGGTCCTATATAAGGACCCCCAGACTTCGACGAAGGTATGAGAAATCTTCACTATAGCTACAGTTTACACCTCATTACTCTGCTCCATTTTCTTACTGGGATCTAACTTGAGCGTCGGAGGGCCATCGTCGGGAACCCCTTTCCGGCTCGGTTTGTGTTTACAGGTCCACGGTAGCGAGAGGTCTACGCCTACAAGGTCTTCTACTGGTCAACAGGAGCGCCACATCCCCAGTGTCCATCGACTCGGCTCTCGGACAGTATCAAATTGGCGTCGTCTGTGGGAACGCACCTGAATCCGAGTCAAGGAGATGGAAGAAGCTGGACGCCAACACACTGTGACTCTCTCTCAAGAGGAACTTGACGCGCTTGTACAGGCGCGAGCAGCCAAAATAATAGAGCAACAATAGAAGGCGCTAGCCGAGCGGCTGGCGCAATAAGCAACTTCAGCATCTGGAGGTCGAGCGACGCACGAGGACCGGCCGGAACAGCTCTCCATATGGGGTCAAAACAAAGGCCCTACGGGTACACAAGCAGAGGCGCCGCCCACCCCGATCCCATTCCATCGGGCCTTGTTCCAAACGCCCTCTGAGATCGCGCAGGCGAATCGAGACCGGTCTTCCTCAGACGAAGCTCCTGCTCGGGATGCAAGAAAGGGAAAAGCGCCCCGAGCTGACTCGTCTCCCGAGCGGATCAATCGCCAATTCTCCGAGGCAATTCTGTAAGATCCTCTACCAAGGCACTATGCACCCTTGGTGGTGAATACAATGGGTCGACTGATCCGGATGGCCACCTCAGCAAGTTCAACAAAGCTGCAACCCTTCATCAATATACGGAGGGAGTTAAGTGTCAAGTTTTTCTTACAACGCTCTCCGGCTCAGGCAGTACTGGTTCCGGAGGTTGCCAGACGGATCGATCAGAAGCTTCAAGGACTTCCGAACGATTTTCCTCCACCACTTTGCAAGCAGCCGACGTTATCAGAAGACCAGTGTCAGTTTGTTTGCCATGAAGCAGGGGCCGAGAGAAACCCTCCGAGCTTACATACAGCGCTTCAACCAAGTGGCGATGGGCATTCCTTCAGTCTCATCCAAGACCATGATGAACGCCTTCACGCAGGGGCTTGTGGACGGGGACTTCTTCCGGTCGCTCGTTAGAAAGTCGCCCCGCGACTATGATCACATGTTAAAGAAAGCTAAAGAGTACATCAATGTGGAGGAAGCTCAAGCAGCCAGAAAAAAGGAGATGTCATCCGAGCCGTCGGCGCCATCCAAGTGGAGATAGCCAAGCAACCACCAACCACCGAGAGGGCCTAGGGTCGAAGGAGCACGATCGCACCCCGAGACCAGGCCACACGCGGTCCATCATGTGGCAGCCGAGCGGTCGAACTCAAAAGGAAAGGTATGGACCCCCCATGTTTTGTTCCTTTCACCAATCAGTGAGCCACAACACACGCGACTGCCGAGGGTTCGCCTCGGTCGCCAATCCAGTTCCCAGGAGCTATCGCCACCGGTCGACATCGCCCGACTGATAGCACAGGCGTCCGAGCACCGGACGATGGGAAGAAGCGGGGCAATCCCCCGAGCGGCAGCATCGTCACCAGGCGAGAAACGGTGACTATCCCCGAGCCTCATGAGAGTGAGGCAGGCCGTTCGCTCGGTAGGAGGAGAAGCAGTCGTCCTGGTCGAAGTGGGGGTGGAGTTCGATCGGGTGCAGCAGTACGACGAGGATAATACTGAGCGGAGACAGCTAGAGCTGGACTTGGTGGACGAGGCACGCACCAGGGTCGTCGTGCGGTTGACATCCTATAGACAAAGGATGCGTCAAAACTACAATCGACGAGTAATACCCAGATAGACTTTCAAGTAGGTGATCTCGTATGGAAGAAGGTGAAGCCGGTCGGCGGTGTCACCAAGTTGGAGGCTCCATGGGCCGGACCTTTCAAAGTCGTGGAGAAGCTCCGCTCGGGCGCTTATTACCTGGAGGATGAGGACAGACGGCGGCTCAAACGCCCTTGGAGCGCGAACCATCTCCAGTCGTACCGAGCCGGCTGAAAGGTGCGCTGATGTAATTAATGTCGTGTCTCCTATGTTCCTACACCTTTCGATTGCAGGATTGAATCAAAAGCAAAGATTATCAAAGTTATTACCAAACGACAAGCTTGAAGTCGAAGATCATCGAGCGATGACGTTAAATCCCAAGGTCAGAGCGGCGACCATAAATACCCCGCGTTGAAGACCATCGAGTAGCGGCGTTAAACCCCAGGGTCAGAGCAGTGACCATAAATACCCCGTGTTGAAGATCGACGAGCGGCGATGTTAAACCCTAGAGTCGGCTCTGAAGCCCATTGAGCGGCGACGTTAAATCCCAGGGTCGGAGCGGCGACCATAAATACCCCGCACTGAAGACCGTCGAGCGGCGACGTTAAACCCCAGGGTCGGAGCGACGACCATAAATACCCCGCGCTGAAGACTGTTGAGCGGCAACATTAAACCCCAGGGTCTGAGCGGCGACCATAAATACCCCGCGCTGAAGACCATCAAGCGGCGACGTTAAACCCCAAGGTCAAAGCGGCAACCATAAATACCCCGCTGAAGACTGTCGAGCGACGACGTTAAACCCTAGGGTTGGAGCGGTGACCATAAATATCCCGCGCTGAAGACCATCGAGCGGTGACGTTAAATCCCAGGGTCGAAGCGGCGACCATAAATACCCCGCATTGAAGATCGCCGAGCGGCTACTATAAGCCCAAGGATCAATTCGATCTCAAACATACACCTTCGAGCAAGGGTGGACAGCTAGTGAACCCGCCGAAGGCGGAAGGGCGACCCGAACCCTCACGTACGGTGTTCGTCCGGCCTCTCTAGTAATGAACGTCGACCAAGAAAATTAGGCGTAACTAAAGAAAAAGTTGGCGCCAAGATAAAAAGACATCCCATTAAAGAAAAAAAGCCCCGCCGAGCGACATGCATACATATATAATCTCAAAAAAGATTCATACACATAGTCGAAGCCCTCCCACAAGAACACTCCTCACTCCAAGTATTCGAAGATATCATCAGGGATGGTGGTAAGGAGCTCCGCACGATCCATAACAAGAATGGCATAGGCTTTGGGAAGGTGACCCTTGTCCTTGAGATAAGTGACTGTCCCAGTAATAGACAAATCGAAGGCACGGACAAGTCGCTTATAGGCCTTCTTAACAAACTCATCCAAGCGGATGTGGTTTTGCTTCAGTACGACAAAGCGGCTTGGTTCGGCCTCTTGATATTCCTTCAAGGCAACACGTGAAGCCTCAAGCGCGTCATGGAAGGCCTTCAATTCCGCCCGAAGAGCAGTAGCATCCGCTAAGAGGTCAGCCTTCTTGGCGATTAGCAGGTCTGCCAACTCCTTGACCCTTTGCTCCAAGGCTCGGGCCTCCACGTTCTTCGCCTCCAGATCGGCGATGACCCTATTCTTTCTAGTGGTGGCCAGATCGATCTTCTGGTCATACGACCTGACCTAGGCCTCAAGCCAACCCACCATAGTCTGCAGAGCGGAGGAGTTTCTCTGCTCATCCTCTAGTAACTTCTGGGTCTTAGCCAGGTTTGCCTTCAGTTCGGCATATGTGGGACCCTGAAAAGGAGCTCCATCAGAAATCTTGAGTTTTTTAAGTTCCTCCTCCAACATCGCTAGGTGGTTGCTTCCTGCCATGCTTTCCACCCAATACTGTAGCCAAGCGGGAAAGAGTTAAAGCCGAATGGAGATAAAGTTAAAACAAGTTGCATACGGGAAAAAAAACTTAAAAAACTTACGCCGATTGCGTGGGGTAGATGGCTATTGCCGAGCAGCCCAGGCGACATTGTCGCAACCTGAGCCCGGGCTTCCTCCCAAATCCTGGCCAAGGGCCCCCGGATAACTATCTGATGTTTAGGAGAAGTTGGTTGATCGACGGCTGCCAGGAGCTCCTCTATTGAGAGGTACAAAGTCGCCTTTATTGATCGCCGACCGCTTTGGATTGATGGAGCAGATATCGTCGGACCGAAGGAGGGGCCGGTCGGAGTAGAGAGGATCGCTGAACGAAGAATCTTCTTGTGGGCAGGGGGCAGGACGCTGATCGGCTGAGCATCAACCAGATCGAATGGAAGGTCACACTGCGAGGGCGTCCGATCGGAGGATATGTCCCCCACAGTTTCAGGAGCAACTGGAGGAACACCCGTCTCCTCGGACACTCGCACCGTCGATGTGGCCAAACAGGTTGGGGTGTTCGTTCGGCGTCATTTGCGCCTGTTCAGGGGAACTCCGTTACCAGAGGACTCGGTTCCCTCAGACCGAATGACGGGCTGCACGCCAATTGGAGTAGTCTCTCCCGCAACCTCAGTAGTGGCGGTCTGAGCGGCGGATTCTCCAGCAGCAGTTTGAGCCTGTTCACCCTCACCCTCGTGAGAGCCGACCGGCATGAGCCCGAGCCTCTCCATCTCCTTAGCAGCATCTGCCTCAGCCTCGGCAGCCTTAAGTTTCAGCAGGTTGAGCACCACCGACTTCATCATTATGTTAGCTGCGAGAAAAAGGAGGGAAAATCAGTTAGACCCAAAGGAAAAAGCCTAAGGAAATTATCACCTATGCCACTCGGGAGATATGTTCGGGTCGGACTCAACCCGAACATGTACAGCACGCCCTCCGATAACAACTTGTTGATGTTGAGCTTCAGGTCGGCTATCATATTGGCCACATGGAGGTACTCTGGCTGGGTCTTGTATCTCTTTAGCTCGGGATGAGTTGGAAGTCCGACCTGCCACTTGGTTCAGAAAGGCGGCATCTCGGGGAGTCTTATGTAAAAGAAGTAGTTTTTCCAATGTTTATTGGAGGTGGGCATTGTTAGTTAGAGCTCTAGAGCCAATCATGTGATGATTGTTTTATGGACTTGATGTATCATATTCTTATATACTTATAAAGACATTTTTTTATGGTTATTATACTTACTTGTATTGGTGCCAAATAACTAAGTATAATAGTGTCCTTGAGTAGAAGGTTCATATCTATATTAATCGATTGGTTGAATCAATAGTGAAATGATATAGAGAACACTACTCTTAATCATTCCTTGTCAAATATTAACATTCAGGGACAATGCTAATGCGACGAGACTAGCATGTAGGTCAACTCGATGACTTGATCTCACAAGTCATGGATATAGAGATATTAAGTTGACACATGTGTATGCATTGGAGAATGTATACTGAATGACCCACCATGAGAAAGTATCATGGATCGTTATATGAGTGTCATATACTTTCTCATGTGACTATTAGTATGACTATTAGTCCTTGGACCTGAAGTCATCATGGTTCCCTACATAAGGAGTTGCATACTTTGGCTTCATCAAACGTCATCCGTAACTGGGTGGACTATAAAGGTGATTACTGGGTATGTAACAAATTATGGGGAGGGATGTGAGTGATGTAGATGGGGTCTATCCCTCCTATATGACGGGAGCGACATCATGATTCTTGATAGAGTGAGACCAGTAAGTGTATGGTCATGCCCAAATGAGTCAATATGAGATATTGAGCTCATTTGATTAGAGTGAGTCTACTTGGAGTTCAAGATATAGATTGATTAGAGGATGACACGGTCTATGCCTTATTTAATCAATTTAGATGTCAATGATAGAAGAACATTATCATATATTGTGAGGGTCACAATTAGTAGTCACAAGGTGATGTTGGATCTCAACATTCTTGTAACTTGGGTAGTAATGATGTGTTGCTAGATACCGCTTATTACTTATGCTTCTAAATGTGTTTAGGAGCATTGCCAACGTTACAAGAACCTATAGGGTCACACACAAAGGGCAATTAGATGGAGACTAGGTTCATATGATGAACCAAGAGGAGTAGGTTCATGTGATGAACCAAGTTAGATTAAGAGTAATCCAAAATAAACTAATTGAGTTGGACTCAATTTGATTCATATGTCAAATGAGTCTAATTTAGACTTGGATTAATTGAGTCGATTTAATTCAATGAATATAGATTCATTAAATTAAATTGGTTTGAATCAAATGGTTAGATTTGATCAATCATGGGGAATTTAAGTCAAGTTTGACTTGACATGAGAGAGAAGATAAAGAGTCAAGTTTGACTTGACCTTGACTTGACCAAATGTCATGTCATTGTGACTTGGCATAGCTCCGGCCAATGATGATGTGCCACATCATCAAGGCAACTTCATCGTATGCCACCTCATGAGAAAAACCAAGAGCCTTGACTCTTGATATTCCATGGAGGTTACAAACTCACATTGAAGTGGTCGGCCACTTAAGAGGAGGGAATAAGTGCTAATTGATTCCTTCTTCTTCCTCCTCTCTTCCTCTCTTCTCTCCCTCTCATCCTTGCCGAGACTCCTTGGGGTGCTAGCACACTCTAATGTTTCCTCTCCATCTCTTATTCGTGTGGATACTTCTAGAGGTGTGTACACTTGAACACACTTGAGATCCGAAGAACCTTGGACGAGCGGGATTTGCGAAGGGTTTCGCTTCAAAGGTATACTCCTTAAGATCTAAAGTAGGTCTAGAGTATAAAACTAAGTACACAAAAATTTTTATCTTCGCACGGATCCAGTGGCTAAGAACTTCGGGGTTTCCGCAACGTAAAAAGCGGTTTTTACGGCTCGAAAGTTCTAACAGTGGTATCAGAGCCACGTGCAAAGCGTGTACTTGTTTTATTTTTTGTTTTATGAAAAAAATTCAGATCTGTAAGTTTCTGTAACTTTACTATTTTTATAGATTTTATGGGCATTTTTCTCGTAGAGGCGAAACAACAAGTGCTAGGACACTTGTAGGCTTCGACTACCGAGAAAAACTTTCCGAAACAGCAAGGTCCCGCCCTAATTGTTTTGGGAAAGCTGCTTAAGGCACTGTAAGTTCATAGTAGGACACTCGTGAGACTTATTTCACGAGAAGGGGCACTGCCCCTAACCCCACAAGGGCCCTTGTCCCGCGATCGCGATCGAAAATCGCTAAACGAGATCGCCGGGAAATTTTAACTCATAAAATTATAAAAACAGTAGTAAAATTACAAAAATTTATGTAAAATACATAATTTAGAATTATGTATTATTTTGTGATGGTCATGGCCCAAAAACCCAATTTGATTGGACTAAATGTGTTGTAATTCATAATATGGCATGCGCGTCATTTTGTGTGTGCGTGTTGTATATATTATGCGACCTGCATGTCGTACCTCCCTCATTTTTATTTTCTGTTGTAAGTAGATTTTTAGACTCAAATGTAACTCGAGTTTCATATCTGTAATGTATAAAAAATGGAGCGGTGGAAGTTCCACTCGAGAAGGAACGACGAGGAGGGTGCGAGCAACACATGGTGGTCAAAGTGAGGAGCTTGGAGAAGTTGTTGACCCTAGGTTGACCGTCTGATCTTCTCATTGGCTTGAGAAGATCATAGTAGGGTCATGACCTAATCAAAATTTAATTATTCATTGCTTGTGTGTATGTGATGCATGCTAGAGTAGGATAATTAGTTCCTTGATGTGTATAAGATATGAATCCACGATTAGATTAGATCTTAATCAAGTCAATTCGATATGCCTACCAAGTCTTAATACCCATCACTATCTCGATCATTTGTTGTTGTTGAATCTGCCAAAGCAGAGCAACGCATATTATCTTGGTAGGGTGTGGAGGGACAATCTTGGTTCCGCCTATCAAGGCTTGGGTGAGTACAAACTCAATTAGATTGAGTATAACTAGTTAACTCAATTGGATCGGGTATAACTATACGCATTTTCCAATGGTTGGACAATAGGATAAAAATCACATTTATACTAAATCTTGGGTGATTTATCCAAAGCTAACTCAAGTTTTAATGTAAATGAGATTTTTGATCCTATAAACAAGAGTTGCATAGAGATGTAATTGATAATTAGTTATCTACCGATCATACTAAGTCTTGGGCAATTTAGCTAAAGCTAACTCAAGGCGTAGTATGATGTGGATCTTGTCTCGCAAGAATTATAGCTAATCGGTTAGAATCTAGTAAGTGTAGTTTGACCACATCCATAACTTGATTCTACAAAATTCTATAATTTAGTAGGAGCATCATTTAATTAAAAGCCTAATTAAATGATTAGTGGAATATGATATTTATTTTCTGTATTTTTCTGTTGTAGATTATCATGTCGACAAACACGAACACCTTCTATCTGTGTTTTGCCCTTGATAAGGACAAGCTTAATGGAGCTAATTTCCTGGACTGGTACAGGAATCTGAGAATCGTTCTCACACAAGAACGAAAACTGTACGTCCTGGAGCAGCCCATTCCCGAGGCACCTCCCACTACCACGCGAGTTGATCGAGATGCTTATAAGAAGCATCAAGATGATGCATTAGATGTGTCATGCCTCATGCTCGCAATCATGAACTCTGAGCTTCAGAAGCAACACGGGTTGATGGGTGCTTATGATATGGTTGAACATCTTCGTCAACTATATCAAGGACAAGCGAGACACGGGAGATTTGAGATCTCCAAGGCACTGTTTCAGTGCAAGATGCAAGATGGGACTCCCGTAGGTCCATATGTGCTCAAGATGATTGGGTACATAGAAAATCTACAGAGGTTGGGATTCCCACTTGGCCAAGAGCTGGCCACTAACTTGATCTTGCAATCCTTGCCAGAGAGCTACAATCAATTTGTCATGAACTACAACATGAACGAAATTGATAAGCCACTACCTGAGCTGCTTAGCATGTTGAGAACTGTTGAGCTAAAACTTAAGAAGGTAAAGCCCAACTCCATTTTGATGGTACAAAAGCATAAGGGCAAGGGTAAGCCTAAAGGCAAAGGAAAGTCCCAAGCCAAGGGCAAAGGCAAGGTACTGAAATCCAAAGGAGGGGTTGCCAAGGATGCTACCTGCTGTTGGATCGAAAAGAATTTAGATATCTCCACAATAGCATGATATTGTCCACTTTGGGCCTAAGCCCTCATGGTTTTGCTCTTGGGCTCTCCCCAAAAGGCCTCATGCCAATGGAGATATCTTTTCTCTTATAAATCCATGATCTTTCCCATGTGTTTCCAATATGGGACTATGTTTGCAACCTTGCAACCCCAACAATCCCCCCCTCAAACAAAGGACCATAGGCTTCCCACGTCCGATCCTCGACCCGCCAGGTCTTCCTGCCCCTCGGTCCACCCGACCTACTAGGACTTCCTTGCCTAGTTGCGACTAGGACTTCCTGCCTGGTGTCTGGTCCTCTTGATCCGAACATAGGAGCCCCCACTTTCTTTGTTCGAGGTCAATATTATACCCACATGGCTCAATCAGACCATAGCTCTTGTGCACAGTTGGCGGTTAAACCTTCTGGCAGTCCGGGCTCTGATACCAATTGTTGGATCGAAAAGAATTTAGATATCTCCACAATAGCATAATATTGTCCACTTTGGGCCTAAGCCCTCATGATTTTGCTCTTGGGCTCTCTCCAAAAGGCCTTATGCCAATGGAGATATCTTTTCTCTTATAAACCCGTGATCTTTCCCATGTGTTTCCAATATGGGACTATGTTTGCAACCTTGCAACCCCAACACTTGCTTCCACTGCGGTCAGACCGGGCACTGGAAGAGGAACTGCAAAGTTTACCTGAAGATCTTAAGAAGAAGAGAAGTAAGATTTCTACTTCAGGTATATATGTTATAGAAGTTAATCTCTCTATTTCTTCATCATGGGTATCAGATATCGGATGTGCTTCTCACATTTGTACTAATGTACAGGCGTTGAGAAATAGCAAAGCATTGACGAAGGGCGAGGTGGACCTACGAGTAGGCAATAGAGCACGGGTTGCTGCTGTTGTTGTAGGGACTTACTTTCTATCTCTGCCCTCTGGGCTTATACTAGAATTAGATAAATGTTGTTATATGCCTGCTCTTACTAAGAACATAATTTCAGTTTCTTGTTTGGACAAGAAAGGCTTTTCGTTTATCATAAAGAATAAATGATGTTCCATCTATTTAAATGATATGTTCTATTGTAGTGCACCTCTGATGAACGGACTCTATATTCTGGACTTAGAGAACCACATCTATAACATAAATACCAAAAGGTTTAAATCAAATGAAATGAACCAAACCTATCTCTGGCATTGTCGCTTAGGTTATATAAATGACAAACGCCTATCCCAATTCCATAAAGATGGTTTGCTGGACTCATTTGATTTTGAATCATATGAGACATGCAAGTCATGCCTACTGGGCAAGATGACCAAGACTCCGTTTAGTGGACACAGCGAGAGAGCGACTGACTTGCTAGGACTAATACATAGTGATGTATGTGGTCCTTTCAATGTCGCTGCCAGAGGTGGTTATAGGTACTTCATTATATTTACTGATGACTTCAGTAGATATGGTTATGTGTATTTGATGACACATAAGTCTGAATCCTTTGAAAAGTTCAAAGCATTCAAGAATGAAGTACAAAACCAGCTTGGCAAAAGTATTAAGATACTTCAATCAGATCGAGGTGGTAAATACCTTAGCCATGAGTTTCGTGACTATCTAGCTGAGTGTGAGATTCTATCCCAACTCACTCCTCCTGGAACATCACAGTGGAATGGTGTATCTGAAAGGAGAAATCGTACGCTATTAGATATGGTGCAATCTATGATGAGTCACACAGATCTTCCTATATCTCTTTGGGGCTATGCTGTAGACACAGCAGCCTTCATACTCAACCGTGTTCCATCCAAGGCTGTGATAAAGACACCATATAAGATATAGACTGGGAGAGATGCCCAAGTGTCTTTTATGAGGATTTGGGGTTGTGAGACTTACGTTCGACGACAAGTCTCGGACAAACTGGGACCCAAATCCGATAAGTGCTATTTTATTGGATATCCCAAGGAAATAAAGGGATATTACTTCTACATTCCCAATCAACACAAGGTAGTTGTGGCTAAGACTAGGGTATTTCTAGAAAGGGACTTTGTTTCTAGAAAAACTAGTGGGAGTACGTTCAATTTTGAAGGAGTTCAGGATATGGACCATAGCACTGAAGCCTTGATGGGCGTTGAACTGGAACCACAAAGTGTTGTGGATGATGTTGTTCCAAAAGGAGTAGAGGAACAACAACCAGTTCAAGTAGACCTACCTCTTCACGGGTCTGATAGGGTACGTCGTCAGCCTGAGAGATACTCATTTCTCTTATCTAACCATGATGACATTTTGCTCATTGAGAATGAGCTTACCTCCTATCAGGAAGCTGTGATGAGCTCAGATTCTGAGAAATGGCTAGAGGCTATGAGATCCGAGATGGAATCCATGTACACCAACTAAGTATGGACTTTGGTTGATCCACCTGAAGGCATCAAACCTATTGGGTGTAAGTGGGTCTGTAAGAAAAAGACTGACATGGATGGACTTATATATAAGGGTCGTCTGGTAGCTAAAGATTTCAAGCAAATTCATGGTATTGACTATGATGAAACCTTTTCTCCAGTAGCGATGTTTAAGTCCATTCGGATCATACTTGCTATAGCAGCATACCATGATTATGAGATCTAGCAGATGGATGTCAAAACCGTGTTTCTGAATGGAAACTTGCTCGAGGATGTGTAGATGACACAACCTAAGGGTTTTGTAGATCCACATCATACTGGCAGAGTATGCAAGCTGCATAAGTCCATTTATAGACTAAAGCAAGCTTCTTGGAGCTGGAATCTTCGATTCGATAATGCGATCAAACAGTTTGGTTTCATCAAGAATGAAGATGAATCATGTGTCTACAAGAAGGTTGTTGGGAACACAGTTGTCTTCCTTATATTGTATGTGGATGACATACTACTCATTGGGAATGACATCCCTTTGCTGCAGTCTGTAAAGACTTGGCTAGGGAATTGTTTCTCAATGAAGGACTTAGGTGAAGCAGCCTGTATTCTAGGCATAAAGATCTATAGAGATAGATATAAGAGATTGCTTGGCCTAAGTCAGAGTACATATATTGACAAGGTATTACTACGGTTTGCCATGCATAATTTCAAGAAAGGATTTCTGCCAATGTCACATGGTGTGAGTCTTTCGAAGACTCAAGGTCCCTCTTCTAGAGAGGAGAGAGACCGCATGGATAAGATCCCTTATGTTTCAGTCATAGGATCTATCATGTACGTCATGCTATGTACTCGTCCTGATGTTTCGTATGCTTTGAGCATGACGAGCAGGTACCAGTCAGATCCAGGTGAAGGTCACTGGATAGCGGTCAAGAATATTCTTAAGTACTTGAGAAGGACTAAAGAATATTTCTTGATATATGGAGGTGATGTCGAGCTAGTTGTAAAGGGTTATAGTGATGTCAGCTTCCAAACTGACCAGGATAACTATAGATCGCAGTCTGGGTTCATGTTTTGCTTGAATGGTGGTGATGTGAGCTGAAAGAGTTCGAAGCAGGACACAGTTGCTGATTCTACAACAGAGGCCGAGTATATTGCTGCATCAGAAGTAGCAAAGGAGGCAGTTTGGATCCGCAAGTTCATTACTGAGCTTGAGATGGTTCCTAGCATAGCTGATCCTATAGAGCCCTATTGTGACAACAATGGAGCAATTGCACATGCTAAGGAACCTCGCTCACACCAGCGGACCAAACACATACTACGGCGCTTCCATCTCATTCGAGAGATTATCGATAGAGGAGATGTGAAGATTTGCAGAGTACCCACAAAGGCTAACATCGCTGATCCCTTAACCAAGGCTTTGGCACAGAGAAAGCCTGATGGTCACACTAGGTCATTGGGCCTTAGAGCCTACACTGATTGGCACTAGTGCTAGTGGGAGATTGTTAGTTAGAGCCCTAGAGCTAATCATGTGATGATTGTTGTATGGACTTGATGTATCATATTCTTATATACTTATAAAGTCATTTCTTTATGGTTATTATACTTACTTGTATTGGTGCCAAATAACTAAGTATAATAGCGTCCTTGAGTAGAAGGTTCATATCTATATCAATCGATTGGTTGAATCGATAGTGAAATGATATAGAGAACACTACTCTTAATCATTCCTAGTCAAGTATTAACATTCAGGGACAATGCTAATGCGATGAGACTAGCATGTAGGTCAACTCGATGACTTGATCTCACAAGTCATGGATATAGAGATATCAAGTTGACACATGTGTATGCATTGGAGAATGTATACTGAATGACCCGCCATGAGAAAGTATCATGGATCGTTATATGAGTGTCATATACTTTCTCATGTGACTATTAGTATGACTATTAGTCCTTGGACCTGAAATCACCATGGTTCCCTACATAAGGAGTTGCATACTTTGGCTTCGTCAAACGTCACCCATAATTGGGTGAATTATAAAGGCGATTACTGGGTATGTAACAAATTATGGGGAGGGATGTGAGTGATGTAGATGGGATCTATCGCTCCTATATGACGAAAGCGACATCATGATTCTTGATAGAGTGAGACCACTAAGTGCATGGCCATGCCCAAATGAGTCAATATGAGATATTGAGCTCATTTGATTAGAGTGAGTCTACTTGGAGTTCAAGATATAGATTGATTAGAAGTTGACATGGTCTATGCCTCATTTGATCAATATAGATGTCAAGGATAGAAGGACATTATCATATATTGTGAGGGTCACAATTAGTAGTCACAAAGTGATATTGGATCTCAACATTATTGTAACTTGGGTAGTAATGATGTGTTGCTAGATACCGCTCATTACTTATGCTTCTAAATGAGTTTAGGAGCATTGCCAACGTTACAAGAACCTATAGGGTCACACACAAAGGGCAATTAGATGAAGACTAGGTTCATATGATGAACCAAGAGGAGTAGGTTCATGTGATGAACCAAGTTGGATTAAGAGTAATCCAAAATAAACTAATTGAGTTGGACTCAATTTGATTCATGTGTCAAATGAGTCTAATTTAGACTTGGATTCATTGAGTCAATTTAATTCAATGAATATAGATTCATTAAATTAAATTGATTTGAATCAAATGGTTAGATTTGATTAACTATGAGGAATTTAAGTCAAGTTTGACTTGACATGAGAGAGAAGATGAAGAGTCAAGTTTGACTTGACCTTGACTTGACCAAATGCTATGTCATTGTGACTTGGCATAGGGCCGACCAATGATGATGTGCCACATCATTAAGGCAACTTCATGGTATGCCACCTCATGAGTGAAACCAAGAGCCTTGACTCTTGATATTCCATGGAGGTTACAAACTCACATTGAAGTGGTCGACCACTTAAGAGGAGGGAATAAGTGCAATTGAGTGCTAATTGATTCCTTCTTCTTCTCCTCTCTTCCTCTCTTCTCTCCCTCTCATCCTTGCCGAGACTCCTTGGGGTGCTAGCACACTCTAAGGTTTCCTCTCCATCTCTTATTCGTGTGGATACTTCTAGAGCTGTGTACACTTAAACACACTTGAGATCCGAAGAACCTTGGACAAGCATGATTTATGAAGGGCTCCGCTTTAAAGGTATACTCCTTAACATGTAGATCTAAAGTAGATCTAGAGTAGAAAACTAAGTACACGAAAAATTTTATCTTCCCACGGATCCAGTGGCTAAGAACTTCAGGATTTTCACAACACAAAAAGCAGTTTTTGCGGCTCGAAAGTTCTAACAGACATCTTATCAAAGAAGACTAAGCCAATCCGAGACTGGAAGAGATAGGTACCCAGCTCGGATTGCTTGGGGTAATAGAAATAATGGAATATCTGGGGCCTAAGAGGAATGTTGTGGACTGTGAACAGTACCACAACGCCGCACAAAAGGCGAAAAGAGTTAGGGACAAGCTGGGCAAGCGGAAGGCGAAAAAAGTTGCAGACTTCGATAATAAACGGATGGATTGGGAATCGCAGACCGGCCACGAATTGGTCACGAAAAAAAGCAGATTATGTCGTGCGGCGGGTTATGTGGTCGGTCGAAAGGCAAGGCCAAAACTATTTCATGATCAGAAGGGATGTCAAAGGCACCAACCAGGCTCGCCGCATCAGTTGCGTCGAACTGAGTCTCCAAGGTAGTGTACCATGGGCCGGGAGCAAGGTCGGCTGGCTGTGAGGGACTGGCCATCGTCGGAAAACAAAGGCGGAAGGTTCGACCAAGGCAATCATCGTTAAAAGCAGAAAGAAGGATCGACAAAAAAACTGGTTCGCCAAGCAAAACGATGCAGCGGGAGAAGGAGGAGCTTATAGAACAAAGATCACCGGAGCACGAAGATGCAAAGCTGCCGGAGCACCACAAGCACATGAAGTCGCCAAAGCTCGCGGAGGATGGAAGTGATGTCGCAGGAGCCGCCTCTCGTATTTATAAGGAGGGGTTCGCCCAATGAGAGTCGTCCGATCTAGGTCACATAGGTCGAGGCACGCATCCAACCGTCGAATTTGAACCGTCGCATGTCCCATCGGACTTGACGCCTCGGACGTACGATGACGGCAGTCTTGCCACGTGGCACTCGGTTACTGAAATGCATTTAATGCAAGCCATTACTCGGCGTGGCCGCGTGCTCAGCTTTGATGACGATGATTTACACGACGACCGAAGAGATTCGAATCGCATCAGCTTTGACCACCCGAAGACCAGGACGTGGAGCGACAAGTCCCCATGAGCGCTGGCACATGCTTCGCCGAGCGGCTTGTTGTAGCCGACCAGAGCTCCTTGTGCATCACCGTCAACCGACCAGAGCGCTAAACTAATTTGTCTAGTCAGTCAGACTTACATCCTCCTTCGAGTAGACTTGAGGGGGAGGCATGTGTGATCCGGATAGTAAGGGCGAACCCCGGTCAGCAGAGAAGTCAATGGCACGTGGAGAGTCAAAGTCAGGCAGAGGCAAGGCGGTCAACAAACGGGGTCGGCCGAGCCATCTTCTCGAATGATGCAACAGTCACTCAAGACGGCATTACGACAGCTCGGCGCGACGTCGAGCTTCTGACGCCCAAACAGGGATATGGGCCTGCCAGCCTCCCCGCTCGGCGGTACTGCAAATGAACACCTTAAGCAGGGAATACACTGTGGTATAGACGAAGCAACCGACTAATGGAAAAGCAAGCATCCCGCTCGGCTCGATCACCTCATCACTCGAGCGGTCCTCCCGCTCGGCATAGTAGCCGACAAGAGAAGTAGCTGGGAATATCTTCCTAGGGACCAATGTCATCGACAGACGGCATGACCGACAGTCAGGTCAGACAGTAAATCGTACGGAGGAAGCTTCCGCTATCACATCAGGGATATGCTTGGGTTATCAGGATATGGCGTCAAGCACGCTTTTCTGACACGATCAATACATATATGCTTGGGGAAGCATGCACGCCTTGGTAGGTGGGCACTCCGCCCTCCAGGGATCCTATATAAGGACTCTCAAACTTCGACGAAGGTATGAGAAATCTTCATTGTAGCTACAGTTTACACCTCATTACTTTGCTCCATTTTCTTGCCGAGATCTAACTTCAGCGTCGGAGGGTCGTCGCTGGGAACCCCTTCCCGGCTCGGTTTGTGTTTACAGGTCCACGGCAATGAGAGGTCTATGCCTGCGAGGTATTCTACTGGTCAACAGGAGCGTCGCATCCCCAGTGTCCATCAACTCAGCTCTCGGACAGGATCAATATATATATAATAGTTCGATGCACGAAGCTTCCGCCAATGGATCCTGGTTAAACCACTTAGGGTTATTGTAAGCAGTCTTGCTCTACATTGCAAAAGGTTATTCACCAGCGTTCCCATTTGAAGGATATGTATGCCCAAGTAAAAAAAATGACAAATTCCCAAAGGATGCACTTCAAATTTGATTTTTCCTAAAAGACGCATTTTATTATAATTTTACCCTTCTGACAATTACTGACTTTTCCTTTCTCATTTGCATGCAACATTTAATCTCTTCTCTTTCTTATCTCCTAATTTTCCTCTCTTCTCTTTCCTTTAAAAATAATATAAACTTTAATCGACACTCTAAATTGATTTATTTTTTATTTTTAAAAATTTAATAAAAAATATAAAATAAAATTAATAAAACATCAAAAATATATTTTTTTAATATCTTCTATTTTTAATATCTAATTATAAAAGAATAATAAAATAAAACTAATAAAACTGATTTTATTAATAAAAATAGCAAATAAAATAAAAATACTTTGGTGATGGTCTTTAGAAACCAACATCATAACTTAAATACCAACATCGTTGTGGTGTTGGTTTCCAAAGACAACACCATAGTGTCATGAAAATTTCAAATCATTTTAAGCACTGTTGGGAGACCCTTAAAACAGTAAACGATGGCTTATTTCGACTTAGGTTCACCTAATAAACATATAAGAGTTGGAATGAGTCTGATCATAGCTCTTTAGGTCCATCAATGGGTTTTGACAAAAATTCATTGATTGACCTAGGGGACTCGGATTTCTAAAAACTTGAAAAGAGATGGAAAAGGTGAGTGTGTATAGAAGGGAGATATAGTGAGAAATTCTAATTTTGAGTCTCCTACACAAAGTTATAGACTCATATCAATTGACACAAAGTCTGAAACTTTCTAAATCTTCTAAGCAATGCTAGGAATCTTTTACAATGATAACGAAGGGTACCCTTGGACTCTAGGGCAAATGTAGGAACCTACAGGAGTTAGAATGAGTCTGATCAGAGCTCTTTAGGTCCATCAATGGATTTTTACCAAAACTCATTGATAGACCTAGATGACTTAGATTTTTGAATTTTTGTAATGAGATGGAAGTGTGGAGTATGTAAAAGGTCAATATGGTTAGAAATCTTGGTTCTGAATCTCCTACATGAAGTTATAGGCCCGTGTCAATTGAAAACAAAGCCTGAAATATTCTAAACCTTCTGAGTAATACTTAGAATCTTTTACGATGATAACAATGGACACCCTTGGATTGCAGGGAATTGTAATAAACTACCGAAATTTAATTGAGCCCAATCAGAGTTCTCTAAGTCCATCAATGAGTTTTGCTCGAAACTCATTGATGATCTAGACGACTTGGATTTCTGAAATTTTACAATGAGATGGAAGTGTGGTGTAGAAGATATATATGGTGTCCAATCCTGGACCTAATATACGTAGGGGAAGTTATGTCGCATGCCAACTAGCACAAACTGTGGTGCTGGTTTCGAAGACCTACATCACAACGGTGTTGGTTTCGAAAACCTGCACCACAGTGATGTTGGTCTTCAAAAATACTAGTCTTGAGTCTCCTACATAAAGTTATAGACCCATGTCAATTGACACAAAGTTTGAAATTTTCTAAACCTTCGAAGCAATGCTGGGAATCTCTTATGATGATAATGGAGGGGGCACCTTTGGACTCTAGGGCACTGTAGAAACCTATCGGAGTTGGAATGAGTCCGATCAGATCTCTCTAGGTCCATCAATATATTTTGATCAAAACTCATTGATAGACCTAGATGATTTGAATTTTTGAATTTTTAAATTTTTGTAATGAGATGGAAGTGTGGAGTGTGTACAAGGTAGATATGGTGAGAAATCTTAATTCTCAGTCTCCTATATGAAGTTATAGGCCCGTGCAATTGACAACAAAGTCTGAAACTTTCTAAACCTTTTGAGTAATACTGAAAATCATTTAGGATGATAACGATGGACACCCTTAGACTCCAAGGAACTGTAGTAACTTACAGGAGTTGGAATAAGCCCCCGGTGAGAGCTCTCTGAGTCCATTAATGGGTTTTGATTGAAATCCATTGATGAACCTAGACGACTTGGATTTCTAAAATTTTATAGTGAGACAGAAGTATGGAGTGTGTAGAAGGTATATATGATGTCCAATTCTGGTCCTAATACACATAGGCGAAGTTATGATCGCGTGCCAACTAGTATAGACTGTAGTGCTGGTTTCAAAGACCTGCACCATAGTGGTGTTGGTCTTCTGAAACAGCATCACAATGTTGGTTGTGGGTGAAGCATGTCAGAAGCGGTGACCCACTCGATGACATTCTCAGTTGTGGAGAGAAGTTCTACATGTGAAAAGCATGTGGCATTCCTTAAACAACCTATTTGTTCATTAAGATCAAATCATATCAAATATTTATATCTATTCATGCTTTTTATTTAACATAAATTATGATCTTCATCTCTTTCAAGTTTAGAGTTGGAAGAAAAAAAAATGGAGGTGAGGGGATCATTGAGTGGTATGCTTACGTTTCAATTTCTTAGATCTGGCGGGCAGTGTGGTAGTGGTAGCACTTTTTGTTCTTCTTGTCAGCTTGTTGCGATGATAGCAGAGGTAGTAGTGAGTGTTGTTGTAGAAGTTCATCATCGTGCTCCTCTCCGTAGTTGAGAATGTCGTCGAGCGAGCCGTCACTTCTCACATACTTCACCCACAACCAACACTGTGGTGATGGTTTCTAAAGACCAACACTACTATGGTGCTGGTCTTCAAAAATCAGCACCACAGTCTATGCTAGTTGAAACGGAGGGGGTACCTTTGGACTTTAGGGCACTGTAGAAACCTATCGGAGTTGGAATGAATCCGATCGGATCTCTCTAGGTCCATCAATAGATTTTGATCAAAACTCATTGATAGACCTAGATGACTTGAATTTTTGAATTTTTGAATTTTTAAATTTTTAAATTTTTGTAATGAGATGGAAGTGTGGAGTGTGTACAAGATAGATATGATGAGAAATCTTCATTCTGAGTCTCCTATATGAAATTATAGACCCGTGTCAATTGACAACAAAGTCTAAACCTTTTAAGCAATACTAAAAATCTTTTACGATGATAACAATGGGCACCCTTGGACTCTAGGGAACTGTAATAACTTACAGGAGTTGGAATGAGTCCAATCAAAACTCTCTAAGTTCATCAATGGATTTTGACTGAAACCCATTGATAAACCTAGATGACTTGAATTTTTGAAATTTAACAGTGAGATGGAAGTGTGAAGTGTGTAGAAGGTATATATGATGTTCAATCCTAGTCCAAATTAATACATATAGGCAAAGTTATGATCACGTGCCAACTAGCATAGACTATGGTGCTGGTTTCAAAGACCTACACCACAATAGTGTTGGTATTCAGAAGCCAGCACCACAATGTTGGTTGTGGGTGAAGCATGTCAAAAGCGGTGACCCGATCGATGAGGAGAGGAGCACGACGCCGAGCTTCTGCATGTGAAAATCATGTGGCATTCCTTAAACAACCAATTTGTTCATTAAGATCGAATCATATCAAATATTTATATCTATTCATGCTTTTTATCTGGAATAAATTATGATCTTCATTTCTTTCAAGTTTAGAGCTGGAAGAAAAAAAATAAAGGTGAGGGGATCATTGAGTGGTACGCTTACTTTTCCATTTATTGGATTTGGCGGGTGGTATGGTAGTGGTAGCGATACCGCTTTGTGTTCTTCCCATCATGCTCCTCTCCGCAGCTGAGAACGTCGTCGAGCGGGTCACCGCTTCTCACATACTTCACCCACAACCAACACTGTGGTGCTGGTTTATGAAGACCACCACCACTATGATGTTGGTCTTCAAAAATCAACACCACAGACTATGCTAATTGGCACACGATCATAACTTTGTCAACGAATATGAGGACCAGGATTGGACACCATTTATACCTTCTACACACTTCATATTTTCATCTTATTGCAAAATTTTTGAAATCCAAGTTATGTAGTCCATCAATGAGTTTCGATCAAAACTTATTGATGGACTTAAAGAACTCTGATCAGACTCATTTCAACTCTGGTATGTTTCTACCGTTCCTTGGAGTCCAATTAAAAAAATAAAAAATAAACAAATTTAGAGTGTTGATTAAAGTTTAGCTTAATTTTAGAGGAAAGAGAAGAGAGAAAAAATTAGGAAAAAGGAAATAAAAGAGATTAAATGCTGCATGCAAATAAGAGAAGAAAAAAAAAAGGAGAAGTCAGTAGTTGTTAGAGGGATAAAATTGGAATGAGTATGCCTTTTGGGAAGAATGAAACTTGGGTGTGCCTTTTGGGAATTTGCTGAAAAAATTATATATGAACTTATTAAGCCTTTATATGAATTGAGGCAAAGTCTAAGCAATTACATGAGTAGTTTATCATTCTCTCAATTTGATTTTGAAATGAATGATCAAATAGATGTTTAAAAGAAATTAAAGGTAAATTATCTAGTGTTTATATCTTGGTAATACTTTGCTACTTGGTACCAAAATATATTAGAATTGAGAGTTGGATATTCCCAAATGGAAGTTGGATTTGAAAAATCCAGCCATTGTTGATGTGATTTTAGAATTGAAATTGACTCATTTAATTGGTGGAATAATAATTTTTCAATCTAACTACATTGAAAAGAACTATGAGAATTTTACTATAGTCATGCAAAATTTGTAATGTGGCCTGTTTCCTTGCATTCATAGTTTTTCTATGAAAAAGAACTTAGCTCTCTCTTTCTCCTCCCAAGACTCGCAACTAGGACTCCGTTTGTCTAGTGGAGACTACTAATTCTCCTTGTTTTTACTATGTATGGCATTCTCTATTTTTAACGCATTGGTTATTCTAATTTAGATTTTTACTTTTTCCATTCAAAATCAATTCCTATTTCGATTATTACTCACATCACTTATAACACCTTGAAGGAAGCTGTGTCTTGGCTCGGGATCATTGACGGTTTCATATTTTTATTTTTTATTTTTTATTATTATTATTTATTTTATTTTTTATTTTTGAAGGAAGCTGTGTCTTGATTTTTATCCTGCAGAGTTCACCAAACTCAATTCTGGAGAGCCATGAGCTTGCAGGCTTGACAATGGAGTATCGGAGGGAATGCGGGAGGGACAGCATGCTGCAGTCACTCACTGCTGTCTCCAGCATTGGCGCCGAGGACTCGCCGGTGACTGACATGGAATTCCAGCATCTTCTACGGCTGGAGGATGGGGCAGAGGTTCTGAGGGCACGAACGGAGTGGAGGCCCAAGCGTGCCCAGGGTCTCCCAAACACAGGGCCACTTCCATGATTTGGAACAAGGGATGACGGTAAACCACTGCTCTACGTCCTTTCGACAATATCTGATGCAGATTTAGAAAATCACAATATTTGTGTAGAAATAGAAGGCAAACTTATTGCTCTACTTGTATTATTTCTTTTGTTTTGTTTGTTTGTTATTTTTCCCCTGTTTATTTGTTTCCTACCGCTCTGATTTTTTTTCCTTAGTTCCATCATTAAATTTGGTGTGTCTGTAGCTTTTCACTGGCGAGACTTGCACGAAGGATGTTTCGTCTTAATTTATGGCGTCTGTTAGAGATCAAGATCATTTGCCTCACCTGCTGCATGGCATGGCTACTATGACGAAGCCTTTTTGTGATTTATCTGATTTATCTGATTTTTCACCTTCCAAAAGTATTAAAGCGTGCGCCTTTATGGGGGCGCAATCAAATAACGGTGTAGCAGTTAGATTTTTTAAATGATTAATTAGACATTTAATGGTTGAATTTTAATTACAGTATATTATAGGAATTTTTTCTAGTGGCATGATAACTTTAAGAATATTCATCATTTAGATGAGTTTCCATGAGCAATTTTTGTTTATCTTAATAGTTGATGGAAAATTTTTATTGGATTAGATCGGTCACTTTCAAGATTAATCAATTCGAACAGCTGGATATATGAATTATTAAAAATAAAATAAAATAGCTCTCAAATAATGGTGCAACAGTAAAATATTTTCCTATTTAATTAGACATTCACAAATCAATTTTTACCTACAACTTATTGTGAAATTATTTCTTCCACTTGGAAGATAAATTTGAAACGTTCACGGTAGAGTGATGATTTGTTCACATTTTTATATTTATCTTAGTGACTGATTAAAATTTTTTTGAGACCAAGTCAGTTACCTCTAGGTTGTTCGTGCTTTTAATTTATCTTATTAAACGATGAAAATTTTTTACACGACCAGATTCGCAATCTTTAAAATTATTAGATTCTATAGCGGGATAACTTAAATTATTAATAAAATAATTTAGTTTATTTTTTTCAAACATATATTTATTATTACTATTATTATCTAAATCTACCATGTCATTAAAAAAACAACTCTAATATCCAAATAACCATTGAGTTGATGACCTATGAATGTCAATATTGTGGATTAAAATAAGAAATCCCACCCATTAGTAGTCACCTCCTCGTATCTCGTGGTGCAACGTGCTTACTCATAATCTCCTAATGTTAGCCCGCTAAACTTGGCGGCTAGGTTGGACATGAGGATTGACTCCTTGTTCCTTTGATCCAGCCTACTAAACATGTGTGCGGGGTGCATGCTAAGCAGCGGAGTATTTGGATAGTGCGTGGCGACTGTCCAAGCCCAAGTCTTACAGGAGGCATACTTGGCAAATGTTTAATGCGTGGCATGCGCGCAAGGCATGCCAAACGAAGCGGTGACGGGGGCTACCCAAGCCCAAGTCTTAAGGAAGGAAGACTTGGCAAACCAGCAAGTGTGGCATGGGCGCAAGTCATGCCAAGTAGCAGATTGGCAGTGCACGGGGCACTGTCCAAGCCTAAGTCTGCAGGAGACGGACTTGGTAGCGAAGCGGGCGTGGCATGTATGCAAGACATGTCAAGCAACTAGCGGAGCAGCAGCATGGAGCAGTACAAAGCCCAAGCCTTACTTGAGAAGGGCTTGGCAAGGATCCAAGGGAGGCATGTGCACAAGGCACGTCAAAGTAGCGGATACGGTAGCACGCGGGGTGCTATCCAAGCCCAAGTCATGCATATGGCAGACTTGGCAATGGGGCGAGCAAGGCATGTGTGCTGGGCATGCCGAAGTAGCAAATGTGTGGACATATGGACTTGTCCATGTTACCGAAGGAGCAGACAGATGGACTTGTCTATGGCAACAAAGGTGCGGGCAGATGGACTTGCCCATGGCGCCAAGGAAGCGGACAGACGGACTTGTTCGTGGTGCCAAAGATACAGAACCGTGGGCCAAGCACTTGGTGTGCAAACATGCTTTGGCGCGGGCCAAAGAAACGGAACCATGGATAAACGCGGACTGATGGACTTGTTCATGGTGCGAACAGATGGACTGCCCGTGGTGCCAAAAGTGGACAGATGGACTGTCCGTGGTGCCAAAGAAACAGAGTCGTTGTGTGAACACTGGGCGGACAGATGGACTGTTCATGGGTGCCAACGAAGCCAGGATGTGGTCAAGCACAAGGGGTGCATATTGACACTTAGCGTGGACCAATGCGGTGAAGCCATGGGGCGAAGCACAAGCGAAGCATGCTGACACTTGGTGTGGAACCAATGCAGCATGATGGGGCAAAGCAGGTTGCCACTTGACGTAGCGCCAATGCAACTAAGAGATATGTGGACAAGATGATTTTGGAAGTTGAGGAAGTTAAGTCCATGTGGCACAAGTGGTTGGTGCAACCACCATGTAACTCCTTTGTAACCACCACCTATGCATGATAAATAGGCTTGGTGGGTTCATTGGCAAGAGGAAGCCAAGGGTGCTAGGGTGTGCCAAGGGAGTGTGCAAGAGTGTGCATTGTGCACAAATTCGTGGGGAATTTGTGAAGGCGGATTGTGACGAGTTGTGAGCAAATCATGAAAGATTTGCATGGGTGGATCTTGAGGGATTTGTAAGTGGCTCTACATTGTTCACTTGTATTCCTTTATTGTGATAGTAAAGGTTGGGAGTTTTTCTGTAATCGTTGGTGTTGCTTTGTTGTGGCGTTCTTGTGGCGTTGTCTTGAGATTTCTTCGTGCCTTTGTGGTGCAATCGTTGGGAGGCTGAGAGTTAAGTGTGGAACTTGACTGCCACGCAGGAATTTTTGAAGGTCGAAATTTACCCCTATGACAACTAGTATCAGAGCCTTGTTGTGGCGACAAGGAGACAAACTTTGGCTTGTGACAACAAAGTTTGGGAGAAATTTCAAGCAAGATGGTTGGAGGCAACCATGAAATCAGAGAACGAGTTTCTCTTCTTGAAGCCTTGATCGGTGATGTCCTTGAAGGAGATGTTGCTGATGGCAATGTTATGGAGAAGGTTGCTTATTTGGAGGCTTCTATGGAGCAAATTTGGGCGTCTTTGATGGAGGAACTCATGCAGATCCGCAAAGATTACGATGCACTGCACTCCGAAATGGTTGTTCTACGAAGCAGTTTCTTCAAGTGCAGAACATGGAAGGGATCGTCCTGCAGTAAAAGTTCTAGAACCCAAGTTTTATGGGGGTGCACAGAGCGCCAAGGAACTTGATAACTACTTGTGGGACATGGAGCAGTATTTTCTTGCTGCTCGCGTGCCTAAATAGAGAAGGTGACAATTTCCAGCATGTATCTTGGTGGTGATGCGAAGTTATGGTGGAGAACTCGCATGGTGGATGATGTCGATGCTGGTCGGGAAAAAATTGACACTTGGGCTCGGTTGAAGAAGGAATTGAAGGCGCAATTTCTTCCAGGCAATGTCTCGTGGATGACATGAGACAAACTAAAAAGTCTCAAACAGAAGGGTTTTGTTCAAGATTATGTCAAAGAATTTACTTCTTTGATGTTGGATATTTCCAACATGTCCAAGGAGGACAAACTTTATAACTTTCTGTACGATTTGAAACCGTGGGCGCAAATTGAACTTTGAAGGCAGAATGTGTGCGATGTTCTTGGTGCTATTGTTGTTGCTGATGCCTTGGCCGATTTTCACTCCAACAAGGAGAGTTTGGAGACTTTTTCCCCTCCAAAATTCATGAAAAATCGAAAGGAGAGGAAGGTGAAACAAAAAAAGGGTGCGGCTAGCAATCGGCGGAATGGCAGGAAGGATTATTCTGCAGCCCAAGGAAACAACAACTTGAAGAGTCAAGACTGTTTCCTATGGAATGTGCCTCACTTGGTGCGGGAGTGTCCCAAGCGAAAGAAGTTGAATGTTCTCTTGGCGATATAGAACGAAGAATGTCATGAATAGGAAGTTGTTGCTCTGGTTAATCCTTTAAGTTTGCTGAATTCAATTGTTAGTGTTGATGCTAACGAAAATGAAGGAAACGTGGAGATATACGCAGAGGATGCTAGCAAAGTCATGGGGACTGTGCTAGAGCAAAAGGCCTACCAAAGTAAGAGTTCGACGAGGGCGTCAACTTCAACTGGTGGGGGTAGTTTGTTAGCCCCCTAAAATTGGCGGCTAGGCTAGACATGAGGATTGACTCGTTGCTCCTTTGATCCAGCCTATTGGGCATGTGCGCGGGACACATGCTAAGCAGCGGAGCATTTGGACAGTGCGCGGCAACTGTCCAAGCTCAAGTCTTGCAGGAGGCAGACTTGGCAAATGTTTAAGGCGTGGCATGCGCGCAAGGCATGCCAAGCGAAGCGGCGACGCGGGGCTCCAAGTTTTACGGGAGAAAGACTTGGCAAACCAGCAAGTGTATCATGGGTGCAAGCCATGCCAAGTAGCAGATTGGCAGTGCACAGGGCACTGTCCAAGCCTAAGTTTGCAAGAGGCAGACTTGGCAGCGAAGCGAGTGTGGCATGTATGCAAGACATGCCAAGCAGCCAATGGAGCAGCAGCATGAGGCTGTCCAAAGCCCAAGCCTTACTTGAGAAGGGCTTGGCAATGATTCGGGCGAGGCCTGTGCACGGAGCACGTCAAAGTAGTGGATACGATAGCACGCGGGGTGTTATCCAAGCCCAAGTCATGCATATGGCAGACTTAGCAATGGGGCACGCAAGGCATGTGTGCTAGGCATGCCGAAGTAGCAAATGTGCGGACAGATGGATTTGTCCATGTTGCCGAAGGAGCAGACAGATGGACTTGTCTGTGGTAACGAAGGTGCGGACAGATGGACTTGCCCATGGCGCCAAAGAAGCGAATAGACGGACTTGCTCGTGGTGCCAAAGATACGGAGTCGTGGGCTGAACACTTGGTGTGCATGCTTTGGCGCGAGGCAAAGAAGAGGAACCATGGATAAATGCGGACGGATGGACTTGTTCATGGTGCGGACAGATGAACTACCCGTGGCGCCAAAGGTGGACAGATGGGTTGTCCGCGGTGCTAAAGAAACGGAGTCGTTGTGCGAACATTGGGTGGACAGATGGACTGTTCGTGGGTGCCAATGAAGCTAGGATATGGTCAAGCATAAGGGGTGCAGATTAACACTTGGCATGGACCAATGCAGTGAAGCCATGGGGTGAAGCATAAGCAGAGCATGCTGACACTTGGCGTGGAACCAATGCAGCATGATGGGGCAAAGCAGGCCGCCACTTGGCATGGTGCCAATGCAACCAAGAGACATGTGGACAAAATGGTTTTGGAAGTTGAGGAAGTTAAGTCCATGTGGCACAAGTGGTTGGTGCAACCACTATGTAACTCCTTTGTAACCACTACCTATGCATGATAAATAGGCTTGGTGGGTTCATTGGCAAGAGGAAGCCAAGGGTGCTAGAGTGTGCCAAGGGTGTGCCAAGGGAGTGTGCATTGTGTACAAATTCGTGGGGATTTGTGAAGGCAGATTGTGATGAGTTGTGAGCAAATGAATGAAAGATTTGTATGGGCGGATCTTGAGGGATTTGTAAGTGGCTCTACATTGTTCACTTGTATTCCTTTATTGTGATAGTAAAGGTTGGGAGTTTTCCCGTAATCGTTGGTGTTGCTTTGCTGTGACTTTCTTGTGGCGTTCTTGTGGCGCTGCCTTGAGATTTTTTCGTGCCTTTGTGATGCAATCGTTGGGAGGCTGAGAGTCAAGTACAGAACTTGATTGCCACGTAGGAATATTTGAAAGTCGAAAATTACACCTAGTAATATAAACACATAATGTCATCGCGAATAGGATGGTGAAGTTGAATTTCCTAGCTATTTTTCTTGGTATATTGCACTCTATTCAATTAATCTGTGCTCCTTTTTGTGTTCATCTTGTTCTTAGGCGGTGAAAAACTTTGGCTAAATATCCGAATAAAGCTCTTAGTGCTATATTCTTTAGAAAGACCATTAACAACATTCATTTTGTATTGTTTAAAGAGAAGTATATGTTTCTCTTTATACACAACAAAAAATTTCCCATGTGTTTCTTGAAAAAAATTCTCGTCTAAATATTTTGATTTTTAAATAAATTTTAGTCAAAACCTCACCTTTTTCATGTATTTATATCTATAATTTGTAAGCAAATGACATAATAATGTGAGTATTGTCCATTAGTGAAAGTAAAAGAAAAACTAAAAAGGGAAAAAGTGCTGCACAGTAAAAAAAATAAGAAGGAGAAGAAGAAGGAATTAAGGTTATCTGTCTTTGGAGATATGTTACAAGGACCGACATCGACACCAATGTTGTGGAGTGCAAGAAATTGTATAATCGTCTAGTCGAGCTGTAAAACAAGGAAGAAGAAGCAACAGTGTAACAAGAGGAATAAAAGAAACCTAAAATAACACTTGGAAATTAATATTATGAATAAGGATAAAATTTGAATAAATTTTTTTTAATTTCCCCTACCCTTCTTTACACCCCAATTTAGGGTATAAACAAATCCTCTATTTCATAGATAAGGAAGGTTATTTACCCTTCCTTATTTATATTTTTTTTTTTTTTTGGCTCACCCCCTCCCAAATAAAGTAAAAGTTTATTTTTCCTTATTTTCCTTTCCCTCACCTGCTCCCAAATAGAGGGTAAAACGGATAAAAGGGAAGCAGTTAGGGAAGTTTGTTTACTTATGGAGTTGAAGAAGAAAAATAATTAAGAGAATAAAATTATGAGATTGCCGTTTTCTCATCAATTTGGAGCTTCTATCCTTCCTCTACATTGAGCCACGCTTGCCTATCAATCGTGTTGCGAGCTTGGCAACTTTGCCTTGACCTCAATACTATGTCCGCTCGTCATCAATAAGTTGTCGGGTAATCTTACAAAGGATAGTTAAGATCAACTCGATCCGGATCCTAAAATGGTACATAACCAATACCATTCTAACAGTAATACTCAACAATTTTATAATAACATAACAACAATAATCACATTCAACCTTAAAAATATTCTTTTGTGAAGAATATTCTATTGATTCACAAGATAACTCAATTTATAAGCCAACAAAATAGTGACAATGAAAACTATTGAAATCTTTAACTCAAACACAAATGTCAAAAATAATTGTTTAAACACAAATGTCAAAAATAATTGTTTAAAGACAATATACATTTAAAAATTTATCATTTTAAAAAAATAAAATAATAAAATATTATTGATAAAAAAATAATTAAAAATGACTAAACAGATATTTAAATAATCAATAAAATATGAAAATAATTTAAATTTCAAAATAGTTCAAAAATAATTTTAAAAAAAAGCGTAAAAATCTTTAGAACATAAAAAAAAGCTTTAAATGATTTTTTTAATTCTGAAATTTATTGGTTACGAATTTCATCCAATAATCAATGACAGATATCTAAATAGACTTCAATTTAATAAATTTGATATATTAAAAAAAATCTATGACCTTTCAGAACTTCTACCGATTTACTCCAATTCCTATAATTCTGCTCCAATTTCACTGCAAAAAAGACTTACACAATCCAAAATTGATTCTATGTTCTAAATTAAACGATCCTACGGATCCAGGAACGCAATTTTACAAGGGTCAAACATACTTATAAATCACTATGTAATAGTATTGCCTAGCTATTGCCACAATTTCATATATCAAATCAATAGCTCACAATAGAACTCCATCGAATCTTGAAGTTGGTAAGGATCCTAACTAGCACACCTCTTATGGAGGCCTCTCAAACCTCAAAGAGTGACAAAGTCAAACAATACTAATACCAAGCTGATTCCTAACATTGGTTCTACTTGTTCCTCACTGTTTTGAGCAGTCCCATGACAATGCACAGACATATAATATCAATTATTCAGAACAAACAATAGAAATTGCATTTGATGGAAAATAAACATTATGGACCAGCCAATTCACTAAAAAAAAAAATCAGATTTATTAAATTACAACTCAGGTCTGTTGAACTCGAAGGCCAATGCTTGCCTAACATCAAAAGATAGACATTTCAAAAAACTTGTGAATTTTTTCCAATGAACAGCTTGTGCAGGTCACTTGCTTTCTATGTCGTACAAATCACTCCTGGAAACATATATCAAGGAAAAGCAAGATAACCACAAAGAAATGTATACTAACAACGAGAAGCATGCACAAGGGTAGTGTAAACAGATTTTTACAACTTTAATTACCAAGGAGAATAATGATAAGATAAAAAGAAATAGTAAATATTTTTTTGTGAAAAAACTCATTATTGAGAAGGGTAAGATTCCCCCAGCATAATTTTTCAATTAATCTTAGCAAAATTGCATGGAAAACAACAAGCAGAGAAGTATTCTTTTTTCTCTAAATGAAAGTAAAAATAGAAAATAAAAAGATCTTAAAGAACCTAGGTAAATTGTTCAGTTTTATTAGGCTAAACGAATAACAAATATTAGTTTAACAAAGATTAGATATTCAGGAACAGAAACTGTACAAGGTATAATACACTAGAGTGGTACTGCATCTTTAGTCCTGCACAGTGATTGAACGATTTTTTTTTTCCATGCTAGAGCTAGTGAGCGATAAAATGAGTTTCTGCCAACATAATGGCAGCAACATACCTCACAGAGCCTTTAATGACAACATGATCTCATGTAAGTGCGAAAAAGTCATCTTCATGTGAGAACAATGGCGGCATGAAAGGAGGGACTCCCCAAAGCATGAAGGTAAAGGGGATGCAACCATGGAAAGGTGGTCACAAGAGTCAATATGCATGTGTTTAATGTAACACAAGAAATTGGGAAAAATAAAGCACAAATGGGGGGAAAAAAACAATTGATGAGAAGAACATAATTCTTGGATTTTTCTTCTTTGTTTCTCACGTTCCTTTTTTTCTCTCCTGCAACATTTTTCCTAATTTTCTATCCACTCAAAAAAAAATAGAGACTACATGATAAAAAATTCACAGAAGTATGGTCGTATCTGTAGCATCTGGAATTTCAATTAAATAACCCTATCACTTAGGTTCTCAACCAGAGTGCTCTAATATCTCTTTGATTCAGTTTCTTCCTTCCATTTATTTCCTCTCCTACCTGAAAACAAGTCGATGCCACATCTTCTATCAGGTAGAGCAAACTTCCAATCCAATCCGTCCATATCAAAAGTATGACTTTGGCTACCTCCAAATAAAGAGTCTACTCTCATTTATAGTAAGTTGTTCTAGATTTTCATTTCATGATCCACAATGGAGTATTTAGAACTAATCATGACCTTTAATATTTACATCAACCCTTGCCAAAAAAGAATAATCGTATATAAAGAACAAACAATAACTTTCAATTGCCAAAAAGAAGAATCGTATATAAAGAACAAACAAAAAACACTTAAATCGGAAATAAAGGTCACTCATAGCGCCGACCAAAAGGATACACCAAATATGCTCCATGAGCGAAGGCAACAGCCAGGGCGCCGAAGAACACCCTATCCCGCAACACAGGATTGTGCCTCAGACCAATTCGAACTGTATGATGTCGTTGCCTCCAGATTCAGAAGGATAAACAATCAACACTAACAAAGAGCAAAGAAAAAGAAGAGCGTACTGAGAGGAAGAACGGGAGCGTATACGAGAGGAACTAGGAACTTGAACTGTGGCCCTCTCTTCTTCCTCCTGACAGCGCCATCGCTTCATCAATACAAAAGGGAACAAATCGATCAGGTCCATGACAAAACTGCGAACTCTAGAATCAATAAATACGCAAGCAAATAAGTTCGATGATTACGCGGTGGAGAAATCGTTGGAGGACGAGGCCATCGGAGGAGCAGTCGGAGAGATCGAAGCTTAGATCCGCGGATGGCGAGAGGAAAAGGAAGCCGTGGGCTTGCTTTTTCTCTATCGATCGATCGATCGGCGGAGGAAACCAAAAACCGGGGTGGTTTTATGTCGCGTTCCCTCTTTTAAGGTTTAAGGACTGGATCATAAATGGGCCGATCGAGCTTGGTCAGCGTCCGGCCCATTAGAACCATTGTACCATTCTCTACTTTTGTGCTTTTTAATTTTGCAGGCAGAAAGATTGGACGACCCATGTCGGACGGCGTTACTAATTGGGCTTTCTAATGGGCCGGCAAAATTAAATTAGAGCCATTTGAGTGGAAGTAACTTTTTAAGTATAAAGTAGGTGGGACTCAATAGAAGAGACAGCTACGATTATGAGGATGAGAGACAAAGATGGTGGGGATTTTGGAGGTTGCCGTTGTCGGCTGGCGGTCGGAGGCAACCTGCACATGCAATCGCTAGCTGCTTCTCTTGATATCATTTGAATGTTAAAGATTCAAGACAACGACTTCTATTTGGCACATCTCCATCAGGTAGTTAAAGCAATTTTTTTTTTTTTGATGTCTTAATATCTGTCAGTGTTGCCCTTTCAATAAATTCTTTAATTTGGAATTCACATCTATTTCCTTACTACAGTTATCATGAACTTGGAGTGATAACATATTTACTTGTCCTTGTGTATGGAATTGAAGAAACTTTTTGCCTTAATACACTAACTCAAAGTCACTTGCAGATTCCATCTGCTTTTTGCCCTGATAACAAATCAATCAGTTTGAAATACTATGATAATTTGGTGTCCTTGTATCTTCTCTTGGATCAGGCTTCATAGTGTGGTCTCCTCTCCTCTGAGTGTTAGGTTTTAGGACCAACCATCTTTTGGACTTATCCAACATCTTACTTAATTTTCTTGTTGTGTTTTGAGATCTCTATTATGTAGGCAGTTGCAACTTGCAAGGTTGGAAAATCTCTACCAAAAACAGTTTAAGTTGAACTCTTGTTGCTCTTGTCCTTGCAAGCAGTTACTGGCAGCATTGTTTCTAAAACCTGATGCATTCCCCTTTAATCTTCTAATCTTGGCTTAACCAGCCGATCCAGTGTTAAAATTACTGAATGGTAGATCACCAAACATAGCATGGGATAGTTTTTAAGTTGTTTAATTAGATAGATTAGCAACATTATAAACATGATCCTCAACACTGATATATGAATACACAGTGTTGTTCTAGCATAGTGTAGGCCCCATTCGATCAGTTTCTTGAACAAAACCACTCTTCAATGATCTCCTTGCAGCTATGTTCTTGATCCTTTTACTCATGGAGGACAAGTACCACCCAAACCATTCATAAACTTGACTATGTAAGATGGAAATTGGAAGAACACATTTCCACACTTCTCTTCCTGAGTTCTCATCGATATGAGTAATCTTGTAGATCTTTTTGTTGGAGTATTATTGTTTCTATATAATTATATTGGTGTTTTTAGCTTCATTAGGTTGGAAC
This sequence comes from Zingiber officinale, assembly GCF_018446385.1. Lineage (NCBI taxonomy): Eukaryota > Viridiplantae > Streptophyta > Magnoliopsida > Zingiberales > Zingiberaceae > Zingiber > Zingiber officinale. The sequence continues at coordinate 90,994,393 of NC_055992.1, read as the reverse complement.
AATCTTCTAAATTGCCAATTTTTTCCATTTTTTTCCTTCATATATTTTCATAGATTAGAATTTGCATTCTGGATAGCATTATCTTTCAAAATGAAAAAACAAAGTAGTAATAATTGAAAAACAACCATTTTGGCCAATCATATATCCTGATTCAATGCTCCAATGATTCTGTGGGATCATGAAATATCATGTGAGAGAAATTAATGCCCACATTACTCCATTCTATCACTTATAGCCTTCTCCCTTGGATCAACTCTAACGCGACCAAGTTCAAACCTAAGTCGCCAGCCAAACTAGCCCAATCTTTGAAACAACCCTTTCACCTTCTCACACAATTTCAGTATGAAGGAGAAAAGGATTTGGGAGTAATGTAGCATTAGTGGCTTTGATCGTCACAGCCGGCCCTAGTGAGTTTGTGAGGTATCATCCCCTATGGTTAATAAGATTTTAAATGAGTTCCAAGACATAAATCTTGAAGAATTACTTGATGAATTTCTGCCTATGTGCACTGACCATCACACCATAAATCTCATTCCAAAGTGATAGTTAACTAAGCTTCGATACTATCATATTGATTGTAGAGCATGCTGAATTGAATAGGCAAGTTGAGAAAGTCTTACAAAGAGATTTTAGTAGGGAGAATATATGTAGTCCCTGTTTTTGTTAATTCTGAAAAGGATAGCTCTAGAGAACATGGATCGATAGTTGTGTCATCAATAACATCATTGCTGCTTTATAACATATTTGACAACAAAAGATGAAACTGTCATCTAGACGGCCTCTCCGGGGTGGCCCCTCATTGTCTGGAAGGGAGGTAAATCACAGGGAGCTTCACCCAACAACAACAACGAATGCAAAGAGAGGTTGAGGTAACCAGCAGGGCATTCCACACTTGCTGAGAATCGACCCAGGCATATTGACTGCAATACCCTTGCATGAACCAACTACGCCAGCCTATGAGGTTGCTCTTATGACATATTTGACTTTATGGTAGGAGCCTATTGGTTTTCCAAGAAAGAATTATGTAACGGATATTATCAAATTAGGACCGAGATTGATGATAAATGGAAATACCTTTAACACACAAGTTGAACTTTATGAGAAGTTAGTTATTCTCTTTGGACTTTCAACGGGCCCTAATACCTTCATGGAAGTAATGAACTAAGTCCTAAAATGTTTATAGGGAAATTCCTTATAGTCTATTTTGATAACATCCTAATCTAAAGTAAGACACGTGATGTCCACCTAAAGCACACCTATCTCCTCCTAGAGATCTTTATGGTAGAAAAGTTGTGTGTCAATTTAAAGAAGTGCTCCTTCTCATAGCTCAGGTCCTCAAATTTTTGCTGTTTACATAAGGCATTTCAATGAATCGAGAGAATATTAGAGTACTTAACAAATGGTCCAAGCCACAAACCCTTCAAGAGGCCCAAACCTTTCATGGTTTTGCGACCATTTATAGGCACTTCATTGAGGACTTTAGCACCATCATGAATCCTAAGATGAAATGTCATAAGAAAGGGAAATTTCAATGTTTTAAAATTCCACCTCTACAACCTTTGGGGAGATTAAATAAAGGAGAATAAGGCCCATGTTCTTTAACACTCTACCTCCATAGATCATTTGAAATGTCTTGTGATGCATCTTGGGTAGGTGTAGAAGGAATATTGAACCAAGAATGGTATATGGTTGCATTATTTAACAAAAAAAATCAATAAAACTAGGCAATGCTATTCAACCTACGATGAAAAGTTCCACTATTGTTCACGTTGTTAAACATTGGCTCTACTACCTATTGCTTCACACAAGTTCATCTCCACTCTAATTGTAAGACACTAAGTTTCATCCAAATCAGAAGAATTTAAGTACCAAACATGTTAAGTGGGTTAAGTTCCTACAAGCACACACCTTCATCTTGAAGCGTCATTTTGGTGTGGCAATAAATCCATTGATGCACTAAATCGTATGGTAATCACACTACATAACATGAACATGACAATGGGCTGCCTTGGAGGAGTTGCTAAGGTGACGGCTTCACCTTTTGCTCCAATGAACATGACAGTGGTAGGATTTGATCACTTCAAAGATGAATATATCACTTGTTCTATCTTTAGAATAATTTTATAAAGATTCTTAAGATGAGAATCATTGTGTATTAGTTGATCTTGTAATAAAAAATAGTTGCCCATTTAAGGGCACGCATTAGCACATCCTTAGGATCTCACTTAAAGACTTTCTTTAGTAAAACCTTCAACTTGTCATAGTCCATTAGAAAATGTGTATGAGTCAAAGTTTGCCAACCTATTGATTTGATTCTTTTACCTACTATTTCAACTTATTTATCTAGGTTAGCTAAGAATTTTACCAAGCATATTAGAGATATTCTTGTCGATGTCAAGAGAAAATTGCATTGAGTAATGAGACTTATAAAATTCAAACCAATGTACATTGCAAATTTAAGAAATACAATATAAGGGATTATATACTTGTCCATATTCATTGTGAGCATTTTTTTTTTTCAAAAACTCCTTCAAAAAGTATTATGTTTACTGATTTTGTTCTTTCCAAATTGTGAGAAAGATTGGATCTAATGCATATGTTATCGACTTGCTTGTTAATTTAAAAATAAGTTCAAGTTAAATGTGGATAACTTATATTCATATCAAAGGACATTTAAGCCTTCCTCTTTATCTATTGATTTTCCTATACGTCACACTCTTTCGCCCCCATCCATGGCACAACCCTTTCCTAAGCAGTGATATCCCCTAAAGGTATCTAAACCATTGGAAAAGATTTCTGAAAATTGATGAAGCTTGGATCACTAAAGACGAACTTTGATGGCTTGCTCTCGAGCTACTTGAAGAAATGGAGTTGTAACCCCCAAATTCATCTACAAAGGCTCCTCCACTTCTTACCTATGTTCGATGCCACTATCCTTGATTAGGACAATCCCTTCCCTACTTGAAAGAGTCGAATTCTTTTTGGTGGGAGAGAATGATATAGAAAAGAAAATAAATTGGATAATAACTTGGATCCAATTAATTTTTATTGTTGGGTAGGTTGGCGAGTCATTTGGTAATCTAGGATTGTCATTTTTTTTTTTCTTTTGGAAACTAATTAGAGAGATATAATATAATTATATTCCTAATTATAATCTTGTATGTTTCCTGATTTGATTATTTATTTTCTATTTTTCATCAAGGTTGGATCTATAAAAAAAGGATTTGAGTGCATGTGATTATCATCTTTTTCAATCAATACAATTTTTTACTTCTTTTTTCTGTGTAAAAGTTCTCCTTTGTAAGGTTGTTCGCTTTAATCATTTATGGTGCTACGTCAGTCTATTTACTTGTGAATGGTTAACCATTTGAATAGTGAACATTTACAAGTTATACTTATTGGAATTAGGATTATCTTTTTTCTCACTTCCCCTCTGGTTCACTTGGTAAATTTGTAGCACAGTTTATGCACACTTAGAGATCAATCAATCTTCAGAATATTTGTCCTTACTAGAATTTGAAACTCTGATTCTCTTATTTATTCCCTTAAGTACTTTACCAGTTACCACTGCATCTTCAATGATTGTGGATGAAGAGGCACATCAAACTATGAGCTATGCGTATGGCTTATTGGTACTTTGTAGCTATGTAGGTGAGGAAATCCAATCAAAGGCAACTTGCGAAGTTAGCAACCAAACTAGAAGGCCAGAGGGCATTGATCTGAATTACGTGTATTCCATGGCTTTTCTGAAACAGATCAGTAATACTGAAACTCAACCATTTTACACTTCCCTTTTCTTCCATCTCCTTCATTACAATTTTTGCTCCTGTTGTGAAAAGATGGAGCACCTTCAAGCACACACCTTTCATCGCTGCAGATTACAAGACAAGAGACATCCTGACATACCTGTGCAGTATATGTGTTCCAACAAGTACAAGATGTGCCCCTCCCCATCACTTCTATCTTTTCAGCAATAATTGTCATGTCGATCTTCTTCCTGTTTTCCTCTTCTTCTTCCCTACCCCTTGTCATCTCTAGCCCTTTCATGACTTCTCTGGAGGATCCAATCAACGCCTTGGATTTACCTTTTCAGGGAAGGTAAAAGATAAGACTGTTCTGTTTGCCTTTCGGAGCAATATCATTCATTCATTTAAGCAGTTTAGTATCGTCAATCCCATATGATAAAATATAAATAGATAAATTATAAATATTTTGTTCTGGTACAATTGTCTTTTTAGAATTATTTTACATCGATTAGAAATTGATCCTCCACCTATATAAATACCAACTGTGACAACACATTAGGGTGCAACATGCATGACTAATAGTAGCGACACGAGCCCTAAAACTGATACATACAAACATTCAATCACTTCAGTTTTTAGCAGAGTGCTAGAATCCAACAGAAAGGAGAAAATCTACGGAAGGTTAGTTTTTATATTAAAGGAGTTATATAACTACCTGCTACAAAACGAGTTGGCAGAAGATTTGAAACGTTGCAATGAACGTTTGCAATATTAAATGTTGAGGAGATGATTGGTTCATCTCCCTCAATGTTTATTATAATAAAGGTCATCAAAGCATTAGTTACAAACTGATGCTTTCTTCCTGTATGTTTCGCAAAGAGGAAAACCTTTCAATCTCTAATGAGGAAGAAGAGGAAGAGAGAAAGAGATCGTGTGGAGCAACGAGACAAAGACACACAAAAGGAGCAAATACGAGGAAGGAGAATAAGAAGAAAAAAAAAAGAGTTACTGTGGTTCAGCAGCGTGCCTACTCCACAAAAACGATCAAAGTTTTATTAGAATTCTCTTTGCACAACTGAATCATATTCCATTACTCTTGTAATTATATAATAGGTTTAGAATGATCCCTATAAATAGTGCATAAATCCTAGACCCGGTAAAATCGTAACAGAATTTTATTATGAAAAATCGTAACAGAATTTTGTTATGAAAAATCATAACAGAATTCTGTTATATAAAATCGTAATAGAGTTTTATTACGAAAAATCTTAACAGATTTTTCTTCCATGACATCCATCGCATTGACCTTCATCCAAATATGAGTCACCCATCAACAATTTCCACCTTGGTGAATATTCATCCTTTCAAAGTATCTGAACAAAACTCCACTTAAATCTCTGGGTCTGGACTTCCTTCCTCTAGCATCTAGAAATATAGATCAAGTTCAAGCAATGCTTGAACTTCTCTGTGGTCTGCAACATTGTCTGCAGTGTGAACTTTCTCAAGTTAAATTTCTCCAGAAGCAATCATCTCTCTGATCTTGTGAAACCTCACATCAATGTGCTTGGTTCTCGTATGATACACCTGATTCTTCGCCAAATAGATAACACTTTGACTATCACATAACAACTTGATTTCACCTTGCTGAATGCTCAGTTCTTTAACTAACCCTGTAAGCCATAAAACTTCCTTCGCTGCTTCAGCTGCTGCTATGTACTCCGACTCCACATTAGGCAATGCAACAATAGATTGTATCATAGATTTCCAATAGATAGGTCCTCCTGCCACAGTGAACACATATCCTATAGTAGACCTCCTGCATTTAAATCTCCTGCATAGTCTGTATCTAGGTACCCAACAACTGAAAGATCTTCCAGTTGTCTATTGAATATGATGTCATAATCAACTATATTTCTCAAGTATCTGAAAATCCACTTCACTGCATCCCAATGTGGTCAACCAGAATTTGAGAGAAACTTGCTCACTATACTAACTGCTTGCGTCAAATCTAGTGTCGTGCAAACTATAACATATATCAGACAATAAACTACAATGACATAAGGAACCTTTGACATCTCTTGGATCTCGTCATCCGTCTTTGGATACTGTGTACTAGATAACTTGAAGTGATGTGCCAGGGGTGTGCTCACCGACTTTGTATTCTTCATGTTGAACCTATCCAGCAACTTCTCTACATAGTTACGTTGAGACAACCATAAAATCCCTGCAACCCTATCCCTGTGAATCCCTATCCCAAGAATCTTCTTGGCCTCTCCCAAATCTTTCATGTCAAATTCCTTACTCAATAACCTCTTCAATTTGTCGACCTCTTTCATCTTCTTTGCAACAATGAGCATGTAGTAGTAAGAAAACCAGTGATTCATTTTCAAGGCTCTTCACATATATGCAATAATCATACTCACATCTCCTATATTCGTCTTGAATCATGTATGAATCAAAACGTTTATGTCATTGCCTAGAAGATTGTTTCAATCCATAGAGTGATTTCTTCAACTTACAAACCAACCGCTCTTGTCCGGGCTGACTAAAACCCTCATTGTGATATAAAAATCCGCTCCTCTAAATTTCTATGATGAATTGTCGTCTTCACATCCATTTAATCCAACTGCAAATCGTGATGTGCAACCAAAGCCAACCAAAGCCACCGTTCTAATTGTCGTATGTCTTACTACTGGAGAAAAAAATTTCTTCAGTCAAATCCCCTTTTCTGTGAATACTCCTTTGCTACCAACCGAGCCTTGAACTTCACTTCTTTTGCCTCTGACATTGCTTCTTTTTTCTTGAATATCCACTTGCACCCTACAACTTTCTTTCCTTTAGGAAGTTCCACTAGATCCCAAGTTTGGTTCTTATGTAACGACTCCATCTCCTCTACCATAGCACACATCTACTTGTCCTTCTCAGAGCTATGTATCGCCTCCTGAAAGGACATAGGGTCTTCACTACTAGTGATAAGTGCATAAGATACTAAGTCTTCGAATCTGTATCTGGTGGGTGATTTTACGACTCGTCTCGTTCTACCACTAGCTATAGTGCGATGCTCTATGTGCTCTGAACTAGAATCATCGGAGTCATTAGTTTATAGCTCCACCTGCACAATATTTTTCTCCATGTTGCTTTGCAGTGTTTCCTTTCCTTCTTCCTAAGTACGTTGTAGCCTAGCCTTCTCGTCAAACACCACATCTCTGTTGATCACCACCTTGTTTGTCTTAGGGTCCCAAAGTTTGAAGCCTTTAACCCTTTTCTGATACCCCAAAAAAATATACTGCTTTGGCTTCGCATCCAGCTTTGATCTTTCCTCACTAGATATGTGCATAGAAGCTGGGCATCCAAAAACTCGAAAATTAGAGTAATCTACTTGATTTTTTGTCCATACTTCCTCTGATACTTTACTTTCTTTTGCTGTCCTTGGTGATCTATTAATGAGATAGCATGTCATGTTAACTGCTTCCGCTCAGAAATTCTTTGCTAACCCTACATTCAACCTGAGACATCTTGCCTTCTCAATGATTGTCCTGTCCAACCTTTCTTCTATCCCGTTCTGCTGAGGTGTCCTGTGAACCAAGAAATGTCTCATTATCCCATGCTGCTCACAAAATTCCTGAAACATTAAATCTGTGTACTTAGTCTCATTGTTTGGCCTAAGGCGTTTGATCTTCCATCTGGTCTGGTTCTCCACTTTAGTTTTCCATAATTTTAACTTTGCAAAAGTTTCTAACTTGTGACGCATAAAGTATACCCAGACCTTTCGTTAGTAGTCATCAATAAAACTCACAAAATACAAGTGTCCTCCACGTGATGCTATACCAGAGATTCAGAATCCCCTCCACCTTGTTTGTTGCCTTCTTGAATTGCACTTTGCTCTGTTTCCTAAGAACATAAAATTTGCAAAATTCAAGTTTGCACGTCTTGATACCCTTCAACAAATCTCTCTTGTGAAATTCTAGCATCCCACGTTCACCTATATGCCCTAGACACATATGCCACAAGACTGAACTATCCGATTCAAACTACACTGAGGTGGCTCTACCTACAATTGTAGTCTCTATCAACTTATAATGTTCCCTGCTAACTTTTGTCATTTTATTACCATCAGAGCTCCCTTGCTAACTTTTATCATTTTGCTCACTGATTTGTAATTACAACCAATACCATCTAGCATGCCTAGTGAGATTAAATTCTTCCTAGCTCTGGTATATATCTGACATCACATAGGGTTCTGATCACATAATCAAAAATCTTGATTCTGACATTCCCTATGCCGATAACTCTGCATGACACATCGTTTCCCATCAACACTAAACCAAAATCCATTGCCCAATAGGTGTCAAACCACTCTTTGTTTGGAGTCATGTGATATGAACATGCAAAGTCTAAGATCCATGCATCTGTCAGCTACTCTGAACTCGACATAACTGATAACATATCTCCATCACCGTTTTCTGAATTTTCCTCTTTAACTATGTTTGCAGATTTTGCCGAACTATATTTGTTCTCTACAATATGTTTCTTTATCTCTGGACAATCTCTCTTCATATGACCTTTGCCTCCACACTTGTATCACGTGATCACCTTCTTCCTTCTCTACTTAGAACGAGCCTTATTGTCAATACCCGATCCATGTCGAGATTTGCTCCTACTACGCTCTTGGTTGCTATTTACCACAAGTCCTTCTCCGTGAGAAGTTTCATCGCTTGTTATTCTTCCTTTGATGAAAACCTAGCAATGTTGATCTCCTCTAATTTAAGAGTTTTCTTATCCCACATCAAAGTAATAACAAATTCTCGTATATAGGACATGAATGTAGAGAATTCAACAATATCCGCGCCTTGTCTTCATCTTCGATCTTCACATCAACCCGCTTTAGATCACTCACAATCTGGTTGAATACATTGATATGCTGGCTCAGATCGGTTCCTTCTGTCATCTTCAACCCGAATAATTTTTGCTTGAGATACAACTTGTTTATCAATGACTTTGACATGTACCAACTTTCCATCTTTTGTCGAATTGTCATCGGTAACTCCTCGTCCATGACATGGTGTATCACATCATCCGTAAGACCAAGTTTGATTATTGTCACTGCCTTCGCCTGAAATTCTTTCCAATCTGATCTCTCCATGCTTTCCGGTTTCCTTTCTTCTAGTGCCTTCACCATGCCTTGTTGCACTAACAAGTCCTTGACCCTTCTTTGCCATAATTCAAAGTTCCTGGTTTCGTTAAACTTTACCATATCAAACTTCGCAGAAGTTGTCTTTGATATGTTGAAGAAATCCGCCAAAACCTGTAACTCTGATACCAATTGTTGCGCAAAGAGGGGGCAACGCCTCTCAACCTCTAATGTGGAAGAAGAGGATGAGAGAAAGAGATCGCGTGGAGCCAACGAGCAAACACGAGGAAGGAGAAGAAGAAGAGAAAGAAGAAGAGTTACCGTGGTTCGACAGCGTGCCTACTCCACAAAAATGGTCGATGATTTATTAGAATTATCTCTACACAATTGAATCATATTCTATGATTCTTGTGATTATACAATAGGTTTACTATAATCCCTGTAAATAGTGCATAAACCTCAGAATTCTGTTATATAAAATCATAACAAAATTTTATTACGATAAATCTTAATAGATTTTTCTCCCATGACATCCATCGTATTAACCTTCATCCAAATATGAGCCACCCGTCAACACTATATAACTTGGCGTCCAAGAACAATCAAGATGAGAGAATAAGAGAGCAGGAGAAATGATCTAAGGAGAATATTCGAGTAGTGAGAGAGGGATTTGGTTCCTGAACTTTGGGAAGCGCTTTTCGATTTCGTTTCGTGATCGCTCTTCCGACGTCAAGCGGAAATCAAGATCGTCTCAGGAGATTACTATAAGTTTTATTTTGTTGTTTCATGCTAATAGAAACAACAATGGTATCAGAGTAGTGCTTTAGTTCTATAAATGCATAAAACTTGTCTCTTCGTCGAAAAAAATGTGTCTTTGCTGTCGCCACTGCAAGATTACGACTAGGTCGCGATCTGCCACTATTGTTGAGCCTCGAGAGGATGCTGGCTATCAGCTTCCGAGGCCAAAGAGTGTTGGCGACCACGTTGGGAGGCAGACGATCGACAGTCGCAACAACCGCTTTCGTCGTAGCAGAAGAAGTGAGTGTCGCGGTCGCAAAGAAGAAGAAATTTAATCGATTAAACTAATTGATTAAAATAGTTTAATCGATTCAAAAATCTTTGTAAACAATTAAACTGACGAAGAAAATAGTATTTGTACTGTTCCTCCGTCAAAACACTATAATCGATTCAAATAATAGTAATCGATTAAAATGACGAAGCGTCTTTTGGATAAATTTTTGGATTTTATTAAATAAGAAAGGAAAATAAATTCCCTTCTCTCAAAACACATGTAAGAGAAAAAGTTTGATTAAAAAAATAAAAAAAACAAACAAACGAAATAGTATGTTTTTTATAAAATTAATTAAAAAAATAAAACTTTGTGTTTTTAAAATTTTTAATTAATTATGCTTGGATTTGCATGATTACCTAATGGTCCAATTTGAATCGATCTATCTCATTTGAAATAGACCATATCAGATTGGGTTGGTTCAAGAAGATCTTAATTTGTTCAAATTATTGGTTAGTTTAACTAGACTAATTTGATTCAATAATACCTAGATCTAGTTCAAACTATTTGTTGATTTAACCAAATCAATTTATTGTTAAATTAATTGGGATAATTTGATTACATGGGTCAGGCTAACCAAATCATACCAGATTCATTCTAATAGGTTGGATTTGATCAATTGAGTCAAATTGGTTAATGGGTCAAGATTTGATAAAATGAGTTAAATATAAATCAGAACAAACATAGATAAGACATCTCTTTCCAATTAGATTAGTTTTGATTGGAAAGTAGACCGAACATAGGAGCTGGTTAACAGATCCAATATGTCAGTCAACTGAACTTCCCAAATAAAAAAAAATATTTTTCTTATTTGCTCATGTATTTTGTATATATTTGTTCTAGTGAGAATTGAACTTGACCGGGTCCTATGAATGACAACATAAGCTTTTGGAGGAGATTAAGGAGCTAGAATATGACCCGTATCACGGATTCGGATGACTTATTGGTCGGTTTGATTATATATTCTGGAAACTCGAGGGAGAAGGGTGTCCAACCCTGGACGAACACAAAAAGATGAGTTCTGCTAAAGTCACCGCCGGAACATCTTCTTAATATAGCATACCAGCTATTGGATCGCTCTGAAGGACACATCTCATATTCAGAGGGATTTACTTCATTTGGCATGGGATCTTGAAAAATCAAAAGAGGATCCAGATCTCGAAGAAATAAACCTCGAGAAATTTGAGAAGGATCCAGAAATAGATCCCACAGAGGATCTAGAGATAGACCCCGAAGAATTTGAGGAGAATCTAGAAATGAACCTTGAAGAATCTGAGGAGGAAGATCATAAAGAATCAGAAGAAGATCCAGAAGAGTGTGTAGAAGATTCAAAAATGGATCTAAATACGGATTTGAATGGTGATTCTAAGATTGATCTTGCCATTGTCAAGTCCGGGATGAACGAGATAGAATTGCCCACTGCACTAGTATTTTTCCTAGTGGCTAGTGGGAGTAGTGCTAGCTTATCTATGTTATTAGTGTTCTATTTATTTTCGTTGTGTATGAACAATCTTAGCTTATTTTGTTTTTCTAAAAATGATGTAATGGAAACTATTGTTTTGTACATGCAGTGCTATATTCTATGAAAAAGAAAAGCAGTTATCTTATATGTAACTAATTTGCTTATGATTAGTTCAAATTTTATGATTTGTTCATAGTTAATGATTAGTTCATATGAAAATAATTAGTTCATTTTATTTATGATTAATTCATATGAAAATGTTTAATTCATTTAATTATTAGTTTATTTGATGGGGTCTGTGTAATATAATTGATCAATGTTGATTAGATTGACACTTATAAATGATGAGTGGAAACATAGTTATCATTTGATTTTGTAAACTAATTTTAATTTACACTGAGTCAATAATTAATTACATACATATAAGTTATACTAAAATAATAAATAATGTGTTTATTTATGTAGATTATAGCAACTAAAAACATCATAGTTGAACCCAATAAGGAAGAAAAATTATATGGGGATAATTACAAAATTTGACATCTCAAAAACTGGTTGATGGTTCTATAGCACAGCATAGACATAACCTTGATGCCTATAAGGCATGGAAAAGAAAGGACTCCCTTGCTAAGGGAATATTGATTAGTTCAATGGTGGATGACCTAGTATTTGACTATGAGTCATTACCATCAGCTCATGTTGTCTGGGTAGCCCTTAGAGAGAAATACGGTGGAGTAAGTCTGAATTAGTTTCATTTTAAGTTCGACAGCTATAAAAGGCACTCGAATATTACCATGACCCAACATCTGAGAGAAATGGGTAATATGATTTGAGAGCTTAAGACTGCTAGTTATAAGTTGACTGATGAACAATAGGTTCAGACAGTTATCCGTTCCCTTCCTGATTCTTAGGAAATGATGAAATAGAACCTTACTCACAATGAGAGTATTAAGACTTTCACTAATGTCTCATGCCATATTGAACTAGAGGTGGAGAGAATAAAATCCGCAAGGATATTTGGTCAAGCTTTTATAGTTGAAGGTTCTGATCCAAGATTAAGAAAAGATGGTTTAAGAATGGAAAGGGAAAGGAAAAAGAAGCTGGTGTTGCTGTTGGGCAAGACCCAATCAAAAAGTTTCATGAGCATTATGTTGCTAGTGTAGTGCTGTTGATTCTTATCCTTTGTGGATTATAGATTCAAGCGCAACAGACCATGTAACTTATTATCGGGCTACATACGTAGAGTACTGTTGGGTACCAGCTAACAACAAATGGATATATGTGAGAAATAATGCAAGAATTGAAGTAAAATGAATTGTCACATGCAAGCTCAACCTACGTGGTGGATGAACCTTGTTTCTGCATGATATCTTGTATGCTCCTGAGATTCAATAAAATCTGGTTTCCGTCACTTGCTTTCTTGATTTAGGTTATAGTGTAAATTTTTATAGTTATTGTGTGGAACTTCTAATTAACTTCGTGCTAATTGGGCATGATTATGTAACAAATGGTTTTATGGTTCTTGATGTAAAATCAAATAATAATGATGGTTGTTTTTCAAACATTGCTCTTACTAGTAATGCTGATGTTAATGATGAAATTTGACATGCTAGACTATAATATATAGGATAAGAACGAATGGATAGATTAGCTAAAGAGGGCCTTTTAGACTCCCATGCTAAGATAATTAACTTGTCTATATATGAGCATTGTTTTGCTGAAAAGATAACTAAAAACTATTTGGTAAGACTATTAGGGCTAAATCATCATTGCAATTAATTCATTCGGATATTTGTGGTCCAATGAATGTGAAGGGTAGAAATGGAAGTTCTTATTTCATTAGATTTATTGATGATTTCACATATTTTGGTCATGTGCATTTGATTTCTCACAAATCTGAAGCATTAGACTGCTTCAATAGTTACTTGAACGAAATTAAGAATTAATTGGAACGTAAGGTTAAAACCTTGCTCACTGACCGTGGAGGTGAATATTTGTCTGCTCAGTTCAAGATAATATGTAATGAGAAAGGGAATATTAAATAGCTAACTATCCCTAGAACTTCACAGCAAAATAGGATTGCTGAAAGAAGAAATAGGAACATTCTTGAAATTGTTAGGTCTATGATGGCACAAGCTAATTTGTCGATCTCCTATTAGAGAGATGCATTATTAGTTGCGACCTATATATTTAACAAAGTATCTTTAAAGTCAATTCCATCTACTCCATATAAACGTTAGACAGACAGAAAATCATATTTGAGTAATCAAAGACCTTGGGGTCAACTGCCTATGTCACAATAAGCCTCACGAATATGGAAAATTATGACCCAAAGGTAAGAAATTTATCTTTATAAGATATTCTGAGACTTCTAAGAGTTTATTGGTGAGCGACTAGATGAAACCATCTCTAAAATAGAGTCAAGAGATGCTACTTTTCTTAAAACTGAGTTCCGAACACGAGGTGAAGTTGATAAGACAATTTCTCTATATGCAATAGAGGAGGAGGATAATGTTCCTTTATCAACAAATCAGGAGATACCTAAATCTAGTCAATCTAGTGGGAGTAATTTATTACTGAATGAGTCAGTTTCTCAATAGTCTAACCTACGAAGAAATAGTCGTTAGATTATTCCTTGGAGAAGGCTTGACATTGAGAATGAGACATTAATGATTCTCTCAGTTGACGATGAGGAACCTCGAACATTTGAGGAAGCTTTGAGATGCTTAGTTAGAAAGAGGAAAGCAGATGGATCGATTAATCGATACAAAACTCATTTAGCTGTAAAAACATATACCCAAATGGATGGTATTGATTTTGAAGAGACATTCTCCCCAGTTATAAAGTTTGTGTCAATACGTGTCATCCTAGCTATAGTAGCACAATTGACATGAAATTACAACAGATGGATGTAAAAATAGCTTTCCTTAATGGTAATCTTGATGAGGAAATCTATATAGCACAACCAGAATGTTACATTATTGAATGCCAAGAGAAAAAAGTATGTAGACTCTGAGAAGTCTATATATGGACTAAAGCAAGCGTTAAGACAATGGAGCATAAGATTTAATAAAGTCATTTTATCTTATGGTTTCAAAATGATCAATGAGGATTATTGTGTTTACCTAAGAAAGGAAAAAGAGAAGTTTGTCATTTTATCATTATATGATGATGATATGCTAATAGTCAGAAGTGACTCAAGTGTGTAATAGAAGTCAAATTGTGGCTTTCATCACAATTTAACATAATAGATATGGGAGAAGATGAGTACGTCTTAGGAGTGAAGATCATTATAGACCGATCGAAAAGACTTTTGGATTTATCTCAAGAGACTTATATCACTAAGATGCTACAACACTTCAATATGTCTGATTGCAACATTGAACAGACACTTGTAGTGAAAGGTACCGTTCTGAGCAAAATTATGTATCTCAAAACTCTTGAGGAAATAGCCAAAATGAAGAAAAAAATCATATGCCAGTACAATTGATAGTTTAATGTACACTATGTTGTGTACTCGTCTTAATATAAGTTATAATGTTGGCTTAGTTAACCATTTCCAAGATCGAGACACTGAAAAGTAGTGAAGAGGATGTTAAAATACTTCAAAAGGATAACAGATTATTATATCTATTTTTAAGGATCTAAGATTAGTTTGAAGGACTATATAGATGCAGATTGGATAGGAGACCTTAATGACAAAAAATTCACATCTGGTTATGTCTTCTTGCTTAATGATGACATTATCTCATGGACTAACATAAAGCAGACTTATGTAGCCTTGTCAACAATGGAAGCTGTGTGGCTTGACTTGTGTAGCATTGTCGATAATAGAAGTTATATGGCGTGACTTTTATAGCCTTGTCGACAATAGAAGCTATGTGGCTTATGCAGTGGCTATGCAAGAGACTGTCTAGTTAAAATGGTTCCTGAAGCATCTGAAAATTGCTGAGGCAGGGTACTGTGATAGTTAAGCTGTTATACTTTTTTTCAAAGACCCCAAATATCCCAGCAAAGGCAAGCATATATAAATTAAGTATAATTTTGTAAGGATATTGTTTGACAAGAAAATGATAATTCTTGAGTATATCCCTACACGTATTATGTTTACAGATTCTTTTACTAAGCCATTAACTAAAGAGTCATTTTAAGGATATGAGAAGTCTTTGTGGCTTTGCAAAATGTAATACGCTGTAAAATGTCATGATCTATTCATTGTATATATCTTTGTTACATTTGAGAAAAAAAAGGTCTCGATAAGCATATTGACAGATTGAGATTGATCTACTCACATGAACAATCATCTCTATTTGTTAAGTATAGATAGAGGTAAGACCGTTACTTATAGGACAACTTATGTAGCTGTGAATAAAGACATACTCATAAGTTAAAGTCGCCTTGATAATTGTATCAAGATAAGATCATTTATATAATGATTGGAGTAGATGTATCCGCCATTTACTAAATCTGCTTAAAGCCAGATTGGAATTCATATGTTGAATTCAAGATTAGACATTAAGTATGTCTAAATCGAAATATGTACAATGTTAAATCTTAGAAAAAACATGCGCTCTTTTTAGTAAAGAGAATAATATCGTAGCATGTAATTCATTCCATATGTGTTATGACGACAAAAAAGGTAGTAGGTAGGGGTGTCAATTCGGGTGGGTCGGGTCGGGTTGGGTCGGGTTGGATTTTTTTTTTATTTTTTTTAACCCAACCCGAACCCGACCCGAACCCGACTTCAACCCAAAACACCTAAACCCGAACCCGAACCCGACCAACCCGATCAACCCGAACCCGACCCATATAACCCGAAAATTCGATTCAAAACGACTTTTTTGGGCTATTTTCCCTATAATTCTTCACTTTTATCTCAATACTCCATCATTATCATACAAACATGATATTAATATACATAAAAACATCTAAATTTTTAAAATAAAATTTGATTTAACCCTAAAAAATCCCACAAAACCCTATATTTAAGTCAACCCGGGTCAACCCGAACCCGACCCGACCCAACCCGAAAATATTTAACCCTCCAACCCGAACCCGACCCGAACCCGAAAATGCCCAACCCGAACCTGATTTTTTTCGGGTCGACTCGGGTTGGGTCGTCGGGTCGGGTTCATTTTTGACACCCCTAGTAGTAGAAGAATGGATCACTGCTTCTCTACTATGTGAGACCCTTGAGATTATAAGTTAATCTCAATCTTACCTCGAGTGACTATTTAGCTGTCTACTTGAAGTTCTGATCAGTGTTTGCTATTTTAGCATGTTTCCTATTGGCTATGAGTGATTCGGTCTATAGAGCATAACATAGGAAAGTCATTGATTAGAATGAAGAGATTTTAGCTAAAAAGGAAAATTAAGATCGATTTATATTTGTGACATTTATTCACTGGTGTCAATTACATTTTTAGTTCAGTACATCAAATGTAATTGTGAATAATTATATTGATTGGAGATGTTGAACACTTGATATAATAGTCATTGTGAGTGATTAAAAATGTTCATGTTGATGTAAATAATTTAATCTAGGATAAAGATAAGTTATTGATGTCTCTGATTCATTTTATAGAGTAGCTATATAAGGTGTAACAATCTTCTTAGCAATAATGCTCAGTGTGCTTGCTATCGTACGAACCATTTTACCTAATGTATGGAATGGATGTTCTTATTTGGTCTTTGTAACTAATTAATTTTTCCTCTGGTCTTTGTGACTTGATCATCATATAGTCTATGTGACTTATTTGATCTTTGTGACTAATTAATATTTTACTTTGGTCTTTATGACATGATCATCTTGTAGTTTATGTTACTGACATGGTTTATGTGGTCATATAACTATTATGGATTGACTTGGACGAGTGGAAGATGTTGGTAGAAGATTTGAAATGTTGCAACAAATGTTTGCAACATTAAACGTTGAGGAGATGATTAGTTCATTTCCCTCAATGTTTATTGCAATAAAAGCCATCAAGAACAATCAAGATGAGAGAATAACAAAGCAGGAAAAATGATCTGAGGAGAACATTCGAGCAGTGAGAGAGGGATTTAGTTTGTGATCTTTGCGAAGAACTTTTCGATTTCATTTCGTGATCAATCTTCCGACGTCAAGCGAAGATCAAGATCGTCTCGAGAGATCACTGTGAGTTTTATTTTGTTGTTTCATTCTAATAGAAACAACACGGTGTCAGTAATTTGGTACACCAGAAAGGCGACAGAGAGCCGACACAGTGGTAATGTGCGTATATAATGTCGGCGGTCCCGATTAACATTTTGGCGGTCCTCTTCCTCCTGGTCCAACCGATTGCCTAGGTGGTTTGTGTCCTATCTCTATAGTGTTAGCATCACTATCTGATTCATATCGAACCACGTTGAACCAACTGTCGAACTCATTGTTATATATTGATTCCGTCTAAAAGCTAAGAAGACAGAATTACCGATGTGATGTGGTTGGAATGCTGACCAAGTCGTCATGCCCTAGAGGGGAGGGTATGATGAGTTGTCCTCTATGTTGATCAAGTCATCAAAAAACCTCTAGTCAATACTACATACAGACAGCGACCAGGTTGCCTCGGTCCCTATCACCCCGATGCTCGAGGCAGATCTCACGAACATATAAGGAACATGCTAATAGTATAGTGATGAAATAAATAGAGAATGAGTATGATTACGTACTCTGGCCCAAGGGGGCATCCTCTGACGGATCTGGTGGATCAGTGAGCTAGTTGTGGTGTTGATCGAGTCATCGTGACTTAGAAGAATAGATGAATGTGAGCCGGAGGAGCAAGATCTGACGACACAGAATTGGATGTGACAGGGATCTGTCGGCACGGAGCTAGATGCAGTTTGGATCGCTGGAATATGACAGCGGCATGCAGGCCGGAATACAATAGTGGTTCGAAAGCTGGAACACAATAACGGCTCGATGGTCGGAATAGAATAATGACTCAAAGGCCAGAACACGACAATGGCTCGATGACCGGAACAGAATAGTGGCTCAAAGGCCGGAGATAGGCTAGATCAAAGGGGCAAATGTTGGATCGTCATTGGACATGTACAGTCGGTTGGATTGGAGGGGCATATGATAACGAGGACGGTCCGAAGGACAACGCCAGCCGCTGAAAATGGTGTCGCCCAACTGTAGGCGGTGCCAACTGGCTATGAGCAACGTCGGCCGCTGGAGGTGGTGTCGCCCAGCTGTGGGCGCGAGGAGGGAGAAGGCGTATGGGCTGCCGACATGCGCGAGAGAGAGAGGCAGCGTCGGAATGGGGGAGAGCGACTGTTGGAGACCGCGCCGGAGGCGGTGGCCGCTGGTGGCGACGACTTGTGGAGGCATTGCTCATGTGAAGGAGGTGTGGTCGGCGAAGGCGCGGCTAGAGAAAACAACGGCGTTGTTCATGCTAGGAAGAAAAGGGGCAGCTGGCGAGGGTGGCTACTCACGTAAGGGGAGCTGGTGATGCGGCCTCCTCTAGCGAGGCGGCAACAGATGGTGGGGCGGCGTAAGAGGGAGGCGGTGCGGCGACGACCTCGTGCATGAGAGGAGCCGTGCATACACAAGAAGAGGAATGGATTGGTCGACGGTCGGCGGCATGCTTGTCGTCCAGCATGCTTGATCGACGACAGTGGGCTAGCGAGGGAGGACAAGGCATGCCTCTCAAGTAGCGACGGAAGAACCCAGTCTAGTGGCGGCGGCCTTCCCCCGCCTTAAGCCCCCTTTTTTCTTTTCGTAGATAAATAGTACGCACCTGAAAACCAAAACCCTCCCCATGTCAAAAAGACCAAAATACCCCGTCTTTATCAATTCTTTCTAAGTCCCCAAGGATACAACCGCATCCTATACAATGGGCTAGTTTAGGGTTAAGAAATTTCTATTGAGAGCCAAACTTTAGATGATTTATTATATTCTATCATTAAAAATTATCACTAAAAATTAAGGATGAAAATATTAAAAACAGACCATTTTTATTGCTACGAAATTGTAAAATGATCATTTTCTTATAATAAAGATTTATCTAGGTTTAATTCATTTTCTTATTCCTTTCATTCACATCATGATGATATAAATAAGGTATAGAATATATCTTATAGAAGTTAGTATTTCTTAGTGGATTGTTCGTACAACTCGACTACCTTAATTAGTTCGTCTAACAATCGATGAGCCTAATTAGCCCAACAAATATATTCAACTTGACATATTAGCTGTGACAATCGACGAAATTAGTTGTCTTATATGATTGACCATTTGAATTTAGCCAAATTAATATGCTCTATTAGTTTTTTTTTGGAAAAACACTTGTAAACATTTAGGATGTGCTTGATTGAGGGGAATAAGAGGGCAGATCCGACCGCTTTTGCGGTCCAGAGGATGGTCCCTAAGCATGTATTGGTGGGGATGAATGATCCCTACCTATTTTATAAGTGGAGGTCATGTATTATACCAATGCATGCTTAGGGACCATCCTCTGGACCGCTAAAAGCGGTCTAGAGGATCCAGGCCCGAGGAATAATGTATAATTTTGATTATCCATATTGCGGTCCAGAGTATCCGGGCCCGAGGAATAATGTATAACTTTGATTATCCATATGAGGTTACGTATGATAACTCCATTTGGTTCTGATAATAAATAATTTCTAAGTCATGATATATGCCTGCCACGTAAAGTTGGCATGCAATCCTAAATTAGATTGCTTCCAAAAGGAAGATTTTGGATGATTTCGAAGTTAACAATATTTTTTTACCAAAATTATCCTTCAATTTTGGAGGTATTTCAGACAAAAATACCTCTAAATTTTTATCAAATTTCAATCTGTCTGCGCAATCTGCCAGAAAATCTCCAATTCTCCTTCTCCCTCCGCCACTGTCTACTCCACCTCCTTCCTCTGACAGCACCTTCTCCCTCCACCGCCGTCTACTCCTTAGCTTTCC
Organism: Zingiber officinale; assembly: GCF_018446385.1. Taxonomy (NCBI): domain Eukaryota; kingdom Viridiplantae; phylum Streptophyta; class Magnoliopsida; order Zingiberales; family Zingiberaceae; genus Zingiber; species Zingiber officinale. The sequence goes on along the minus strand of NC_055992.1, from coordinate 90,974,047 downwards.
TCCGACAGCGCCTCCTTCTCCCTCCACCGCCGTCTACTCCTCCACTTTCCTGTTGGTTGTCAGGTTGGTGCTGGGGCATCCAAGAAGAGTCGACCAACTACAGGTATTTTGAATCCATCCATTGAGAAAGTATTTACTTGATTTTTAGTGGATCTTCATTTCAAGATCCATGATTTTGTGATTTTGCGATTTTGTTTGCTTTGATTTGGATCCCCATTTGGATTTTGGGATTTTGTTTATCCAAGGCAAGTATTTATTTGATTGATGTACAGCAAGATTGTTTAGATTTTAGGAGAGTTTTATCAGAAGTCCTTCCCCTTTGTCTTCGGCTTTCGATGAAAAATACCATCTTCCGCCTTTGCCTTCTACCTTTCCCTAATCGGGTGCCTTAGTTGACAATCTGACCCTTGCTTTTCTTTAGCTAAAGAATGGCAGCTACCTGACCTGAATGTTAGTTATTTCTAGATCAGAATTTGTTAGCGTATAGCATATTGGTCACGTGAATTAATTGATGCATTCTCTATATTGTGGTAATCAAATGTGCGATCAGAAAATTTGCCTTTCTATTTTTTTTTTCAGAATGTCTCATTCTTCTTGAAGATTTATTTGGTGCTGGCATGTTGTTGTTATAGTTACGGTTTGCTTTTTTGTATTTACTTGTTTCTGTATCTCGGGCTTTAATCCTTATGACTGTTTGGATTGTTTGTGGATGGGAAGGTATGTTTTTTGTATTTACCTGTTTCTATTTCTGTTGGAATAAATTATTAGATCTAGAAAATTAGCTTCTAATTCTATGCTTTAAATTCTAATTAATAAGGAGACGTAATTAATTCTGATCAGATGAGCAACTTTGGGTTGCTATGGAGGAATTTCATTGGCAAATGTCAGTGGAGATAAGACACTAAATTTGTGGAGGTAGAGAGGAACAAACATACTTTCATGCAATATTGGAAGAACAATCTTGGTAGACGGTCAACAATTCGCTACTAAATTATGTCAAATTTTGCATCTAAATTTATCATATGAAATGGACTTCTAAGACAATGTCTGATAACTTGCAGTGCTCCTAGAATAAATATTGTGTTTGATGACATCACTTAGATACATTTATTTTGTCCATGAGTAGTATTTTCTAATTTATATGAGTCAGTATATGAGCTGAATGTCATTCCATCTCTGAAATTTTAGGAGAGGCTATCGTTGGTTTCTGAGGACCACCTCAAAATATTAGTTCCTGGATCTCACTTAATGTGATCAACCTGATATTTTATTTCACTTTGTTCCTAGAAGTTCTTTAATTTATGGCACTTTCCTATTTATTCAGGATGCAATATCAAAGTGTTTGAGCTCTTCAATGGAGGGGGAGTAGTTGTTCTTGCTTGTGTTAAAGTCAAGTCTGAATTAATTGTTGAAGGGAGGTGAGCAACTGGTGGGTCTCCTCTTATAAAAAAAAAAATGATTAACTAGGTTGGGTAACGTCAAGTCTGGGGTGATGGGTCCCCTCTTATAGCCACGGTAAAGAGATGTCATTCGCAACTTATTTATGATGGATTCTGTTGTTCTTTGATATATATAAAACTGTGTGATTATAGGTTCATTCCTAGGAATATGAATCGGAATGAGAATTATTGTATTGTGGAATGGGAATGGGTATGAGCATGGATATCACTCTTAAAAGCCATGTTTGGTTAGTTGCATATTTTTTATCGGAATAAATCAAAATTTCTTTTTTTACCCTTAAAGGAAAATAAGAGAAAAAATTATATGAGAGAAAGATGAATGTGAGAGAAAAATATGATGAAAGAGAATGATGAGAGAGAAAGTATGAAGAGAGAGAAAGTGTGATGACAATGAATGAAGAGAGAGAAAGTGTGATGAAAAAAATGAGAAAAGAGAGTGTGATAGGAGAGAGCATGATGAGAGAAGATGAGAGAGAAAATACGATGTGAGAGAAAGTATGATGGGTGAGGATGAAGAGAGAGAAAATGTAATGAGGAAAAATGAGGAGAGAGATTGAGAAGAGAGAAAGAAAGTAAGATGAGAGAGAAAGTGTGATGAGAAAAAAAAGAGAATAGTGAGTGTGATGGGAGAGATTGAGGAGAGAGAAAGTATGATGAGAGAGAAAGTGTGTTGAGGAAAAAAAAAAGGAGTGTGACAAGAGAGATTGAGGAGAGAAAAAATGTGATGAGAGTGAAAGTGTGATAAGAAAAAAAGATAAAAGAGAGTGTGATGGGAGAGATTGAGGAGTGAGAAAGTATGATGAAAAAAAAGAAGGAAGAGAGTGTGATGGAAGAGATTGAGGAGAGAGAAAGTGTAATGAGAAAAAAAAAGTGTGATAGGAGAGATTAAGGAGAGAGAAAGTGTGTGATAAAATGACGAGAGAGAAAATATGATGAGAGAGAACAAGGAGAGAGAAGTGATACGAAAGAAAAAATAAATAAATATATTTTGATATTTGATATTAAGGGAAAAAAATTTAATTTTAGGTCAAGGGTATTTTTGGAATAAGGGAATATCTTGATTGATGAAAATGGGGTAATAGCTCATTGAAGGGGAAGTACATGGGAATGAGCTATTACCCAATTTCAAGGATTCATTCCCTTATTTGTATTCCTATTCCCATAATTCAAACATTAAAAATGGCAATCAATGATTCTCATTCCCATTTCCTACTCCTATTCCCCTAAATCAAATGCCCCTTAGGTTGGGTAACGTCGAGCCTGGGGTGATGGGTTCTCTCTTATAGCCACGGTAAAAAAATGTCATTCGTAACTTATTTATGATGGATTCTGGTGTTCTTTGATATATATAAAACTGTGTGATTATAGGCATCATGCATAAATTATTGAAACATGCATGTCCACATGAAGAAAGCTGCCTATTCATCCAACTTCAGGCTGAGGTTTATGGCAAAGGCTACTGTTTGTCTTGTACATAAGGCATTTTCAACGTTTGAGTTATTCTTATTTAATAAAAAATGATGCATCTCTTCTGGAGATGATAGCTTCTCGTTCACTTTCTTTGGGTGATTTTTATTTTGTTATAACTGAACTGGAAATTCAAATGTGACTTTCAGTGAGTAGCTACTAAAGTAATCAAGAATTAATTGACGGAGAGCATCCATGTCCTGGAGCAAAACTTGGATTCAAAAAATATTTACATCCATAAAATTAATTATATTTATTTATTTTATATATTATCAACTAATTATTATCATTAATATTATTAAATATTAATATTATTAATTTAATTTATTCTAAAAAAATAATCAATTATCAAATTGATTTAGTTACAAAAATATTTAAGGTTAAATCAAGGATAATATAGTAAATATTAAATTAGGTTATACATTAAAACCTCCAAATAAATAAATTTTTATTATATTATTTAAGATTGAATCAAACAATATTAAGTTATATTTTATTTCTAATAATATTAATTATATAATTATCTGGTAATTATATAACCAAGATTATCCTTATAATTAAAAATTTTGTTTTGAGAAATACTATACAAATATATTTGCAAATCCTTCCAATTTTTTTTAAAGTCACAATTCATTTGAAAAATCTAATGTTTAAAAATTATTATTTGACAAACTTTTTGTAAAGATTTTTTTTTTTCAAAATTGTCTTAATTATCAGCATATTTTCTTTTTAAAATTTACTTAACTCGTCTTTAAACTTGTGCTAAAATTGTTTACTATTTTTTTAAAAATATTTTGAAAAATACTTATCTGTGAAAAATTGTTTCAAAATAGTTTTTTTTTAAAAAAAAAATAACTAGTGAATCGAAACTTTGTTTTATTCCAATATTATTTTAAAAATCATGTTTTTCAAAAGTATTGAAAATTTTGTTTCGAAAAGTTTATATGAAAATATTTATTAAATTTATTTTACTTGAAAATTGTATTCATACTTTAAAAGAAAAACATGTGTTAAAATTCAGTTTTATATATGTTAAAAATTTATACTTAAAAGTAATTTTGAAAAATAATTTGCAAATGATTTGAAAACTACTTCCAAACTTTAATAGTTGAAAAATATTTTGAAATTCATACTTGAAAATGTATTACTTAGATGAAAAACATGTGTTAAAAACTCAGCTTCAAAAAGTATTTTGAAAAAAATTGGTTGTTTTCAAAGTATGTTTCAAAAAGTTATTGGAGAAAATTTTGGATTCTAAAATGTGTTTGCAATCTGTACTTGGGAGAAAAACTTAAATGATTTTGACTTTCAAATCTTATGCGTGAACTAGCATTATTTTTTAGAAAATTTCTTTAAACATATTGATTGATGCTTATTAGTTGCATAGATGGCTATTCATGTATTAAATTTTTTAATGAATGGAGGGTAATGTGTTAAGTTAGAAAAACTGGAAAACTTACTCAAACCATCCTAGAAAAGTTAACCTTACTTTTTTATTTGTTATTTTTTTTCTAACTTTAACTCAGATTGTTATTGCATCAAAAAGAGAGATTATTAATACAATTAACATCAATGGTCAAACTCAGATTTTGATAATAATAAATAATTTAAAGTTAGATGTTGTGTGATCTAACATTATTATCAAGTGTGTAGAAATTGATGTATCTAGTTGACTTGACACCATGCTGAAGTCTAGTTAGGTTTGAAGACCTGATAACTGACATGAAGTCTAGATAGGTCAAGGAGTGACCTGATATTTGGTAGGAAAAACAACTGGGTCTGCAGGACCTAACAGTTGGCTGAAGTTCAGTTGGGTCTGCATACCTGACAATTGGCAGGAAGACCTGGTGGGTCAAGAGGCAAGTCAAGTGACTGTAAATAGTAAGGTAAGCACTGAAGGAGAGTGATTCAGTGAGGATAAATTCCAGTAGGGACTATAGGCGCCGGTCCAACTTAGGTCCATTTTGAAAATCTAGGTTGAGACCAAGACTAGATCTTAGTCTAGATAAGACAGGATCTAACTCATAAATATATATACATTGTTCATGCATATATTTTTCTAACTCTGTGTTATAGAAACAAACGTAGATCTTCGAATTCTGCACGTATAACAACTGATAGAGTTTGATTCTGAGTTTGAAATCAAATGATATGACCTCTGAAAGATTGATGTGTAAAACCAATATATTGGAGGCGCCTCGGATGGATTGGAGGCACTCTGGAGAGCTCTGGAGACACCTCAGAGTGCTTTGGAGGTGCCTCAGAGAGCATGGAAGATGAGGAGATAAAAATCCGCAAGTTGTGGGTTTTATCGACTCCGAAGATGAGGAGATAAAAATTGCTTATGGAGGCGCCTCAGACGAAGTTGGAAGTGCCTTCAATAGTCTATATAAGTCCTGTTCGAGTAGCATTCAACACACATCTCCTCTACGAGCTGCGAAGACCATTCTACTATTGCGAACACACCCTACTATTGTTGTGCTACTACTCTGTGACTTCAAACTGTTGCTAGCAGACCGATACTAACTCCTGAGCACTTCCTGATCTTCTTTCTGCGAGTTGGTAACAAAGTTAAATATTGTTTTTATTATTACTTGCAAAAAAAAGAACGTAGAATGTTATACTTCCCTTGCTTCGATTTTTTGTATTTGATTTCCACTTCCGGAGGTGCTGGAAGAGGTTTATAGTGGATTACCTATCGATACGGTATGAGGGATCGTGAGACTTGGAGTATGAGTCGTCGAGGACTCCGAACCAAGTAACTGATCGTGTACTTGTGTTTTTGTTTCTATTTTTGTTTAATTTCGCTGCGCACTTTGCTTTATAAAATTGAAAAAGATAAGTTTTTTAAATACACGTGATTCACCCTCTTCCCCCCCCCTCCCTTCCCCTCCTCACGTGCGCACTGATCCTACAAGTGGTATCAGAGCTCTGCTAGCCCTAAATTGGTGCAATCACCAATCAAGCAGGGGGGGTTTATTTTCTATTTTTTTTGCTTTACTTTTTCGATTTTAAGTTTTTCGAATTAATCTAAATTGGTATAATTACCTTTTCAGATAGATTTTTTTTATTATGATTTCCTCGAATTGTTTGAAATTAGTGCAACACAACCCGAGCTTTATTATTTTTCCTCTTCTTCCCACACTACTTATCCCAAAACCTAGTTTTGGAATTTCTTTTTAATTGTGTTGTGCAAGAAATTGGAGCACAAAGAGACGCTCGCACAAAATATCAATGAACAACCACCATACGATCAAGAAGATTTCAACTTCTGAAGACGAGCAAGGGAATGATTCTTAGGGAGTCAAAATTTCGACAATGTGCTGATATTGAAAAAGCCTTCTTGGGATTCAAAATTGAACAAAAATGTAACTAAGTTAATTTGTAATATTTTACCTAACAATGTATTATACAGATTAAAAAAATTTGAGAATGTGTATGATCTTTGGACCAAGTTGATCAAGTTTTACAAGGAGTCGTTGAAGCAGGATGATCAAGTTAGAGTCAAACCAAGACACAAGTCTGAATCAACAGAAAAATTGACAGAATTAGGAGTTGTGCTTGAGGTTAGTACAATTTACTAAAATACTCATGTTAGTAGAGAATTAAATAATGTGTATGATAATTTAGATAATTATGAAATTAAGACGTTGATCAAATTGGTATCAACCTTGACTTGGTCAAATAAAACATTGACGAAATCAATTCAAATAAATTAATTAATTTAGAAAATTTAAAATTAAAAAAAATAGAAATAATTAATAATTTAATTAATTCAAATATTAAAATAAATTCTAATCTAAAACTTAAAAATGATAAAATAAATTGAGATAATGTCAATCTAGAAGTTTTAATCCAAAACAAAGATAATTTAATTAATAAAAAATTAAATCTTAAAGATAGTAGTATGGATAAAACTAATCTAATAAATTTAATTAATAATATAAATTTAAAAGACACAGAAAATATAAGGATAAAATTAAAATCAAATCTAATAAATTTAAAATTAAATATTAAAGATAACATCTTAAACAAAGATAATCTAGTAAATTTAAAATTAACTATTAATAAAAAGTTAAATATTAAATATAAATCTTTAAATAAAGATAATTCAAATAATTTAATTATTTTGAAATTAGAAATTAATAAAGACTTAAATATTAAATATAATCGATTAAACAAAGATAATTTAAATAATTTAATAAATTTAAAATTAAAAGAAAATTTAAATATTAAGTAACTTCTTTAAAAAAGAAAGTTATCCCACTTAATTAATTCAAATTAAAAACTTAAATTTAAATTACAATTAATTAAATATTAATTAAATCTTAACTAAAAATTAATTAAGCTTAATTAAACAAAACATAAATTATATGATTAAGGGGGATTTCAAATTTGTTGGCAACTCTAAAACAATAGTTTATCAGTTTGAGTAATTAGGAATAGATGAAAAAATAACTTGACTTTTGTTCAACCTATTTCTAAGGTCGGGCGAGATGATAGTATATTAGAGAAGTTGTCTAGAGAGTCAAGTAGGATAAAGCGTATCCTGCTTGGTCTACTTAGCTAAATGAAACTAACTGAAGTAATCTCGTCACATCATAGACTAATTAGAACCAGGTTTATCAATATGAAAAATAAATATTTAATTTCTTAAAAAGACTTTATCTAGAAGTGATCGTTGCTCCGATATCCAAAAAGGACCCTGTGACACGCCATAGCTTGGAAGTCAATTTTTAAAATATACATTTAATTGACTAACGGCTCAACATGTGTCAAAAATTCTTTTAAAATCTCTTTAAAATATTTTAAAAATTATTTTTATAATTATTTGAAAATATTTTAGAAATTATTGTTAAATTCTTTTTAAAAATATTTTAAAATCATTTAAAATTTATTTAAAAAATATTTTTAAAATCTTTTAAAAATTATTTTTAAAATCTAAATAATTATTGAGTAAAAAATTAAAACTTATTTGAATAAAACTCAAAATATTAAACTAAATTCAACTCAATAACTCAATTTAATGAAAATTTAGCATAAACTTAACTTTAATTAATATCTAACCTTAATTGAGAACTTAGTTCAACATTTGAAAATTTAATTAACCTTAATTTAGTTTAATTTAACCTAATTAAAAATTTAATGTAACTTAATATAATTTAACTTAATCAAATTAATTTATCAATTAACATAACCTATAATCTAATCAAATGTTAAATGTAGCCTTCATTAAAACCTTAACTTAGTTAAAACTTTGGTTTAAACTTCAACCATATATTAAGTCTAATTAAACATTAACCTACTTATTAATTAAATTACCTTGCTAAAATCTCAAATTTAATTAATTAAACATTTATCTCAATTTAATCTATTAATACAAAATCGATCTCAATTTAACCCAAAATTCAAAATTCAACTTGACTTAATAATCTTTGAAAATATATTATCAAAGTTTAACTAATATTAGCACCTTAAACAAACCCAAACCCTAATGTCAAGTTGAGTGTAAATATAAACTCAAGGGGAAGAATATATTAAACTTTAGTATTAATAGATTTCATAGTTTAGGGGGAGTGTCAACTTAAAGGGGAGAAACTGTTTTAAAAAATTGAAAACCTCTTTGAAAGATAGTTTCAAAATTACTTTAAAAACTCTTTTGAAAATTGTTTCAAAATTATATTTTAAAAATAGATTTGCAATTGTCTCAAACATTGCTTTGAAAAACTTCTTTGAAAAAACTTTGAAATATATTTAGAAAAATACTTGCAAACCTTTATAGTTGAAAAAAATGTTTTGGAATATACTGTACAAATATACTTAGAAATCCTTCCAATTTTTTTAAAATCACTATTCATTTAAAAAATCTAATGTTTAAAAATTATTATTTTACAAACTTCTTTGTAAAGATTCTTTTTCAAAATTGTCTTAATTATCTACTTATTTTCTTCTTAAAATTTACTTAACTTATCTTTCAAACTTGTGCTAAAATTTTTTACTATTTTTTTTTGTTTTGTTAAAAATATTTTGCAAAAAACTTATCAAAAATTATTTTAAAACAGTATTTTTTCTAAAAAAATAACTAGTGAATCAAAACTTTGTTTTATTCAAATATTATTTCAAAATTCATGTTTTTCAAAAGTATTGAAAATTTTGTTTCAAAAAGTTTATATGAAAATATTTATTAAATTTGTTTTACTTGAAAATTTTATTCATACTTAAAATAAAAACATATGTTAAAATTCAGTTTTACATGTATTAAACATTTATACTTGAAACAATTTTAAAAAATGCTTTGCAAATATTTTGAAAAGTACTTGCAAACTTTAATAGTAACAACTATTATTGTTTATGTTGTAGCAACTATGGTTTCATAACTGTTACAACTATAATTATTTTTCATGTTGTAACAGTTACGGTTTCATAACTGTTATACAGTTGTAGCAGCTACTAAACCATAGTTGTTACAACTATGTAGCAACTACAATTGTGTAATAAACTTCTGAACACCATAATTTTTTACTCGGATATCAGAATTAGATGATCTTTTTTTTAATCGAATCTCGTTTATAGATCTATAATTAAAAAGAAAAATAGTCTTATTCTGATAACTCGGGTAAAAGTTATGGTTTTTAGAAGTTTGATATACAATTGTAGCAGCTACAATTTCGTAATTGCCACAACTACAATTATTTTTCATGTTGTAGCAGTAATGGTTTCATTGCTACTACAACTATAATTATTTTTCATATTCTAGTAGCTATGGTTTCGTAGTTTCTACACAATTGTAGTAGCTACGAAACCATAGCTGCTATAACTATGTAGCTGCTAAACATGTGTAGTTATTACAATTGTGTAGCAAACTTCCAAACACCAAACTTTTGACTCGTATATCAAAATTAGATGATCTTTTTTTGAATCGAAACTCATTCAGAGATCTATAATTAAAAAAAATATTGTCTCATTTTAATATCTAAGTCAAAAGTTATGATTTTTAGAAGTTTGCTACACAATTTTAGCAACTACACAGTTGTAGTAGTACGAACTCAAAAGTTTGTTATATAATTGTAGCAGCTACGAAACTATAATTACTATAACTGTGTAGCAATTATGATTTCATTGCTACTACAACTATGTAACAAACTTTTGAAGGTCATAGTTGTAGCAGCTATACAACTGTAGCTGCTACAACGTAAAAAAATAATTGTAAACCGTAGATAAAGCATTTAAAAGAGCACACATTATGACTTTGTGGTAGCTTAAGCATTTAGGCATTCCTTTGTCATTCATTGATTGGAAGCGACATATGTCATTGAAGCACTGAAAATTTGAAAACACATACCCTTTGACAAATCTTGAGTGTTCTTTTACATCAAAGAAAACAAAAAGAAACAACTATGGCTCCAAAAAAATGAACTAAATATCATGACTAGTAGGGTTGAGTATTCGATTGAAATCGAACCGACCGAACTGAATATATCAAAAACTAAACAAATCAAAAAAATTTCGAACCAACAAAACTGATCGAATTTTCCTACAAAACCTGAACCGAGCGAACCGATAAAATATCGGTTAATTCAGTTTTTGACCAAATTAACCAAAGTTTTAAAACCTTATTCGATTTTAACTTAAAAAATAAAAGTTTTAAAACCTTCACTCTCATTCATTCCTAATGGTAAATTTTCTTGTGAAGGTATCTTTTCATGCACATCTTCTTGTTGTGGTACTTATGGTGGTACCGCTTCTTGGGGTACTTGTGATGATTGTTCATCTTCTTGTGATGATTGTTCATCTTCTTGTGATGCTTGTACCTCTCGTGAAATTTTCCCTTCTCAGCTCTTTTTTACAAAAGTTGTTGGTCTATTCCTCCTTGAAAATTACTTCAGCATTTTTATTGTACATAAAAAACAAGTGAATTGGATATACAACCAACATGTGTTGTTGAAAGGAAACGGAGCTGTTCGGCCACTCAAAATCGAGTAAAATACAATGTGTTCAGAAAAACACAATTGAACAAATCCGTCGGTGTTTAGCTTCTAGAGGCCGAACATTTTGTGTTTCGTTCGATAGACAGAAACTAAACACATTCGGTTATGTTCGGTGGTCATCGATCAAACACATTGTGTTGCGTTTGGTGGACCATGGCCAAACATATTCTAGTGTATTTGGACGATAATAACTGAACAGGCAAAAATGTGTCTGGTAGACCAAGACCGAACGATGCACGATTGAAATTCAAGATTTTCATCATATCTCTATCATACATTTTGCAATTTCAACAACCCAACACCTTAAAGTCTTTTTATGTAAAAAATATCATATTCAAGTAAGTTTCTATACTTATAGATGAAAACTAAACACAAATCCAATAAAAATAAAAATTTACTATGTAATGATAATGTAGAACATAATGAAAGGTAGAACGAGCTACTACCTATAAAATTTGAGCACCATTGTTTGATGGTGTTACTAGGAATCGAGTTGCCAAGTTCGTGCATGGAAGAGACAAGAGAGAGATGAAGAGTAGAAAACTTGGAGATGTAGATTTTTGACGCTATATTTCTTTTAGGGTTTTTAGAAAGGGTCAAATAAGAATATTATGGAATGTATTTAGAAAATTTTGTGATAAAATAAACTATTGATGGGTGTATTTAAAACATGGGATGCGTTTAGTTAACGTAAAGATATGGACAACCCCTCTCATACACAAATATTAACTTAAATGTGCAGAAATATCAATTGAATCATTCAATTGTAAAAAGGTTGATTGAGAAATTATAATTAATTTTTAAGATTTAGTTATAAATGGGCACAAAATAAAATAATTAACTTAATTATTTAAGTAAAAGAGTCCCACATACCTTCTACCAAAATTCTTCATCCAAATAAAAGAAATCTTACTTATTTGGTTCAACTCTCTTAATTGTCAAGTTATGAATTTTTCTCACTTCTCTCTTACTCTTGACTTTAAAAATTAGTTCTAAAGTTTTGAAAGTTCATTAAGATAATCATAAAGCTATTGTATCTTGAGGCAATTATCAATAAATGATAAATAAATAGATAAGATATAAGAAAAGAAAATCTAATCTTCGTCTTTTTACTTGAAAGTTCTTATCAAGAAGTATACGTTTATCATTCAAAGAAGTGCCTTGATAATTTAAAAAACGTGTCAAAAGTAAAAATGCGATAAAATTCATGGTCATATCGAACCCCACCGGTTTGAACCGTCAAGTTATTGACGAGCCGACTAATCGAACCCACGCCGCGGATCAAAATTGATAATAGAAAAACAATGAGTGATCAATTAATAATATCTAACAACAATCAAAACGACTGCGGTACGAGAAGTTATCAAAAAGATCAAATCTGACACTATAATTTAAATTTTAATTACTCGATCTCGAAAAAAAAAACTCACGAATAAACGTCCCGATTGATGAAAACAGACGGCATGATAGCTTATCCACTCATTCTCAACTAATTTGTTTTGCCGACAAAGCAAAAGGCGGCCAATCGTAGCTCGCACGACGCCAAAACAAGAAACACAACTCGATGAATCTCCACTAGATCCGCCCAACGATGAAAGATCCGCCCAACAAAGAAACCAATCCATCCTTTTTTTAGACAAATCTAGTCACGGCACGGCGCATCGCTCATATTAATATACCAAAGACAGCGCCCTGTTTTCTCCTTCCATGTTCCTTCCGTTGACTTGTTTGCTATTCAGAATTCTGCAGAACAATTCCGATCGTCCTTCCATTTTCATTATACAATTCCAAATCCTGGAGAAAGGATCGGCGGTGAGAAATGGCGACGCTGCAGAGATCAGCAACGACGTTCCGGAGATCAGGGTCGTCAGGGTTGGTTTGGAACGAGAGGTTCTTCTCTGGAGAATTGGCTAAGCGGCCGGCAGCGGAGCTCGGCGAACCGCTGAGACACAACCAAGGCGTGGGGCCGGCGAGAGGAGTCACCGGAGGCATCGCCCGCATAAGAACCAAGGGGCCGCCAACTATAGCTGCCACCGAGCCGCCATCTCCCAAGGTGCCTGCCTGCCTCTGCTGCGGATTCAGCACGGGGAAGCATGACACGGGCAAGCGAGCCAAGAGGAGAACATAAGTAAACAGGGAATTGAAATGTAACACGATCAAATTATATGAATTATTTTTCTGCTGTTCCATAGATGATCGCAAGGACAATAATAACTCACTAACATCAGATAGAAGGATACCAGATTTTAGATAACGATCAGAGAATGCAGTTGTCTACAAAGACAAATTCTCGATCTATTATTTTACTCGGTCTCAGGCATTCCTTTCGATTGGATCTGCTTTGTTGGGTCCGAAGATGAGGAGGCAGTTGGGCAATAGTTGAAGCCATACCAGATGCCATTGGGAAGGGGAGAACCGTAGTAGAAGGTGAGGGCGCGGCGATCACTGGGTTCGTAGATCTTCACCCATTCTGGAGTCCATCCATCCCAACCGTCACGCCGCAAGTACAAGTAGCAAACTCCGTATCCGCACGGCCCGTCGATCTTGAAGGTATCAGTGGAGCAACGTTCGAATGCTCCTGATGAAGGATCGTCTAGCCTTGGTGCATATATCTGCAGCACAGCAGTGTTTTTAAGAGGTATACAAAGAACAAGCAACAACAATAACCATTTTCAAGATGGCAAACATGTTTCTCCAAACAAGTAGCAACCTACACAAGTTAAATCACATGATAAGATTGGCAACCCACACTGTTATACAAGTTGCTTCCTAGTTTCTTAGTTTACAAAATTAAATTAGAAAAAGGTCTAATGAGAAAAAAAAGAACTATGGTACTGTCCTGCATTATGCCATTTGCATGAAGTTCATTGTTTTTGAAATCCAATTGGAGCGACCATTCCAATAGTATTTTCCAAGAACCAAAGACTAATTCATTTCAGTTAAATAATAGAAGCATTTCGACTATAGGATGTCATGCAGAGGGATAGTGCATGTAGGCACATGAGGGTAGAGCTGGAGACAGAGCCGACTTCTCCCTGAACAATGAGGGAGGACAAAAAAATCTACCATGCTTTGCCTTAAGAGACAGCCCAAGATGACGACAAAATCATACCCTTTAAACATAAATAATATCACCAAAATTGATACTGCCAATGGGTTGTGTTGAAGTTACTTTGGGTTATGCCTACAATTAAAAATTCATGGTATTATCTTTTGAAAAACTGTAACATATAGAAAGGGGGATTGACAATTCAGGTGTAAGGGTTGTGGGCATATTGTATTATATGTAACATGAAATCTAATAGTAGTGCATCCTGAAAAAATCGCAATGGAGTGATGAACGCAAATGCAATGCAAGAGCTAAGACCCATAACATTACCCGTAAAACATAGGAAAAAACAACAATGTATGATGAACACAGCTACACAAGTTATAAACAACAATAACATGCTCGAATATATAACAATACTATCTATTAGTATATGCATATTAATTGTGGTAAATAAGGAAAAGGGTTCTACAAAAAATCCAAAAACTTGGGAAACGCCAAATTAGGTGCATCAAATAAAGAGTTCTTACGCTCCAGATCCTCACCACAATATTTGGAATTAAAAAAAAAGAAACTATTTGAAATTAGAAATAAGTTCACAACTGTGTGGATAAGGGGAAATACAACATGTTTTAGATTGATAGCATTCAACACAATATCCTACTGCAGTAATGGCTGGTAATTGCTGTTTTGATGTTTATTTTTCATATTCAAGTTTCATCCAGTATGAAAATAGTAAGCACCGTATATCAAGTAAATTATTCTAACCACAATGCAGTATGTTATTCATTTTTGCAATTTAGACAAACAAACCCATATCATATAGACGGAGATAGTCTAATGTTCAGTTCAAAACTGGCACAGGGCACCGCCATTTTTTGAACCATGAAGGATCAACTGACGGTTATACTAAGAATATTTTTTGCTTATGCCAACAATTAATACTATAATTTTCTAACATTCACTTAAATTAGACTAATTGCTATCTATTAAATTCCTCTTCTCATATTGCATTATATTCCCTTGTCAAAATTTTATGTTGGCTTTGCAAGATGTTTTGCATGTTATATTATGTTGGTTATATCAGATGTTGGACAAATTTAAGCTGAAATCAAAGTTACAAAAAGTCATCAATGAGTAGAAAAACCAGATCTTTAACTAATTTCTCTTGAAGCTATCTTCCTGATAGTCTTTTCTGATGCTTCAGATATAATCTTGTGTAGGTGACTAGATTATTTTAACCTACTCGAAAAATGATAATCCCAGTTAGCCTCATTGACTCTGGGGTGACTAGCCCGGTCCCACGGAAGTTTCCCACCGGTCACTAGGATAAATCGGGAAACGCACGTAGCGGTCAACCCAGAAGTACATCAACTATCCTAAAATTTCCATTATCTTTAATTTTTTATTATTTTCTTCTCTTTCTTCTATTTTTTATTATTATATTTAGAGAATGAGTAGAAGGAAAGAGAATTAATGGAAGGAGAGAGATTGAAAGGAAATATTACTATATATTAGGGTAGAGATTTGATTCCCTAAATTTAGAGAATCACTATTCATCAAATCTAAATTTAGGGAATAGATAGGGTAGCTGATGCAAAGACTTTTTAGCTACTCTATCTAAAATTTAGGGTAAAATTTTTAGATAGGGTAACTGATATGGATGCTCTTAGAAGCTATCTTCCTGATAGTCTTTTCTGATGCTTCAGATATAATCTTGTATAGGTGACCAGATTATTTTAACCTACTCGAAAAATGATAATCCCAGTTAGCCTCATTGAGAATCTTTGGGGGTGACCGGCTCGGTCCCACGGAAGTTTCCCACCGGTCACCAGGGTAAATCGGGAAGCGCACGTGGCGGTCAGCCCAGAAGCCCAGCATCTATGTGAGCCATTTGAAATTCAACCCAGAAGCCTAGCGAAGAATATTTTTTGCTTGTTATGCCAACAATTAATACTATAATTTTCTAACATTCACTTAAATTAGACTAATTGCTATCTATTAAATCCCTCTTCTCATATTGCATTATATTCCCTTGTCAAAATTTTATGTTGGCTTTGCAAGATGTTTTGCATGTTATATTATGTTGGTTGTATCAAATGTTGGACAAATTTAAGCTGAAATAAAAGTTACAAAAAGTCATCAATGAGTAGAAAAATCAGATCTTTAACTAATTTCTCTTGAAGCTATCTTCCTAATAGTCTTTTCTGATGCTTCAGATATAATCTTGTGTAGGTGACCAGATTATTTTAACCTACTCGAAAAATGATAATCCTAGTTAGCCTCATTGAGGATCTCTGGGGTGACCAGCTCGGTCCCACAGAAGTTTCCCACCGGTCACCAGGATAAATCGGGAAGCGCACGTGGCGGTCTGCCCAGAAGCCCAGCATCTTTTGGTTACGCCCTCCCCCCATTTGGAGGAAAATTTCCTACAAATACGCCATAGCTGGAGTTCGAACGGCAGGTGCCTGGATGACAACCTGGATGTCCTACCACGACACCATAGCCCCAGATTATTTTAACCTACTCGAGTTTCATAAGAATGTGGATGCTCAAATCAGTTCTATGTGAGCAATTTGAAATTCAAAGTCGTATAACTCCACCGTAATTCTCTCCATTCATGACATTAAGTTATGGATAAATTATGTTCATTCATGACATTAAGTTATGGATAAATTATGTTCCGCCTATGCAAGGCCTCTGTTCACCTAGCAGTCAAAAATAAAATAAAAGCTATCTTCCTGATAGTCTTTTTAGCTACTCTATCTAAAATTTAAGGTAAAATTTTTAGATAGGGTAACTGATATGAATGCTCTTAGAAGCTATCTTCCTGATAGTCTTTTCTGATGCTTCAGATATAATCTTGTGTAGGTGACCAGATTATTTTAACCTACTCGAAAAATGATAATCCGAGTTAGCCTCATTGAGGATCTCTAGGGGTGACCAGCCCGGTCCCACGGAAGTTTCCCACCGGTCACCAGGGTAAATTGGGAAGCGCACGTGGCGGTCAAAAATTATGGATAATCCCAGTTAGCCTCCATTCATGACATTAAGTTATGGATAAATTATGTTCCGCCTATGCAAGGCCTCTGTTCACCGAGCAGGCAAAAAGAAAATAAAAGCTTCCTAGTTAATTCTTGTTCCACCATTTAAAGTTTTTTAATTTCTTACTCCAATAATAACAGCCACATACATAAAAACATATGAATAGTAATCATGAAAATAATGAGTCTAATGTATATATGAATGAAATGTACAAATTAGTTTATATTTCTTCAATTTGAAAGAGAGGAATTAAGAAGACAAGAACTTTAAAAAAAAAAGAACTATATTATCTACTATCCATACATTTTTTTTTTATGGAATCAAAACAAGAAAAGGTGAACGTTGTATTTATTAGTGATTGGAACTTCCTTTCCTTCCCCGTTCAATTTGGGCAGAAATAATATGAAAGAATTTGATAGAATTAAATTCACATATGAATACTAACCGGGGAATATGAGTCTCATGTATATGAATGAAATAAACAAAGAAATTAATATTCTTTTTATTTGGGAGGAATCAAGAAGAAAAGAAGTAGAAAAGAAAAGGCAAGTAAATATATTAACTTCTTTCCATCCATCTTATGAATCGAGAGGAAGAAGTAAATGTCATTTATTAGTAACTCAAATTTCATTCCTTCCACGTTCAATTTAGCTGGAAAAATATGAAAGAATAGCCAACATTAAATTCCTTCTTACATTTCTCTTTCCTTCAAATAGACGAGATTAAACGCATAAATACTATGTATATTTGGAGGACAGGAATAAAGATAAGTAACTTAAGAGTTAAGGCTTAGTGAAGGAAAATAAATAAAACAATATATTTTTCATCCCACTCCCATTCTTCTTCTTAATAAAAGACTCAAATTTCATTTTCTATCAATCATTTCTACATAGTTTGGAAAATAAAATAAAATAAAGTGAACGAAATTAAATTCCTTAATCTTCTACTCTTCTCCAGCTAACAATAGATATTAACCAACTCGTTTCTTTTTCCTCTTGCTTCTGCCAAGCAAACACACCAAAAAAGTTTTTTTTAAAAAAAGTTTTTTCTAAACAAATAAAAAGCCGGTCATTTTCAGATGAATGCGGAAGGCATAAAGTCTATGTAAAAAAGCTTACTCGATTTAAAAGAAATTAAATGCAGAAAGAGACCTCGTTACGGTACGCATCACCAAAAACAAGGCTGATCCAATCTCTGGTGTAGCGGCCCGAAGAGCAGCTGGTCTTAATCTTCACAGTGTAGGAGCAACTCCACCCCACCTCCTTCTGTAAGATCACAACCAGCCACATCAAAAAGAGCTTAAAAACAAAAACGAGGTAAAATTGTCGCGCACCTTGATCTCCTGGACCATGAAGGACGGTAACTCCCGCGGCCGGGGATCGAGGGCTTCCGCGGCGCAGAAGGCGAGAAAGGCCGGCAAGGAGAGGAGGAAGAGACGCAGAAGAAGGGAGATCGACACGGACTTCGCCATTTTCCCCCTTCTCACTCTCACTCTCTCTCTCTCTCTCTCTCTCTCTTGATTTTTCACCGACGAATCGAGTAGCTGGCACACTCTAAAATAGGCACCCCGCTTTTCTCTGACTCACACTCGATCTCGCACACGTGTCCGCATGCCATTCCCCATCCATCGACTTCGCCAATCATCTCGCCAAAGCTCAAATATCTTCCTTTTTCGTTTCTTTTCATAAAATCTTTTTATCGAGTAAAAAAGCGATTAATAAAAAATCTACGGAGCCAAGAGTTTCTCATTTTATTTCATATTCTAATTTTTTTTATAACCTCAAAATCAAAAATAATAATAATAAATTAATGTTCCAATGCCGGGCTTCAGCCCCTTTCTTCCCCTTCATCTTCCTCGCGCTGAACCCGCGCATCGCCTCCTTCCAGGTGGAAGCTCAGCCCCGCCCTCTCGCGCATGCTCAGCCGGTGTTTCTGAGCCAAAGAACAAGAGCCAACTCCCCGTTAAAAATCGCCGACCAACAGAAGAGGGTTAAAAGGCGCGCCGGCCGCCGCAACACTCACCTGCAAATGGCTCCTCACTTGGTCGCTCGTGAGGCCCTCCACGTCCATCTGCTCTTTGATCTGCTTCGGAGTCGCAACTGCCCAGTGATGAGAGTGACAAACAAAACTAACTATAAAAATTGAATGAGGTTGAAATTAGGAAGGGCGTGGGCGTGAAGCTTCTTGCACTAACGCTGGGCGCCTCCGAGCTGCTCGACGGCCTTGAGGAACCGGCAGTGCAGCTCCTCCGTCCAATACCTTCTCGCTTTCTTCGGCAGCAACGGCGATGTCGGTGGCAGATCATGGCCGGCATCTTCCATTGAGACCGAGCTCGATCCGTTCGTACGGTGGCCAGGCTCGTCGAGTTTCTCGGAAGTAGACATGATGCGTCCGAACACGCGCACGCATCTCTTGCCACTGCACTTCTCCAACTTGTTCTCCATGAACTGTAGAGCTGCTTGACCAAAACAGAAGTCAAATGGAAGAAATCATTTGATAAAAGAGGAACGATCTCTGGAACACAAAAATTAACGACCATTTATGAACAACCGGTTGCACTCGGGGAGCTCCTCTTTTAAATTCTCCACCTTCTTCTTCTCCTCTTCCATTTTGAGGATATGCCTCTCTCGCAAGGCCACCTTTACATCTCGGTTCTCCGACGCCATCGTGCCCCGGTACCGATGGGAGAGGATTTAGGAGGGTGTTGGTCGTTAAATAGAAAGAAAAGGGTGGAAGAGTTTAACAGGCAAGTGAGAAGATTTTGTGACAAAGTTGGCCAGTGTTGATTGGAATGTTCTTATTAGATTTCCTTCTAGATTTAGAAGGAATACATGCATACAAAGATTTCTTTCTAAACTCTCCATACCATGAATTTGAATGTTCTATAAGAGAGCCAAAAAACGCCTGCCTCCAAAAGGAGTAAAGTTCAGGTTTTGAAAATGTATTTACTTTTATATAATCGACAAGGTTTAAAATCCATGTAGGAGAAGAGATGTAAAATATTGTTGTTGTTGCTATTATTCTTGTTTGTTTTTATTTTTTATTTTTTAAAAAAAAGTGCATGTGTCATTTCTGAAGGTGAGTTGCTTAAGTTTATTAATTTTTTAAATTTATGTTTAGTTACCTTTTATTAAAATGATATATATGAACATGTTAATTTGCATTGGTAGTATTTATTCCTTAAAGTTGCATAGATTTAATTGATTACGGGAATCAACCTGACCTTCCCATTATATCCTTTAATAGATGTCTAGGATGAACTTTTACTTGGAAAAAAAATAATAAAAATAAACTAAAAAAGTTGATGAATTTAAACTCATGCACACATAAAAATAGCAATCATGTCATTAAAGGTCATGCAAGCTAAACAAATAAAAAAAATGTTATGTATGATTTTTTTTTACCCTATAAAAAATAGTCCTTATTTATTCTTTTTAAGTAGTAATCTATCTTTTATGTTCTATTTTGAGCCTAATATTTATTGGTATTGTTCTATTCCCAAGAAATAGCAATTGCATTTCCTATTTAAACATAATGTCTATGTTCTCAATCTCAATAATTACCTAGATTGTTTAGAATTCAAAATCCAATTTTCATAGCACTACAACAGTAAATCTTTATTTTATCTTTCTTTTTACAGATAGTCAGAAGTCAACCTTTCAAACCTATTTATCCTCTTAATTGTTCCTCTGGATATTTGATTACTCACCACACCCACAGAAGCTAGTGTCCTTTTAAATGACCTGTATGTGTGTGTCTATCTACCAATTATACATCTTTAACCTTCCAGTTAGATGGGAAGTTTATGCATTTGCCAAAATAATCTACAGTGACAAGTTTATCAGCATTTCTTCGCCTCGTGTTAGGTGCAAAATAACTCATTGGTCGTGAAATTGAATGGCTTATCATCTTCATTAAAGATCCCAATGAGAAGTCTTCCAACGGATAGCTTAAACCACATTGAGTCGAAGAAGACTTGATGGGGAAAGATCTAAGTAATCCTGTAACCATAACTTGGTTGCCTGGGAATGAAGTATCATAAAAATTGTCCCTAGGATAGTTGTGGACTTCAAACTCCATAAATAAGCTCACAAAGACAGAAATACCATCCTGAAGAGCACCACTTTAAGTAATAAACAAACACTACTTAGGTCGGAGTTGATTCAGCACCGTCATGAAGAGCACAGCAGATTGTTGCTTTGTGATGACCTTGGTAGACCCTGACGGTTTCTCCGGTGGACATCGACCAAAGTCTTGCAGTTGTATCGGATGAAGCTGCATGTAATGATATATATTATTGCATTGTATTCACATAACTAGCATGTAATGAAAAAAAAAGATTGTAGGTCATTTACATCACCTGTTATCAGATAAGCACCATCAACAGAGAAAACGCAATCCCATACCCAGCGCTGATGTCCTGATCATGTTATCAGAGTATAAATGAGACATTAATCCGAGTAATACCACTGAGCAACGGTGATAAAGGTCTGCATGCCTGTTAAAGTCTTCTCCAAGGTAAAGCCATCTACATTCCATATTTTTACAGTGTGATCAGATGCAGCAGTAGCAAGATACCTAAAAGTAATATAGCACATCACATGTCAAGATTTAAAATCATGAATCATTCAGAAATGGTGCTTAAATTGATTGTTGGCAAATGAGGCAGCTATTTCAATGAGGATACTATTATCAAATCCAATCAGAGAAATAATAATCAACCACCATGGATTTATTTGATTGTTAATAGCAGAGTAACGACAACTAGTAGTTACCGATTGGGATCACAAAATTCTGGAGAAAGCAGACACTTCAAGATATAGCCGTTATGTGCTTGTAATTTATGCAGTGGTTCAAAGTAGGTCATTGTCTACAAAAGAAATCCCAGATTGGTAAATGAAATGACAAAAAATGATATCAACTAAGGAAACAAACAAAACTTGATACCTGAGTTCCTTTTAGTAAGCGCCAGACATAACATGTTCCATGATTATTTGCAGCAACAACCATGCTTCCATCCCACATCACAGTCAGAGACCTTACAGCTGTATCAACCTCTGGAACCTGCAGCCATGCAATATGGGCTAGTCAATCTGGGCCATATCCCTTTTAACTTATTACTAAATAACAGCATTTCAACACAACATATGAACACTTTTTTTTTCATCAGATCTCATAACAAAACAAATGTACTTACTAACTCACAGCTGCATGAATTTGCAGCGAGATCCCATACTCTAATGTTACCATTTTGATCACCAGATATTAGTTCCTTCTGCAAGATAGTTAAACTTGATAGTTTGTAAAATAGTGCTCCAAAATTGGTAGGAGGATCAGTTACAAACTAATCGAACAAAAAAGAGGACAATTCTGAGCATTTGATTTCCAAGAATAATGAATAATCAATAATCAAATCTCGTTGATTAAAAGAGCTGCTCATGCACTTCACTAGTACCATGTTTCCATCTTCATTGCCATTATTTTTTTTTATTTTTTTTATTTTTGGAAGACTTTCTATAACAAGTTGGACATAGTTAATATCTACAGTTTATCATAAGAAGTGCTAGAGTTATTAGGATCACTAGTGGATCTAGTCCAAACTAAGGTAATAAATAATATCTGTCGCATTTATGCTTCCATTTTTGTTCACCAGTTCCTTATGTAAAATAGTAAGAACTATGGTAGTTCAGAATATAGTGCTCTGGCATTGGAAAGAGATCAAAATTACACGTGCAGATTTCTTGCCAATTAAAAGAAAAACTCAAATTTGATAATCTTATCTTGAGGCAAAAGAAACTACCATAATTTGAAGGGAAAATTCAATATTTGTCATAGAATAGTAAGGATATATTAAAATATATAGCACTTGCATAGTAGGAAACATAGAGAAACTCTTTATCCTTATCAATTTGATGAAATATTGTTATCATGAGAAGGCACTGTGCAACAGTAAGGTCCTAGGCCAGGGTTTGAATTTAAGAAACATTCTTAGCCATCGCTACAAAATCCTTGATCAGTCATACATCAGGATCCCTCATATCATTTCATTTTGAATATGATAAGGGTGTTGATTAATCCTATGACTTTGTTTAGCAGGCTTCCTGCCCCGAACATTAGAAACAGAGTTGCATGCAAGCAATTATGGGTAACAAAAATAAGACTACAATATAAGTACATTAATGAGTAACAGTCTGGAACTAAAAAAAAAACAGGCGATACAACAGTGCTATAGAAAAAAAAATACATTTTCAGAAAAATAAAAGGCTTTTCTGTTGCATCAATCATGAATATGTGCAGATCAGTAAAAAGAAACAAAAGTATACAAAAATACTTGATTTGGGTGCAGAACGACTGTATTAACAGCTGCACGGCTTTCATATTCTCGTTGGCAAGTTGCAGTTCTGAAGTATTGACAAAAGGTACAAATAAATGAGAGATGAAGTTTGGTTATCAGTATACAGATTAAGTATAATATAACACTTGATCAAAGAGCCTGCAAACAATTCACTGGATAGTAACATCCCAATAGCCTACAGCTCCATATTTTTAACCTTACCTACAGGTTATTATGTTCTACCTATCTATATGAACATCAGAGTACACGAGGAATTAATCTAGCCGCATCTTATACAAAAGTTCCATGATCTGATCAAGAGTAAATTGCATTGGCAAATGATGCAACAGAAGTCATCTAGATGAATGGGTAAGTGACAAAATGCACAAAAGAAGACATTTCATACCTCAAATCCCATATCTTCACTGTACCATCTTCAGACCCTGAATACATCCAATTTCCATCACATTGAAAACCCACTGCCATAACGTTATTAGTATGTGATTCATAGCTGGAAACCTAAAACCAGATAGCATGAGAAAAATTTAGGTCAAACAAATAAAAGCATAGAAAAAAAAAACATCATTGAACATGTAGACATACTGGATGTGGACTATTAGAGTTAACATCGAAAAGGCGGATGTTGGGATTGCCAGCAGCAGCTAAGTATCTTTTGTCAGGTGTTATCTCAAGCCTATTGACCTGCTGCAGATAAAAGAATTATTATCATGGTTCATAAAAGCAAATGTCGTTAGAGGAATAGTTCGAAGAGTCTACAGGTACATGAGAGTTTACAGAGTATGATTCATTTTTATACTGTACGGCCAGTGACAGAAGTCAATTTTTGGACATTGAAAGAACTCAGGACAAACTTCTATCTTCTTGGAGGAAAAAATGCAATAGGTCCATCCAGGAATTGATGCACTCACAGAATCTGGGTATTGAATGGTGCGATAACAGCGCCCACTTTTGGCCTCCCAGAATCTGATAGTGTGATCATAGCTTGCCGTGGCAAGAATTACAGAAGGTTGGCTCATTTGCAAGGACCCTATTGCTCACCTAACCTTGAACAAGCGGGAAATGAATTAGAACTAGAATTTCATAGAAGCTAGATGAAAATAAATCTAAGTCAGGGGGAAAAAAATTCTAGAGAAACCTACCCAACATATTTCCCTATGGAATGGATTATGCCCCAAAGATGAAACTGGCCAAACTCAGATCCACAATATTCCATCAACAACAGGTTGTGCTGTAGCAAAAGGCTTGGATGAGATTAAGATAGGAATATATGATCAGTTTAGATCAATGAATTGAACAAAAACAATATGATAATCCTAGATGAAAGTCTGTCTATGTTGCTGAATGTGGTTTAGCTAAATGGTATTATTGAAAAGTTGTTTTTGTGTCACAAAACTTGAATTTGCCACACCAAAGAGGTATACTAGTCATTTTGTGTTACATGACATTAGTGTTTTCCTACATGTTTATGAATCAAAGTCCCACCCTGCCCCAAAACATCCATGGAACTAAGCCCCTAGATAATATGGCATGGCTAATAGTTTTCCCAATTTCCACTTTTTTTTTTCTTTCTTATAGATCTGGTGTATCAATCACAATTTGGTAAATGTTCGCCATTTCATTAAGTTTAAAACTTGTTATAGGCTCCCACTTTCTTTCTTCTAAGATCCATTCAGGCTAAACTAAGCTTCCATTTCAGTTGTAGTAAGGTTACGCAATCCATTATAACTAGGTAATACATCAGACTTTTAAGAATCAATTTAAATAAGCACGGTCATGTCCAAATAAATTTACAACCATGATCCAGTACAAAAATGAAGCATTAAAACTGGAATGGAGCATCAATAATTATCAAGGAATATGTCATGGGAAGGAGAAAGATTTAAGTTACTTTTGAAAATAAACCCTCTTAAATTTTACATCCAATATATTTATCCCGCCTAACATTTATACATCAAGATAAGCAGGAAGATTCACCAACAATTCTGCCCATGTTTTAGCTCCTTGTTGATCTAAGTTCTATCCCCAACCCCCAATTCATCTCTTAAATTCCCAATTTAAACCCTTCTTAAAAGAACAGAAGTTTTAAAATACCATCAAGCTGTATTCCGTAGTTCGAGAGAAACAAGTAAGAACATCTCCTCAAATTCAGCATAGTTTTGTGCCCACAATTACACCCCTAAAAAAGTACAAGCATACACACAATATTCTAAAGCCTTAGAAATTCTACATAGCCTACAACAAGACCATAGCAATAAGATGCTTACCATATGATCAAATTTCAGTGAGAACAATGGAAGATCAACACAAAATGCTACCATTGCACAACATCATGAGGGAAAACTCCTTAAACCAATCTCAAACAAAAAGGGAAACACTTCCTCATAATGCTTACTTGTAATAAATCACAAAAAGGCATGCGGAGGCTGCTAGCAAATAAGTAGATGAAGGGAATAACAAAGCCAGCTGCTACTGCCTAGCCCACACTTCCTCTGCTCGCTGTTGAGTCTCCTTGCTTTGCAAATTGGGCAAAGAGGTGTTTAAGCAGTGGAAACATGTACCAAGTTCTGATTTCTATTGCTTAAAATCAGGATGAGAAGGTTGGCTCACTGCTCTACTGCTGAAGAAGGGATGCAGAGACTACCATATCAAGGGAGAAGACTTGCCAGACTACAATGGAGGTGAGGTCAAGCGAACGTTGGGATGGAGAAGGAACCAACCATGGATGCTCGCTGACGGAGAGGCGCAGCTGGAGAATTGTTCTTCTCAAGTACAGAGAAAGAATAGCAAGGGAGATAAAGGAAGATGAGAACCAAGGACAAGAGGATTTTTTTTCAGAAAAGGAATAGCAGATGAAAAGGGAAAGAGAAGCTCCATATGATACAACCAAACGAAAGTGAACCAGATCGATTTACATAGAATAAATCAGTTCAAATTTAGTTCAATCAATAAATCTCCAATTTGACTGATCTGAATTTGGTTGACACTCGATTCAAATTCAACTTGATCCTCACTTTAACCAGCCTCAAAGAACCAATAAACCTCAAATTGACCAACAATAAAGCCTCATTACATTAAGAAAATAAGCCTCTAACATATAGATTCAGCTTTAAATAAACCGATTCAACCTCAAATTCATCGATTAAACAGTAATTAACTTCTTACTACATGATAAATCCCAAATTAAAGCTATGGACATAATAGTCGCATTGCTTAAAATTGTTTGGCTTTAATTTTCTATGGGAACATAGAAATTGAATTTATTCCCATTTTTCAAATAGTCCACATTATAAGAAATGGCAGGAAACTAGAAATTTAAAGGTTTTAGGCTTGATAGAGTAAAATAGAATATATGAAATTTAAATTTAGCGAAACTAGGCATAGTAAAACAATTGTTAAGATATAAGATGACGAATTATTATAACTAAGCTTTAAATATATGTAAACGAACGGAGAGGCTAAGAGATGTTTTACATGGAATACAAGTAAAATGATTGAAATGGACGAGAGAGTCAAGTGTTCTTTGTGATCGTAAAGCGGGTCTAAAACTTAAGGAAAATTTTACAAAATAATAGATAGACATACTATGTTATATGGAGTTGAATATTGGGTAATGTCTCAAGCACACAAGCAGAAAATAGAGTAGTACAGATGAGGACATTAAGGTGGATGTACGGACATACAAGAATGGACATGATAAAAAATGAAAACATTAGAAAGAAACTCAAAATTATGCCTATTAAAGGAAAACTCTGAGAGATAAGTTTAAGATGATATGAATATGTACTTAGACAACTAATAAATGTTCCAATTAGACGATGTGAATTATGACAAATACGTACATTAAACGAGGAAATGAAACTGATCAACCCCAACTAGAACAACCATTATAAATCTTCATATCCGTACCACATATCATGTCCATGGAACCCACACCGATCGTGCAACAATTTGCCTTGGCACCTACTAGATCTCAATCAACCACACCAAATAGAACCACATATCCAATTGATTATTTTAAAAAATTTACACAATTAAAAACTCACCAAGTAAAAGAAATCGTAAAGGTTATTAACCATTAAGTTATAATTCACTCGTGACAAAATGAAAGACTATATGAACACTTACATATAAAAGAACCTTTAAGTACATAGACAACAAATAAAAGATAACAAAAGCATAAAGCTACAAATCCTTCAAAGTGACCTCAGGATCTCTGCCTAGCAATGATCAAAGCTCAACCCAACTCCAGAGAGCAAAAGTTGGTTATCAGGGAAAAGAAACTAGGCAAATAGTATGATGTATTGATAACAAAATAAAGGGTAACTAAGGAAATATACCATGTTATAAGCTGCGAGAAAGGAAAAGTAACTACAAAATCTTGATTCGTTGCAATCCGCTAAATACCACTCAACAAACATGCTCAGAGTCATCCAATGGGTGTGACCGCGTGAGCCACTACACCCTCTTTTGTTTTTCAAAGTACAAAATGATGTTTGTCTCTCTCTAGCACATGCACAACTACTAAAGATAGCCAGCACATGCACAACTACTAAAGATAGCCCAAATGTGTTGCATCTAACTCGTCATACTCATTAGTTAGCAAATGCACAGTCAGGTAAAAACAACCAATATAACTACTACATGGTCAAGAAATCATCCTAATTGTGCCAAAGGCCCCGACGTCCACATCCCCTAGAAGTCATTCAATTATTATGTTATGTCCTAAGTTTACCATAACCTTAACCAAAGGAGACCGCCTATTCAATAAAATGTCATAATACATCCTAGATACCACATAACATTCAACATATTAAGAGCAGATAATAACAATCTACAATTGAAATATAATACACCATAAATAATTAAATATGTAGCAGCTTATAAGACCGCCTAAGCACATGAACAACCAAAATAACAATAGTCCAAGAGGGATATATGAGCAATTACAAATAAGTGAGTAAATAAGGTAACATCAGGAGTTCCTACGACATAAGGTATATTGACCCACATTAATCTTTTCTTGCAAGTCATCCTAATTTAGCTACAGAGGAAAAAATAGCCTATCGCCATTGCGATTTACTAAAAATTGAGAATAGGCCACTACGAGTGAATGAAGAAGGTTCCGTTGCCTCCCTCAATAGTTAATTCGATCAACCAGGGCTTGCTAAAGACAAAGAACTACGAAAGCAACATGTTACAATGAGGAATCGTGGAAAAAATCTGTACTTGTGACAAGAGCAAGGTCTAGCACTAGAGGGGTGCCCTAGGACAGAATAAAACTACTTGTTTTTTCCCCTCTTTTCCAACTTTTGCTTGTTTTTCTGTAATTTTAAATTGTTGTAGGATCTATCTTTAAAACAGAATTATAATTTTCTTTGTTGTAAAAATCTAACGCTAAGGGCATACCTTGTTCTTTTCTTTCTTATTTCCATGAGTGAAACTAACTTATATGTTTAGATATCAAGCAGGTTTGAAAAACGGCAACGATCTAAAATTCGCTAGCCACTAGTCTAGCGCTAGACCAACGCCTAGCGCCTAGGCAGAGACTAGGCTCTAATAGGCGGATTCCACGGTATCAACATAAATTACATAATAAATCACATTTTATAACTCTAACACAATAACATCAAATTTAAAATGAGTTCAAAATTACACAACTAATAAAACATCACAAATTTATTCTACTTCTTCTCCATAATTTTCAACATGTTTTTCATCTGACACAAATCCAATATCATCATTGTGATCCTCCCCTTCTTCTTTGGATGCAAAATCATCCTTGTGAAGTTCTCTCACTCTAGAGTTTCTTCGGAGTTGTAGATTTTCATTTGCTCCGGTTGCTTCATCAACCATTTTCCAAGTGATCTCGGAACCTGGTTCAACTTCATCATCTTCCCCACCATCTACAATCCAACCTTGTGCATTTGAAACATCTTTTGCAAGAAGAACATTGGCATTCTTTTCTCTCTCTTTTTTGTTTGTTCAACAATCTAGCATTACATTGGACAAATACTAGATTGTTCACATCCAACTTATTTCTTTTCTTGTTGGACCAAAGTTTAAGGCTTATAGAACTTAAGCCCAACACGTTATATTTCAATTTTTTTATTTGGGCTTTAAGTTTAAAAGCTCAAACAAAAAAAAAATGAAAAACCTGCATTATTTTTACGACGCCTAGACGATTCGACCGGCGCCTAGGGCTGCCTAATCCCGTCTAGGCGCCAAGGACACCTAGGTTGGTCGATCAACATGTTTTGGTGCAGCTGGCTTGCGCCCAATGCCTAGGCGGCCGCCTAGGTCGATTTTTATAACACTGAAAAATAGTCTCCTTGTTTTTCTACTTTATACTTGAACAATAAATAGACGGTGAAAATTATGTTATTTGAGTGGGATCAATAGTCATGTAGGTGATAATTTGTTTTTAAAATGCCTGCTTTTGTTTTTTTTTTGCCCCCTCAGAGCTCTCATTTTATTTATTGAAAGCTATCATAGTTTTATAATAGTTCACTGTTAGTCAGATACTATTGTGAAATTCTATATTGAGTTGATTTCATGTTTATAGGAAAAAATGGATAATACAAAGGACTAATAACGGTGATATTATGCTGCATCAGCCTCATTTCCCCAATACGTTGGAATTATTACTCTTTCTGAGACTAATTTTAGCCAATCATTGATATGATTTGTTTTGGGGTATATAGGTGGAAAAGATGGGTGATTCAATGGATGCTAATGGTACATTGGACGTAGGAGAAGAGGCTCTCATTTCTAGTCATTGTTAGGGTTTTCTCTCTATGGTTTCTTAACTACTAAAAGAATTCATTACTAGACCTTTACACTACAAATACAACAGATTAACCTGAGCAAACATCTATTTTCTTTCATGCCCAACAGAGATACATCATTGCTCTAGTAACAGCTGTAGTGAGTTGTGTTTTATATCCATTTGAAACTTCAAGTTAATGTGCAGGTAGAAGATGCTATCTGAAAGAAATAAGTGAAATTTATTTCAATTATTTGGATTCAGTACATGGAATTTAGTCCCGCCATTTAGCTCAATTAAGTTATTTAGATTTTGATTGGTTTAGAATCTACGTTATGTTAGGAAGATGGATATCAAGTGCACTTTAGAACTCTATGTATCTTATGTCAATCTTATGTGATATTTTTAGATAATCAAAAGATTTGAATATCTTCGGTGATGTAAGCTTGCAAAGGATTTAAAGACAAAATAAGACTTATATTGTCAGTTCCAGATAGTTGGCACTAACAAGGCATGCCCCATATTTTCTAGGTTAATTTTGGTTTAATCCTTTATTATTTTCACATCCTACCCTTATTTGAAGAAAGATCATACTGCTCTTATGAACAAAGGCGAGGATTAATTGAAATTGTTAGAGTAAAACTATGTTTGATGTAATGCAATTGTTTGTAATGTTGCTTGACTCTTGGTTACACTTTGTTTCCCACCGAAGCAGGTACTTGGAACATGAAGTGATTATGAGGCATGTAGAAGCACAAATTTTAAATGAGCAGATTACTCTAATTGACTAATCAATTGTTGTAAACGTTAAAAATAATGTGGATCAAACTCATTGATTGTGTGAAGTTTCCTCATCTCTTACGAAGTAGATACCAAATTTATATGTAATTTTATGTTTTTTCCATATGTATATACAGTGATCCCCATGATAAAATAATTCTGCATTTGCTCTGATAATATTTTTAGAAATGAATAGTGATATCTCTCAACAAATCATGGTAAAATTGGATGGAACTAAATTTCTCCGATGGTCTTATCTCATGCATATTTATCTCAAGCATTACCTGTGATGTCAAACCACCTAAGACCCTCCCAAAATTTGGTAAATAGAAAATAAACAACAAAAAGATCTCGACTTGGACAGCAAATATAATTTCTACATCAATTGGCATGCAACTTGGCAAATTCAACACCACCATAGAAGTCCAAAAATTATTTTGTATCAGGTATCACGAAACAATTTTGCTTTAAAATAAAGTTCAAATGAACACAAGGCATCTGCAGCAACAATCAAGATAGTTTGTTCTGAGTTCCACTATCAAATGGCTATCATCTGGGACAACTAGCCCTAATGGAACCTAAATGAACTGTGTTAATGCTTAGCTTACCTTACCTTACCTAGTAGAACCTAAATGGACTGTCAATGCTTAGCTATCTATAAGTATCCAGAAGATTCTTCCCTTGTACAGTTTCTAATAAGCCTACAAAGAATTTGTTGTGATTCTTGTAGGGCCATTAGAAACTATACAAGTCAAAATTCTTCAAGATACTTGCAGCATACCTCAGTACCAATAGTCCAGTTAGATTTTATGAGGACACTTTGGTACCAAATGATAGTCATTAGAGAGTAGAACTCAACAGGATATTATGGTTGTAGCTACAGATGTCTTACAATCTATCTCAAGTTTATATTTTAAAACGAAATTCATCTAATGACACATCATTCAAAGGAACACGCAAACATTGAATTTGACAAGTTGCATGTTGATTAATGAAAGAAATCTATATTTGTTATCTATGTGAGGATCTTATCATTATATATTTCCTATTTATCAGTTTCTGAGAAAATCCAGTAATGTATTTCCATGGCCTGCATCTTCTGAGACGGATACACATGATGTTTTAGCATCATTCGAGATAAATAGACATAAGATGAGACCATTAGAGAAAATAAGCTCCATCCAATTTTACCATGAATGGTTGAGATATCTCACTCGCCATTTCTGAAAATGTTATATGAGCCATTGCAGAATTATCTTTATGAAGGAAGGAGAGCATCAACAGCTGTGGTTTTTTTATGGATCAATTCTAATTTTACAGTTTAGATAGATCACATATGAAATATACTAGAGGAATGAAGTAATCTGCAATTTAACAGATTACAAGAGATGCCGGTGATATGATGACGTTGTCAAGAGTTCAAGGTGATGAAATGTAGAAACGCAACAATGAAGATTGCAACCGCCGCAGGTGGCAAGGCAACAGAAGCCCTATTCGACTCTGAAGGAGGAAAGATGTCCGGAAGGAGGTGGATGGAAGAAGGATCGATACCATATAAACATACGGACTGGAGAAAGTAATTGATTAGCAAATGGAAACTTGTGTCTTGCATGATCCAGAAACCAGGTGTGGTTTATTTGTATAAATACTAGCAAAAACAAAGAATGACATCTTCCAATTCATGTGTTTAGACAAAGGGTTACCCGTGGAGAACTGGCAGCACGCTCTCATGCTAAGGGACAGACGAGACGTGAGGCGTGGAGCCGCATCCAGCGCCTGCAAAGGAAGAAGAAGCTGGACGCACCCCAATTCTCCTGACAACCAGCCGAGTAATAGATCAGTAACCCAGAGAACCACCGCAATAGATTTCATGTCACCGACTTTTACCGGGCAGGAATAGAGGAGAGCCGGCGGCGTGGGTGGCGGGAGTCAGTCACCGGCAGACCAAGACACGAACGGAGACTCCTCGTTGTCGACCTAGAGATCGAACCACACAGAGCCATCTCAAGGCGGCGAGGGTCTCGGGCTTTTGCCGATTTGGTAGTGGATATGGAGCCGAAGCGAGGGTCCGATGACAATTAGGAAAAGTGAATCCGATCCGGCAATGATGGATCAAGATCCAATACCCATCGAACCCTAAATATGAATCGACTAATTAAATTATTTAAACTTAACCTCGATCAAAGAATAAAGTTCTTCGAACCTCTACCAATAAGGATAGTATCCGAATTCACTCGTTATATACCAATTAACAATTTATATGACTTGTAAATTTATATGACTTTTTAAAAAAAAAAAAAATTAATAATTGGTATACAATGGTAACCAACGTGTAGGATTCAAACATGACCCTTTTAGGTAGGATCGAACTTAGCATACCGTAGATCACATCATCCTATTCTTCATATTGTGGATTTTAATTCCCGTTCCGCTAATGGCTGTAGTCTTCGGAGCCACACTCTTCATTGTTGTCGCCGCCTCATGCTTGACCACGAGGAGGAAGCCTTAGGTGTGATACATCAAAAGGCCTGTTCTCCTCCGTGGGGCTCCCCAGCCATTTGCGTCAGGCCATTTAGAATGACGACGAAAGAGAGGCAATGTCTGAAAAGATGTGCTTAAGTTTACGACAAAGACCCAAAGGATGGTTTTATATAAAAACGCACTCAAATTTCATCCTTGTCAAAATGTACATTCAATTATAATTTTACCCCTCGACAACTATTAATATTTTTTTCTTTTGACTCTCTCATTTACATTCTAACATTTAATCTCTTCTCTTTTCCTCTCTCCTAATTTTCCTCTCTTATCTTGTATCTAAAATTATTTTTAACATTAATCGACCTCTAAATTTGTTTATTTTTTATTTTTAAAAATTAATAAAATATTAAAAAAATAAAACATTAAAACTATTTTTTATTTTTTAATATCTTGTATTTTTAATATCTAATTACAGAAGAATAATAAAATAAAACTAATAAAGTTGATTTTTATTAATAAAAATAATAAAATAAAAATTACTTTGATGTTAGTCTTTAAAAATTGGACAATAATTTAAATACAAACATCGTTGTAGTGCTAATTTTTGAAAACAAACACCACAATGTCATGAAAGCTTCAAATCATTTTGAGCACTGTTGAGATGATCTTAAAATAGTAAACGAGAGCTTATTTAGACTCGGGTTCATCTAATATATATATATATATATATAGACGAATTAGAATAAGCTCAACCAGAGCTCTTTAGGTTGATCAAGAGTTTTGACTAAAACTCATTAATGGACTTTGGGGACTCGGATTTATAAAAAATAAAATGAGATGGAAGAGATGAGTGTGTAGAAGAGAGAAATGATGAGAAATTCTAGTCATGAGTCTCCTTCATGAAGTTATAAACCCGTGTCAATTGGTATAAAGTCTGAAACTTTCTAAACTACAATGCTGAGAATCTTTTATGGTGATAACGAAGGGTACCCTTAGACTCCAAGGAATTGTAGAAACCTACCAGAGTTAGAATAAGTCCAATCAGAGCTTTCTAAACCATTAATAAATTTTGACTAAAATCCATTGATGGATCTAGACGACTTAGATTTTTAAAATTTTACAATGAGATAGAAGTGTAAAGTGTGTAAAAGATATATATGGTATCCAATCTTGGTCATAATACACATAGGCGAAGTTATAATCTTGTGTCAACTAACACAGAATGTGGTGCTGGTTGTTTAGACCTTTGGCATCTGCTAAAAAGGGGTGAATAGATTGTTACCCTCTTGGATTCTTCCTACGTTTGTTAGCGCAACGGAATACCAAAATAAATAAAGGAAAACTAAAACCTAGAGGCAATAAACAAAACAATCAAACTTCTAACACGTTGATTTAACGTGAATCGGAGATTAGGGTTCCTACTCTACGACGTGTCCGTAAGATGGATGATAACCATAATTTTGACTATATTATCTTGATTCATAATTCGAGTTTTTAATGATATTTTCATAGATTGAATTCATATTTACATCACATTTCATAATTGCATTTGATCTTAGATTTAATTGCAAATTAGTCTATAATCGTGGTATTTGATGCTAATATTTTGATATTTTCTTTGTAGGCATCAAAAGGGTCATGGATCCGATTAGATCAGACCACATTTACAATCAAATCTAGAGCTAAACAAGATGATCAAGCCTTGGAGCGATTTGGACCGTCCATTGAAGATCGGAGAGATCTGAGCCATCCGTCAAGGATCTGGTCCATCCAAGCTAAGAGGAAATACATCACAGTCATTGATGAAGACCCAGAAGCTTTGATCCAGATCTAAGAAGCTCTCACCGTTGATCAAGACTCGAAGCAATTTGGACCGTCCGATCAGATGTGAGGTTGATTTAAATCGCGTGAGAAGCTACAGTGTTCCCTAAGCTCGGCGTTTTCGCGATTTCAACACTGTTCCTTCTCCTTCTTTGACAACGCCGAAGCCTCCCGTTCACACTTCTAGATCTAAGAGCTAGTTTTCTTCATTGCCGGCGATCTCTGAGCTTCCGGCGACCGGCGTCCGAGGGTATTGGAGTGCGATAGAGGATGTTTCCCATTCGTGATTTTGGATTCTGCAGTTTCATCCACGCACGAAGTTGAGGGTGTTCCCCAATCCGTGAATTCCATCAGCCAACGGTGCTCAAAGGGTGTTCCCAGAAGCTACCGAATACACTCCAACCACCACTTCATCGCGACACTCAAATCGATTGTTCAATCGATCGAGTCAAGCGTTTACCAGGTTTGACCCCTCTGTTCCTCATGCGTTCCATTGCCAGGCGAATGCGAGCTTAGAGGGGCATTCTCCAGAGGCTATGAGCATTGTTTGTGCTAGCTGTGAGCTTGGTTGATTTCCGGTGATTTCCCGAAGGGCGTTCCCAGAGGAGGAATTGTGTGACGGCAGTGGGAAGAAGCATGCGGCTTGGATCTGTGGTTGTTGAACGTTTACCTTTTCCTGCTATTGATATTTGAAGCTTCCATTACCTTGTTCAGATCTGGTGATCTGATTTCCTATCTTTGCAATTTTGATTGATTTCTTAGCTTTACTCTTAATTTTCTTTAGATTTTTGGAATCAAAACCCTTGTTCGGTTACTTAATGTGCTTACAATTTGTTTTTTATTCTTTAGCTTTGCTATCCGAATTTGTTGAACTCTTGCAATTTAAATATGTCTTAAGCCCCATAATTAGTGCAATCTATGTTCTATTTTGAATTTGTGATTCGTTTACTGCTGGTTTGTTAGATTTGGTTATTTAGATAGCGAACCCTTGTTCTCTATAATTGAGTTATGTGATTGAGATTAAGTTTAAATGGCTTAACTTGAGCTTTTGATTGTTAAATCTGTTTAACATCACTTTGTGTGAGTTTTTGAGTTAAATTGTTACATTTGATTGTAAGTGTGAACTGGATGATACTTCGGTTTCTATAAGATAGTGCTTAAGTTCAATTCATGGATTTAGAAACTCTTTTGTTTGATTCATTGGATTTATTGTGATTGAGTTCATGCTTCAGTGTTAAATGAATTTATTGAGCTTTTCATTGTTAACTTCTGTGATATGCAGTGATTGTGGTGTGATTGGATAATTTGTTAGTTGTAGAACTTGATTCAATGATACTTAATTGATACTAGTTGGTTGAGATGAAGCGGATCATGTTTAGATGAGAATAATATTTCTTTGATCCTATTTTAAAATGTTCTAGTGCACTTTTGAGAAGAAGATAAATTCAAGTTTAAATGAGAATTGAATGGAAATGCTTAATGAACTTTGTTGATGTAAGAATGTAATTTGAATTGAATCTAGAGTTCTCACACATTTATTAGTTATCCTTGGAAAAATACGACTTGAGACTCCATACTATAACAATTTTCTTTAGTTTAGTTGAGTTCCCAATCTTTATTAATTTGGAATGCCTAGTTGTTGGTTAGTCCTAGGAAAATGTACCGGTTCCACTGTACAAAAATTTTTTATACAAGTGTCGAACCTTTCCTTAAAGAACATATTGTGTTCTTTAGAAGTTAAATTAGGAATCGCAGATGGAACTTAATATCATTGATTCCAAATTTAACTTATCTGTTCTTAATGGTTTATATTTGAATCGCAAGCGGAACTTAACACTATTGATTCAAATCTACCTAAGTTATTAATTTCATTAAATATTAATTTCCAAAATTGGCTTCCAGGACTACATGGTGAGGCACGTGACCTTCTTGGATATGGGAGCAACCACCACCGCTTAGGCAAAGCCTTTTAAGGAAAGCTAATATTTAATTTCCTTAAATAACTCTAGGTTAACCAAAAAGAACAATCGAATCACAAATTCGAAAAAGAAGAAAACACAAACTCGAAAAATAAATTCGAAAAACTAGATCTAATTGCCTCTTGTATTTAGAATTCATACAAAAAAAAAAACTAGTATGATACGGAAGAAAACTACTAGTTATACCTTCTCTTTGTAAGCTAATGACCTCAAGATCTTCTATCGTATTCCTCACCTCGCCTTGGACGTCGTGTGGGCGACGATCCTCCAAGATGAACACCACCAAAAAGCTTCCTCCTCTTCTTCTAAAATTCAGCCACCACCACCACCAAGGAGAAGAGAGCAAAAGGGAAAAGAGAAGGGAGAGAGGGGCCGACCATTTGAGATCTCCAAGCAAAAGAATAAGAGTTGTGTCTCATGAAGCCTCCTTACCCCTTCTTTTATAATACTTGTCCAAGGCAAATAAGGGAAATTTTTTTACAAAAATTAAAATCTTCCAAGAGTTTTTCCTTTTTCCTTTTAATTTTTCCTTTTCTTTCCTCTTGATTGAATCAATCACCAAAAATAAATTTGATGATTTTATTATTTTATAATATGACCGGTCCCTTGCTTGGGCACCAAGCAAGGTGGCCGACCACCTCATCAAGGGAAAAAGGAAATATATTTTTTTTAAAATTTACAAGAAGAAATCTTCTTATAAAATTTACAAGCTCTCTTTCCTAAAGTAGGAGTTAAAAAAGGAAAGTTCTAAAAATTAAAACCATGTTTTAAAATTTAAAACTTCTCTTATAAAATTTCCTTTTTTAACATGATGATAGAAAATTTTAATTTTAAAACTTATCTTAAAAAAGGAAAGTTTTAAAACTTTTAAAAACTCTCTATTAAAACATGTGGCTTAATTCAAATAAGGAAAGTTTTAAAAATTAAAATATCTCTTTTAAAACTTATAGTTTTCTACAAAAAGAAGATTTTAAAAATTCAAAACAACCCTCCCTTTTTGATTTATTGTGGTCGGCACCTTCATGCTTGGTCACCAAGCAAAGGGCCGGCCCCTATAGAAGAGGATGTGGTCGGCCACTTGCTTGGTCACCAAGCATTGGACCGGCTCACTTCTTGGACACCAAGAAGAGTCTTACATTTGGATGGACTTAAGGCTTTAATGAGGTTACGACAGGGACCTAGAGGAGAAATTAGTTTTGGCCTTCCGATGAGCTTGAGTATCCCGTGCTCGCCCCAAACACACAACTCAAGTTCATCGATAATAACTCATTCCACTAGATAGTTATTATTGCACTACCGCACCAATCCCAAATTACATTATGGGCTCCTTCTTATTATGAGTGTATTAGTCTCCCTGTGTTTAAGATTACGAATGCCCACTAATTAAGTAAGTTACTGACAACTCACTTAATTAATATCTAGCTCCAAGAGTAATACCACTCAACTTCATTGTCATGTCGGACTAAGTCCACCTGCAAGGTTTAACATGACAATCCTTATGAGCTCCTCTTGGGGACATTTTCAACCTAGATAACTAGGACACAGATTCCTTCTATAATCAATAATACACACTGTAAATAATATCATTTCCCAACTTATCGGGCATTTTGATTTATCGAGCTAAACCTCACCCTTCGATAAGTCAAAGAAATGAACATTAAATATATGTGCTTGTTATTATATTAGGATTAAGAGCACACACTTCCATAATAACTAAGGTCTAGTTCTTTTACAAAGTCAGTACAAAAAGAACTTACCTAAATGATCCTACTCAATACACTTAAAGTGTATCAGTGTAATTTATTAGTCAAGATAAACTAATACTTAATTATACTACGACTATTCTGATGGTTTGTTCCTTTCCATTTTAGTCATGAGCAACTGTTTATAATTTATAGAGAACCGATAACATGATCTTCTGAGTATGACACCACACTCCATGTTATCTACTATATAAATTAATTAAATAATTACATTTAATAAATAAATACAGATATTGACCAATGTGATTCTTTTATTTCAAAATAAATGTTTACAAAAGCTAGACTTTTAATATACACTCGAACAATCTCCCACTTATACTAAAAGACTAAGCTGTCATATCTGTTGCCATACATTTGATTCTCATCCCCTCCACATGCCGATCGAAAGCTTTCGTCGGAAGGGTCTTAGTGAAAGGATCTGCCAGGTTATCTGCTAATGCAATCTTGGCGACGACAACTTCTCCTCGCTTGACGATGTCTCGTATCAGGTGGTACTTGCGCTCTATATGTTACTTGCCTTATGGGCTCGCAGTTCCTTTGAGTTTGCAACTGTACCGCTATTATCACAATAAATTGTGATGATCTTGGGCAAACTAGGAATCACATCTAAGTCCATTAGAAAATTCCTGAGCCACACAACTTCTTTGGCTGCCTCAGAGGTTGCCACATACTCGGCTTCCATGGTTGAGTCCGAGACGCATTTCTGTTTAACACTCCTCCATGCAATGGCTCCACCTCCTAGAGTAAACACATAGCCTGATGTAGACTTACTATTGTCCCTATTTGATTGGAAGTTCGAATCCGTGTAACCCACAGGGAGCAAATTATCTGTCTGGTAAACTAGCATATAGTCTCTAGTCCTTCTCAGGTACTTTAATATATGTTTTGCCGTAGTCCAATGTCCTTGTTCAGGGTTACTCTGATATCTGCTAACCATGCCCACGGCAAAACAGATATCAGGTCTCGTACACAACATTGCATACATAAGGCTTCCTACAGCCGAAGCATAAGGAACTGTCTTCATGTCCTCTATCTCCTTTGATGTCTTTGGAGGCATCTCTTTAGATAAGGCTACTCCATGCCTGAAAGGTAAGAAATCTTTCTTGGAGTTTTGCATGCTAAAACGAGCAAGAATTGTATCTATATATAAAGCTTGGGATAAGCACAACATTCTTTTCTTGTGATCCCTTATAACTTTGATCCCAAGAATGTGTGCACATTCCCCTAAGTCATTCAAATCAAATTGTTTGGACAACCATACCCTTACGTCCGATAATACCTTGACATTGTTGTCAATTGACAAAATATCATCTACGTATAGTACAAGAAATACCACCACGTTTCCGTTACACTTCTTGTATACACAAGACTCATCCGGACACTGAATAAATCCATATGACTGGATTACTTCGTTAAACCAGATGTTCTAAGATCTTGAAGCTTGCTTCAGTCCATAAATGGACCGATTAAGCTTGCACACTAGATGCTCTTTGCCCTTTTTAATGAATCATTCTGGTTGTTTCATATGGATGTTTTCTTCAAGACTTCCATTAAGGAAAGCTATCTTGACATCCATTTGTCAAATCTCATAATCCATATGAGCGGCAATGGATAAGAGTATCTGGATAGACTTAAGCATGACTACCGGTGAAAAAGTCTCCTCATAGTCGATTCCCTCTTTCTGAGTATATCCTTTCGCAACAAGTCTTGCTTTGAAGGTTTCTACCTTCCCATCTATCCCTCTTTTCTTTTTGTAGATCCACTTGCATCCAATGGCTTTTACACCACCAGGTGGTTCTACAAGCTCCCAGACCTTTTAGAATATATAGATTCTATTTCGGAATTCATTGTCTTTTGCTAAGATACTGCATCTATATCTTGAAGTGCTTCGTCATATGTTCGGGGATTAGGTTCATGTTTACCTGGGATCAAGTCCGAAGACTCTCCCAAAAACATGAATCTCTCAGGTTGCCTCGCAACCCTCCCACTACGACGAGGCACTATCTCTGGCTGTGTATCATGTGTGACACGTGTTGCAGTTTCTTGTGGTACTTCATCTTGTACTGTTGGTACTAAAGTAGACGTGTCCTCTCTAATTTCCTCTAGAACAATTTCACTCATGGGCTTATGGTTCATTACATAATCTTCTTCTAAAAATCGAGCATTGGTGCTAACAATGATCTTCTGATTTTTAGGATTATAAAACAAACCACCTTTCGTTCCCTTAAGATATCCCACAAACAGACAAACTTCTGTACGTGATTCCAACTTGTCAGTATCTCCCTTCAACACATGTGCTGGACTACCCCATATCTGGATATGATTCAGACTAGGCTTATGCTCATTCCATAATTCCATGGGAGTAGAAGGAACTATTTTAGAAGGTACCATATTCAGAATGTACACTGCTATTTCCAGAGCATATCCCCAGAATGAATTTGGTAATTCTGAATAACTCATCATCGATCTAACAATTTCCATAAGAGTCATATTCTTTCGTTCTGCCACACTATTCTGTTGGGGTGTACCAGGTGCAG
The DNA here is from genome assembly GCF_018446385.1 of Zingiber officinale. Taxonomy (NCBI): domain Eukaryota; kingdom Viridiplantae; phylum Streptophyta; class Magnoliopsida; order Zingiberales; family Zingiberaceae; genus Zingiber; species Zingiber officinale. The sequence continues at coordinate 90,932,562 of NC_055992.1, read as the reverse complement.
ACAATTGGGATTGAATTCCGACTTCTGATAAGTAATTCCTAAACTCTCCAAAGAGGTATTCGCCACCACGGTCAGACCGTAGTGTCTTGATACTTTTACTAAGACGTTTCTCCACATCAGCCCTATATTCTTTGAACATGTCAAAGCATTCAGACTTATGGCGCATCAGGTAAATATATCCGTATCTTGAATAATCGTCTATAAAGGAGACGAAGTATTCATAATTACCTCTTGCCTAGATAGACATAGGACCACACAAATCAGAATGAACCAGTTCTAACGCATCTTTGACTCTATACTCCTTGGCCTTAAAAGGTCTCTTGGTCATTTTACCTTCAAGCAAGATTCACATGTTGGAAAGTTTTCCAACTCTAATGAACCCAAGAGTCCATCAGTTACAAGCCTTTGAATCCTACTTAAGTTAATATGTCCAAGCCTTAGATACCAAAGATACGTTTGGTTCATTTCCGAAGGTTCTTTTCTCTTATTAGAGTTAGAAGATGTGTTATTAATTTCCATATTTTGCTTTGTGGAAGAAATTGGATTTAAAATGTATAAATTGCCAACCAATGCACCAGAACAGATAATCACCTTATTTCTCTTTATAACGACATTGTTACTAAAGGAAACTGAATATCCATCCAAATACAGTTTAGAAACTGAAATTAAATTCTTTCTAAAACTAGGTACATAAAGACAATTTCTTAAAATTAAATTTCTATTCCTATCAAATGATAAGTAGATGTCTCCCACTGCAACAGCCGCCACCTTAGTAGCATTGCCCATGTAGACAGTTATCTCTCCATCAAATAGTCGCCGGGTTTCCTGGAACCCCTGCAAAGAATTGTAGGCATGATCAGTGGCTCCCATATCTACACACCAGGTACTGGTAGATAACACCGCTAAACATGTTTCAACTACTAGAGTATGAGATATACCTTTATTGTTCTGGTTCCTACGAGGACAACCCGCTTTCCAATGTTCAGACTGCTTGCAGATGAAGCACTTGCCCTTCGGCTTCTTCATTCCAGCTTTCTGTCCTGTACCCTGAGGTTTATTCACCTTTTTTGCTGAAAAGACCTGTTTCTTCTTCTTCTTGCCTTTCGACTTTGAGAACTGTGACGAAATATTCCTTCTGCTGCCTGTAGTTCTGTCAGAAGTTCCGCCAACGTATGCTCTCTTTTGTTCATGTTATAGTTCAGGCAGAACTGCTCAAAACTTCTGGGTAGCGTTTGGAGAATTATATCGACCTGGGTTTCCCCATCGATTTCTCCTTCAAGAACTTGTATTTCGTTCAAATATGCCATCATTTTGAGGATATGGTCCCTTACGGGTGTCCCCTCAGACATGGTGGCTGTCATTAGCTTTCTCATAACCTCTTGCCTAGCAGTCCGACTCTGGTGCCCAAAGAGTTCTTTGAGATTGTTCATTATATCATAAGTTGTTGGTAAATCTTGATGCTGATGTTACAATACATTTGACATTGATGCCAAAATGTAACACTGCACCATCTCATCAACTTTTACCCATTTCTTATGATACTTAATCTCCTCTGGGGTAGAGTCACCGTCAGGTGCATCAGGGCAAGCCTCAGTCAGTACAAACTTATAGCTTTCAGCAGTAAGAACAATGTCCAGGTTTCTTTTCCAATCAATATAGTTTGGACTAGTAAGTTTGTTCTCTTTCAGTATAATGGCCAGTGGATTGAAAGTCATCCTAAGAATCACAAAAATAAACTTTGGTCAAGACTCTAAATTTAGAATAATATTGATTCCTCAAATAATATTATTTTAAATTAACCAGCATCTCAAATCACCGTGAATATTGCATGTCATGTTAGTGTGGACGTATACAAATTCAACATTTGTAAGAGGAGGGTGTGACCCATTAATTTTATTATCTTATCATCCTAACTTTATGACAAATAAAATTAATAGTTGGTTTCACTTTGGTCACACAATACAATAGCAGTGACTCCGTTGGGAGGATACTATTGAATGCGTCTAAGTGTATACCATTACTTGATACTAAGTCCATTAAATAGAATTGTGCCCCTTCAGTTGGAGAAGATCACACGCTCCTAAATAATTTCCTATAACCATCTATTAAGGAAATTTGATCTAGTGATCCGCAACAAACTCATCCGTTGTGGAGGGAAGCACTCAGAGCCAACACGCAAGCTTGTTGCATCACTTACAAACCAGTAATGGAGACCATGAGATTTATTAAAATCTCTCTCCCACTTAGTTATTTAAAATTGAGGATTTTAACCTATGCTAGCATACATCACATGCACATAAACATCACAGTAAATAAAAGCAATAAATTTGAAAATTAATTTTCCAACTATTATGACCTTTCCTTCACTATCTTCAATATGCTTCAACCCTAGCTGCTGTCATCTTTAGCCACCGCCATCGGGTCAAGACGTCGCATCCATCTTGCTTCTTATTCCGCTGCACCTCTAGTGCTCCAAAAGTACCACGCCTCGCAAGAATCCGATCCGCGACAAAAATAGAATTTTACATATATTGATCCTATATTCCACGAGGGAATGTACGTGTATTCTAGATCGAACAAAAAATAAAATTCTAAAAATAATACAGCTCTTGTTGTATTTGATACATACAATCATGCACACAAATAATGCCCTTGACATGTCCAAGGGTCCAATCACACACAATATCTAAATGTCATAATAGTTGGAGCCTGCAACCAAAGAGTTAGCACATCCTACTATTATCCTACCTAAATTATGTATGACATGTGCATAACCTATTTGAATTCTAAACACACAGAGGCAAACCCTAGCTCTGATACCAATTGTTGGTTAGTCCTAGGAAAACGTACCGGTTCCACTGTACAAAAATTTTTTGTACAAGTGTCGAACCTTTCCTTAAAGAACATATTGTGTTCTTTAGAAGTTAAATTAGGAATCGCAGATGGAACTTAATATCATTGATTCCAAATTTAACTTATCTGTTCTTAATGGTTTATATTTGAATCGCAAGCGGAACTTAACACTATTGATTCAAATCTACCTAAGTTATTAATTTCATTAAATATTAATTTCCAAAATTGGCTTCCAGGACTACATGGTGAGGCACGTGACCTTCTTGGATATGGGAGCAACCACCACCGCTTAGGCAAAGCCTTTTAAGGAAAGCTAATATTTAATTTCCTTAAATAACTCTAGGTTAACCAAAAAGAACAATCGAATCACAAATTCGAAAAAGAAGAAAACACAAACTCGAAAAATAAATTCGAAAAACTAGATCTAATTGCCTCTTGTATTTAGAATTCATACAAAAAAAAAAAACTAGTATGATACGGAAGAAAACTACTAGTTATACCTTCTCTTTGTAAGCTAATGACCTCAAGATCTTCTGTCGTATTCCTCACCTCGCCTTGGACGTCGTGTGGGCGACGATCCTCCAAGATGAACACCACCAAAAAGCTTCCTCCTCTTCTTCTAAAATTCGGCCACCACCACCACCAAGGAGAAGAGAGCAAAAGGGAAAAGAGAAGGGAGAGAGGGGCCGACCATTTGATATCTCCAAGCAAAAGAATAAGAGTTGTGTCTCATGAAGCCTCCTTACCCCTTCTTTTATAATACTTGCCCAAGGCAAATAAGGGAAATTTTTTTACAAAAATTAAAATCTTCCAAGAGTTTTTCCTTTTCCCTTTTAATTTTTCCTTTTCTTTCCTCTTGATTGAATCAATCACCAAAAATAAATTTGATGATTTTATTATTTTATAATATGACCGGCCCCTTGCTTGGGCACCAAGCAAGGTGGCCGACCACCTCATCAAGGGAAAAAGGAAATATATTTTTTTAAAAATTTACAAGAAGAAATCTTCTTATAAAATTTACAAGCTCTCTTTCCTAAAGTAGGAGTTAAAAAAGGAAAGTTCTAAAAATTAAAACCATGTTTTAAAATTTAAAACTTCTCTTATAAAATTTCCTTTTTTAACATGATGATAGAAAATTTTAATTTTAAAACTTATCTTCCTTTTTTTCTTAAACCATGAGGATGGTTAAAAAAGGAAAGTTTTAAAACTTTTAAAAACTTTCTATTAAAACATGTGACCTAATTCAAATAAGGAAAGTTTTAAAAATTAAAATCTCTCTTTTAAAACTTATAGTTTTCTACAAAGAGAAGATTTTAAAAATTTAAAACAACCCTTCCTTTTTGATTTATTGTGGTCGGCCCCTTCATACTTGGTCACCAAGCAAAGGGTCGGCCCCTATAGAAGAGGATGTGGTCGGCCACTTGCTTGGTCACCAAGCATTGGACTGGCCCACTTCTTGGACACCAAGAAGAGCCTTACATTTGGATGGACTTGAGGCTTTAATAAGGCTACGACAGGGACCTAGAGGAGAAATTGGTTTTGGCCTTCCGATGAGCTTGAGTATCCAGTGCTCGCCCCGAACACACAACTCAAGTTCATCGATAATAACTCATTCCACTAGAGAGTTATTATCGCACTACCGTACCAATCCCAAATTACATTATGGGATCCTTCTTATTATAAGTGTATTAGTCTCCCTGTGTTTAAGATTACGAATGTCCACTAATTAAGTAAGTTACTGACAACTCACTTAATTAATATCTAGCTCCAAGAGTAGTACCACTCAACTTCATTGTCATGTCGGATTAAGTCCACCTGCAAGGTTTAACATGACAATCCTTATGAGCTCCTCTTGGGGATATTCTCAACCTAGATAACTAGGACACATATTTCTTCTATAATCAATAATACACACTATAAGTAATATCATTTCCCAACTTATCGGGCATTTTGATTTGTCGAGCTAAACCTCACCCTTCGATAAGTCAAAGAAATAAACATTAAATATATGTGCTTGTTATTATATTAGGATTAAGAGCACACACTTCCATAATAACTAAGGTCTAGTTCTTTTACAAAGTCAGTACAAAAAGAACTTACCTAAATGGTCCTACTCAATACACTTAAAGTGTATCAGTGTAATTTATTAGTCAAGATAAACTAATACTTAATTACACTATGACTATTCTGATAGTTTGTTCCTTTCCATTTTAGTCATGAGCAACTGTTTATAATTTATAGAGAACCGATAACATGATCTTCTGAGTGTGACACCACACTCCATGTTATCTACTATATAAATTAATTGAATAATTACATTTAACAAATAAATGTAGATATTGACCAATGTGATTCTTTTATTTCAAAATAAATGTTTACAAAAGCTAGACTTTTAGTATACACTCCAACACTAGTGACATGCAAAACGGCGAACACCAATGGATGATCCTCAATCCGTTGGTGGATCAATACACGAAACTCTGGAGCTCAAATCTCCTTGTCGGTGGAGAAATCTCGACACAAACACTTGAACACACACTCTTGATCACTAAGAGAGCTTTAGAGACTCTAATAAGGGTTAACCACTCCTATTGTTGTCACCCAAGACAGTCACCCCAAGTTTCATTATATAGAGTTTGGGGAAAATAGCCAAGCTGCTTCTACCGCTACCAGTCGACTGGTCACACCACCAGTCGACTGGTCCTCTGTGGAATTCGACCATTACAACTCCAATGGCTTAATATCATTCGACTGGTGTCAGGACTAGTCGATTGGTCCACTTCAGTTAAGAAAATAGAAACATTCTATTCTCTCCCCAGTCAAATAGTACATACACCAGTTGACTTGTAAACCCTAAACCTAGGGTTTACCCGAGTACATTCTCTTAGCACTTGTCCTTATCCGTACAACATTGACCTTGCCTTCTAGCCTCCTCTATCAGCCTTGCATCCTTCAGATGCCTCCCCGTCCTTACACCCTGCCTTCAAGAGCTTCCATTGACCTTGTCCTTGTTGTCGAGTCTTCTATTGCCAAGAGTCTCCTCGCTTCAAGACTTCACCTTTGTCAAGAGTTCCTCGTTTTGAGACTTCATTCTTGTCAAGCCACACTTAGAGTTCTCCTTTATCAAAATCACACTCGGACTTTCCTTGTAATTGCACATTCAAAGGTGCATATCAAATACAACAAATAACCTAACTTAAATGTTTATCCAAAAAGCAAAACCTAAGGACTCACAGATTGTTCCAGCAATCTCTCACTTTTTGATATTTGACATCTGTTTAAGTTATGGAAACATATAATAAAATAACATGTAAATAAATATGTCATCTACTCATGCATATATCATAGAACATAATCTTAGGCTCCCCTAAGCTCCCCCTTGAGCTAAAATTTCTAGTAAAGGTATTTAGGGTTTCCACTTAAACTCTCCCTTTATATAAAAAAAACTTCAACAATATCTCAATTATTGGACTCTTTAACTTCTAATGATCAAAATTATCATGTATTAATCCCATAAGATTACATACTTGTATACTATCCTTTTGGTCATTTCCTATTGTTGAAAAACAGTTTCTAACTGTATCAGTTGACTGATCTCATTGAAATAACCTCATAGAATTATTCTGTACTTGATGAACACTGTTACAAGTCAACTAGTATTTGAGCTAGTCGATTGGTACCCTATTTCAACCCCCAAATAGCATTCTAAACTCAATTTCAGAAATGCACCAAAAATTTAACAAACATCCAAATTTTTTCAAAATTTGGGGAAATGTTTGTTTTACCAATGTCTATTTGAAAGAAATATATAAATATATTTATCATGAATCCCAAAATTGACACAAAATCTAAAATTATCTAAATAGTTTAATTGAACATTGACCTAAAGTCTTAGTTTTAGCTTCCTCTTAATGTATCTATCCATATTTTCATGCATGATACTCATCCCAATTATGTCAATTCCTTAGATTTAAGACTCAAGTCCATCTTCAAACTACTTGGCACACTTTATGACCCTTTTTGAATCCCAAGCAAATTCCACTTGAGATCCATTGACCATGAGTCACAATTTAACTCTTTGAGCTTCCCCTAAAGCTCTTAATCTTAACCACCTTCCTAGGTGACTCATCTACTACAGCTAAACTACAATAATGCACCTTGGGTGGTTGGTGTAACCATTTGATCTTCTTCTTCTCAACCTTAGACTTTCCCTTGTCTTTGGTTGATCTCTCCTTGTTATAGTCATATGTCACCCAAGCATATGACTATTCTCTTGCCTTGGAGGATTCCCTTTACCATTACAATTATTGCATGTGACCTTCTTTTGGCCTTAGAAAACTCTACTATGACATATTCGCTAAAGTGATCCATGAGTAACTTCCTCTTACCTTTGTTTAATGAAGACCAGTATCCTAAATTAGATCTATCACCATTGGATCTTTGACTATCCAACATCATACCTAATCCCTTAGATCCACCATTAAATCTCTTAAGGGATTTCTCTAACCTATCAAGTTTTCCCCTTAAAGCTTGATTTTCTAATTCTAGATTTCTAACCCTAGAATCAACGTGTTCACCATGGACATTCTTAAACCTACCCAGCTTTCTAGACATATGTCTCCCCTTCTTAAGATTAATACCTAGATCCTTCGCTACCTTCCTCACTTTAGGCATGGTAGTTTGGTTCTTGTTAGATCTAACCTTTGCATATGATTTCCTAGGGTTATCAATCATGTTAATCATATTCCTATCATTATACCTAAATTTATAATTATGCATGGGTAAATAATCTACATTATTTCTAGCATGCATATCCCTAGAACTTAAATTAATATCCGAATTAAAGTTCATGTTAGGGTATACCTTCCTAGCTACCATTGGATCTCCACCTTGATATAAGCACTCACATGGTTTTATCCTCCTCCATTACTTCAATCACTCCATCTCCTTGAGCTCATCCCTCCTTGGACACTTTGTATGATAGTGACCTCGGTCACCACACGTGAAGCATATGATATGTCACTTCTTCTTGGCACAATTCCTACAACCCACATTAATTTTTAAATCAATTTTACAAGGTTTAGGATTTATCTCCTTTACCTTCTTGAGCAATGAACACCTACTCTTGTAATCTACTCTTGTAATGTCCGATCTTACCACATTGAAAGCACTTGATGCGTGATTTTCCGCTCTTCTCGATAGTTGAGGTTGAGGGTTAAACTTCCAAGACTTCTTCCTCACTGACTTTTCTTCCTCACTTGAAGATGTGGGCGATTCCACTTCTTCCTCCTCTTCGGATGTTGAGCTTGTTTCCACATCCGATTGGTCCTTCTCCTCCTCTTAGACCATTAAGTCCTCCTTGGCTCCTCCACTTCTCGTGCTTGTATAAGATTTTCATGAAGAGCAATCACTTTGCTCCATAACTCATGAGAACACTTGTACTCACCTACACGCGATACTATATTAGAAGATAATAAATTCAATACAATTCTAGTTACGTCCTTATCCATCTCTGATTGCTCCCTTTGCTCCTTGGTCCAATTTTGAGATCGGAGACGCTTCACCTTCTTGTTTAATTTGTTGGAGCTTCGAAAGGAACTTCCAACACGATCCAATGATCTCAATCCATTTGGAACCACATCTCTAACCACTTTCTCCAATACTCGAAATCATCTCGATCATATGGAGGTGAGATTCAGATATCCCATCCTAATGGTCCTTCCGAGTCCATCTTCTTCTTCTAGCATTTGCTCCTTAAAGCTAATAGTTCTTCAAGACCGCTCCTTGCACTAATACCAATTGTTGGGACCTTTGACATTAGCTAGAGGGGGTGAATAGACTGTCACCCTCTTGGATTCTTCCTACGTTTGTCAGGGCAGCGGAATACCAAAACAAACAAAGGCAACCTAAAACCTAGAGGCAATAAACAAAACAATCAAATCTCTAACACGTTGATTTAACATGATTTGGAGATTAGGGTTCCTACTCCACGGAGTGTCCGTAAGGTGGATGATCCCTCAATCCGTCAGTGGATCAATTCCAGAAACTCAGGCTGGCTTAAATCTCTTTGTCAGTGGAGAAACCTCGCCACAAACACTTGAACACACACTCTTGATCACCAAGAGAGCTTTAAAGACTTTAATAGGAGTTAACCACTCCTATTATTGTCACCTAAGCCAACCACCCTAAGCTTCATTATATAGAACTTGGGAAAAATAATCAAGTTGTTTCTACTATTACCAGTCAACTGGTCACACCACCAATCAACTAGTCCTCTGTGGAATTCAATCATTACAACCCCAACGACTCGTTACCAGTCGACTGATCCACTTCAGTTGAGAGAACAGAAACAGTCGATTAGTACATACACCAGTCGACTAGTAAATACTAAACTTAGGGTTACCTTGAGTACATTCTCTCAGGACTCGTCCTTATCCACACAACCTTAACCTTGCCTTCTAGCATCCTTTATCAGCCTTGCGTCCTTTAAATATCTCTTCATCCTTCACGCCTTACGTTTAGGAGTTTACTTCGGCTTTGTCTTTCTTGGTAGGTCTTCTATTGCCAAGAGGCTCCTCACTTCGGGACTTCATCGTTACTACACTTGGACTTCTCCTTTGTCAAGAACACATTTGAATTTTTCTTATACTACACACTCAAAGGTGCATATTAAATATAACAAATAACTTAAATATTTACTCAAACATCAAAACCTATGGATTCACTGATTATTCCAAATCAGGTTTCTGATGATAGCGTTGGCAGACCTCTTATCACAGCAACCGTTTGAATGTAGGGTAAGTTTAGGCACCCCTCAGAAATCAAACTGTCTGTCAACTATCAAGGAAGGGATGAGAATCTTTCCTCGAGGATGAGAAGTCGAGGTTGCCGCCATAAGAAAAAGAGGGTTAGCAGCTCTTCTCTCGGTGGAGAAGGAGAGGGTTGAACCTACTGCTCACCTCTGATGCTAGCGGAGGCAGGCGATCATGCTGCGTGAGCGGACGAATAGGCGAAGACAGGTAAGTCCAACGACGGTCGAGGCTTCGTGAGGTGATGGCGCGTAGAAGAAACGGTGGTGATACATGGATGAACAGCAGAGGCGACGGCAGCGATACACGAATAGATCACAAGAAACAAATACATGCAGGGGCATGTGACTCGCAAACAAATTGCGACGCCGACAAGCAGCACTGCAAGCAGAGGCGTCGGGCAACGTTGGAATACCGATAGAGGTGTGGAGGAAGATCTCAGGGTGCGAAAGAGGGCTTCAACGAGATCATGATTCAGGAGAAGGATCCGGTTGGGTCCAAATTGAACCAAAACTGTAAGACGTTCTGAGTTAAATTAATTCGGACCCGACCCTAAAGTGATTTTGAGTCGAGTCACATGATCTCACTCTTTAATCAGCTGCTCTAACGTAAATAACTCCAAAATTGAACCAAATCAGCTATTCAACTATTGATCCAACAGATCAATCTCAAAATAATATTTTTAAATCCCATTAAAGTCTAAATTGTAACTATCAAATTATTGCTAGAGTTTGCAGTATCAATCATCATTGACACGTACAGAGAAAACAAAGAAATTTGATATGACAAATCGACTAGAAAGCTTAATCCTTCATATTTTCATCACTTTCTCTTCTTTCCCTTCTAATATCGGGAATCAGTAAAATAATATACTAATAATAATTTCCATCTGCAATCTGCAACAGAGTGTGTAATCCAACACTCTTCTAAGTAAACTGCGCATGAGGAATTAAAGAAAAAAAAAACATAAAATTACGTATATATTTGATATCTACTTTGTAAAAGATGAGGAAATTTCACATAATCAATGAGTTTGGTCCACATTATTTTTAACGTTTACAACAATTAATTAGTCAATTAGAGTAATCTGCTCATTTAAAATTTGTGCTTCTACATGCCTCATAATCACTTCATGTTCCAAGTACCTGCTTCGATGGGAAACAATTACAAACAATTTCAATTAATCTAAGAAACACAAACAATAAAGGATATCAAACAATGAGAATAAAGTTTTACTCTACCAATTTCAATTAATCCTCGCCTTTGTTCATAAGAAGCAGTATGATCTTTCTTCAAATAAGGGTAGGATGTGAAAATAATAAAGGATTAAATCAAAATTAACCTAGAAAATATGGGGCATGCCTTGTTAGTGCCAACTATCTGACCATATAAGTCTTATTTTGTCTTTAAATCCTTTGCAACCTTACATGACCAATGATATTCAAATCTTCTGATTATCTAAAATATCACATAAGATTGGCATAAGATACAAAGAGTTCCTAAAATGCACTTGATATCCATCTTCATGTAGATTCTAAACCAATAAAAATCTAAATAAATTAATTGAGCTAAATGGCGGACTAAGTTCCATGTACCGAACCTAAATAATTGAAATAAATTTCACTTGTTTCTTTCAGATGCCATCTTTTATCTGCACATCAACATGAAGTTTCAAATGGATATAAAACACAACTCGATACAGTTTTTACTAGAGAAATGATGTATCTCAGCTGGAATTGAAACCAAATAGACATTTGCTCAGGTTAATCCGTTATATTTTTAGTGTAAAAGTCTAGTAATTAATTCTTTTAGCAGCTAAGATACCATAGAGAGAGAACACTAACAATGACTAGAAACGAGATCCCCTTCTCCTGCGTCCAATGTACCATTAGCATCCATTGAATCACCCATCTTTTCCACCTATATACCCCAAAACAAATCATATCACTGGTTGGCTAAAATTAGTGTCAGAAAGAGTAATAATTCCAACGTATTGGGGAAATCAGGCTGATGCAACATAATATCACCGTTATTAGTCCTTTGTAATATCCATTTTTTCCTATAAACATGAAATCAACTCAATATAGAATTTCACAATAGTATCTAAATGTAACAGTGAACCATTATAAAACTATGATAGCTTTCAATAAGTAAAATGAGAGCTCTCTGAAGAGGCATAACAAAAAATAAAAACGGGCATTTTAAAAACAAAATATTACCTACATGACTTTTGATCCCACTGGAATAACATAATTTTCACTATTTATTTATTTTTCAAGTATAAAGCAGAAAAACAAGGTGATCGTTTTTCAATGCTCTGAAAATCAGCTTAGGCGGCCGCCTAGACACTAGGCGCCAACCAGCCGCACCGAAAACATATTGATCAGCCAGCCTAGGCAGCCTTGGAGCCTAGGCGGGATTAGGCGACTCTAGGCCCCGCAAAAATAGTGCAGAGTTTTCATTTTTTTTTTGTTTAGGCTTTTAAGTTTAAAGCTAAATTAAAAAAAACTGAAATGTAACATGTTGGGCTTAAGTTTTATAGCCATAAACTTTGGTCCAACAAGAAAAGAAATAGGTTGGATGTCAACTGAACAATTTAGTATTTGTCCAATTTAATGCTAGATTGTTGAACAAACAAAAAAGAGAGAAAGAAAGGAATGTTCCTTCTTGCAAAAGATGCTTCAAATGCACAAGGTTGGATTGTGAATGGTGGGGAAGATGATGAAGTTGAACCAGGTTCCGGGATCACTTGGCAAATGGCTAATAAAGCAACTGGAGCAGATAAAAATCTACAACCCAAAAAAACTCTAGAGTGAGAGAACTTCACGATGATGATTTTGCATCCCAAGAAGAAGAAGAAGGAAGGTTTATAATGATGATATTGAATTTGTGTCCGATGAAGAATAAGTTGTTGAAAATTATGGAGAAGAAGAAGTAGAATAAATTTATGATATTTTATTAGTTGAGTAATTTTGAACTCAGTCGAAATTTGATGTTATTGTGTTAGAGTTATAAAATGTAATTTAGTATGTAATTTATGTTGAAACTGTGGAATCTACCTAGAGAGCCTAGTCCCCGCCTAGACGGCTTAGGCGTTAAGCGTTGGTTTGGCGCCTGACTAATGCCTAGCGAATTTTAGAACCTTGTCGTTTTTCAAACCTGCTTGATATTTAAACATATAAGTTAGTTTCACTCATTGAAATAAGGAAGAAAAGAACAAGGTATGTCCTTTAAACATATAAGTTAGTTTCACTCGTTGAAATAAGGAAGAAAAGAACAAGTTATGTCCTTAACGTTAGATTTTTACCACAAAGAAAATTATAATTCTGTTTTAAAGATACATCCTACACCAATTTAAAATTATAGAAAAACAAGCAAAACTTGGAAAAGAGGGGAAAAAACAAGAAGTTTTATTCTGTCAGGGCAAAAATCTAGCTTACATACAAGTTAGTCTCATTCTATGCCTCAAGAATCAAGATACAACTGAAGCTAGCCTCTATATGTATATACAGTGATCCCCATCATAAAATAATTCTGCATTTGCTCTGATAATATTTTTAGAAATGACAAGTGATATCTCTCGACAAATCATGGTAAAATTGGATGGAACTAAATTTCTCCGATGATCTTATCTCATGCTATATTTTTCTCAAGCATTACCTGTGATGTCAAACCACCTAAGGCCCTCCCAAAATTTGGTAAATAGAAAATAAACAAAAAGATCTCAACTTGGACAGCAAATATAATTTCTACATCGGTTGGCATGCAACTTGGCAAATTCAACCCCACTATAGAAGTCCAAAAATTATTTTGTATAAGGTATCATGAAACAATTTTGCTTTAAAATAAAGTTCAAATGAACACAAGGCATCTGCAGCAACAATCAAGATAGTTTGTTCTGAGTTCCACTATCAAATGGCTATCATCTGGGACAACTAGCCCAAATGGAACCTAAATGAACTGTGTTAATGCTTAGCTTAGCTTACCTAGTGGAACCTCATGGACTGTCAATGCTTAGCTATCTATAAGTATCCAGAAGATTCTTCACTTGTACAGTTTCTAATAAATCTACAAAGAATTTGCTCAGGCTTTCAGATTCTTGTAGGGCCATTAGAAACTATACAAGTCAAAATTCTTCTAGATACTTGCAGCATAACTCAGTACCAATAGTCCAGTTAGATCTTATTAGAGAGTAGAACTCAAAACAGGATATTACGGTTGTAGCTACGGATGCTTACAATTTATCTTAAGTTTATATTTTAAAACGAAATTCATCTAATGACACTTGATTCAAAGGAACTCTCAAACATTGAATTTGCCAAGTTGAATGTTGATTAATGAAAGAAATCTATATTTGTTATCTATGTAACGATCTTATCATTATATATTTCCAATTTATCAATTTCTGAGAAAGTCCAGAAATGTATTTCCATGGCCTGCATCTTCTGAGATGGATACACATATGATGTTTTAGCATCCTCTGAGATAAAAACACATAAGATGAGACCATTAGAGAAAATAAGCTCCATCCAATTTTAATATGAATGGTTGAGATATCTCACTCGCCATTTCTGAAAATGTTATACAAGCCATTGCAGAATTATCTTTATGAAGGAAGGAGAGCATCAACAGCTGTGGTTTTTTTATGGATTAGTTCTAATTTTACAGTTTAGATAGATCAAATATGAAATATACTAGAGGAATGGAGTAATCTGCAATTTAACAGATTATTTAGTTAATTTCAGATTTGACAAGTGGCGTTATGAACAGATTTCAATATTTGGTCGTAGAAAAACTCAAATCTCAATTGGGCCAATTGCAATTTGACTAATGGCATAAGTGAGATGATACTACTTCAGGCGACCAGAGAAGAAGATGAGACGAGGGATTATTTGATCTAAGCTAAATCAAATATGCTTTGTCTTTATCAGCAAGATCCAAGGTTGACAAGAGATGTCGGTGATATGATGACGTTGTCAGGAGTTCAAGGCGATGAAATGTAGAAATGCAACAATGAAGATTGCAACCGGCGCAGGTGGCAAGGCAAACAGAGGCCCTACTCGACTCTGAAGGAGGAAAGATGCCCGGAAAGAGGTGGATGGAAGAAGGATCGATGCCATATAAACATACGGACTGGATAATGTAATTGATTATCAAATGGAAACTTGTGTCTTGCATGATCCAGAAACCTGGTGTGGTTTATTTGCATAGATACTAGCAAAAACAAAGAATGACATCTTCCAATTCATGTGTTTAGACAAAGGGTTACCCCTGGAGAACTGGCAGCACGCTCTCATGCTAAGGGACAGACTAGACGTGAGGCGTGGAGCCGCATCCAGCGCCTGCAATGGAAGAAGAAGCTGGACGCACCCCAATTCTCCTGACAACCTGCCGAGTAATAGATCAGTGACCCAGAGAACCACCACAATAGATTTCACGTCACCGACTTTTACCGGGCAGGAATAGAGGAGAGCCGGCGGCGTGGGTGGCGGGAGGCAGTCACCGGCAGACCAAGACACGAACGGAGAATCCTCGTCGTCGGCGTGCGGAAGGAAGAGGCTCGGACGGTAGCGGCGATCGACCTAGAGATCGAACCACGCAGAGCCATCTCAAGGCGGCGAGGGTTTTGGGCTTTTGCCGACGATAGTGGTGTTTGGTAGTGGACATGGTACCGACGCGAGGGTCCGATGGTAATTATCAAAAGTGAATCCGTCCGGCAATGACTAACTATGGATCAAGATCCAATACTCATCCAACCTAAATATGAATCAAACAATTAAATTATTCAAACTTAACCTCGATTAAAGAGATAAAATTCTTATTGTCACAATACAAGTTCGATCCTACCAGTAAAGATAGTGATCGTTATGTGTATATCAATTAATAATTCATATGACTGTTTTTTTTTTTTAAAAAAAGTTAGGAGTTGGTATATACATAGCTACCAATGAGTGAGGTTTAGGCACAATCTTTATTGGTAGGATTGAACTTAGCCCGCCGTAGATTGTATCATCCTGTTCTTTAGATTGTGAATTTCACTCCCGTTCCGCCAATGACAAACATTCTCTGTAAAGACCATCGCCTCGTGCTCAGCCACGAGGAGGAAGCCCCGGGGTGTGATACGTCGAAGGTACGTAACTAAGGGGGCTCCCCGGTGTAGGATTGATGACACATAGAGGGATGAATCATATGTTATTTTAAAAACTTATATATATATTTTTTGAAATCGACTTCGAAACGGAATAATTAAACTAAGTAAGACATAAAACAATGTGAAAAAAAAATGAACACGAGTATTTTATTTGGTTCAGAGCTTTCGACAATTCTTATTTTAATATTCAGGCCCTTTAAATTTATCGATCGATAATCCATTAAATTTTATACCGATAAACTCTCAATAAAATAATTGAATACAAGATGAATAAAAGATAGTGTAACACACTACCCTTACTTTAAGCAAATATAATTAAGTAAACAACAATAAATTTGTTACTAACACAAAAGATGGAGATCCGAGTGCGTTCGCGTGTTGGTATCAGTCTTCCTATGTCGTAGGAGTCTTCTTGATGCATCGCACGAGTATGAAAGTTAGAGCGAATGATGTGTTAAATCTTTTGGTCGAAGTCCTTTTTATAGGCCTTTTCTAGGTGCCCGAACCATCCCTGGCCAGTTCCAATGAGACATATCCGATTCTAGGACTTCGTTGACTTATCCATGTCTAGGCGCCTGAACCTAGTCCTGGCTCAAGGATCGCTGATGTGTCCGCCCCTCATCAAAGCTCTATCTGTGAAAGTTCATCCATCTCTGGGTGCCTGGACTCTGATGTATGCCGCCCGATCAGAGTGTGCTACCTTAGCTAGCTAGTCATCTGGTTTAGCTCCTTTCCGAGCGCCTGGACTATATCCAGGCGCATGGAGCCCTTTTTCTAGCCATTTGATTTCTTGCGTCACAAGATTAGCACAATAAAGTATAACTTAGAAATAGAGTTATCATAATATTAAATGATATTATTAATTAGATCTTTTCTTATCAATACCAGGATCTAGTCATGGTCTTAGCTTAGACTTTCCAAATGGTTCTAAGTTGGATCAACGCTTATAGTCCCACTATGACTCGTCCTCACTGATCACTCTTCTCTAGTGACATACCTTACTTATCATTTGTAGTCACTTGACTTGTCTCTTGACCCACCAGGTCTTCCTGCCAGCTGTTAGGTCCATAGACCCAATTAGACTTTGGCTAACTACCAGGTCCTACATATCGGAGCAATCATACCCTAAAAGTTTCAATGTGTTGATAATTATTTAAGTTAAGGTTAATATATGATATCTAACATGAGTTGCGAGTTTGTAGGAGAAGCCCTTGCAGATCAAAAGATTGGATGCAAGACAAGAGAAATTTAAAGAGGTCAAGGATCGAATTCTTGGCAAGAGAAGACTTTGCAAGGCGGAAGACCGAATGTAAGGTAAGAAAAATTCAAAGAGGTCGAGAATCAGATTCTTGGCAAGAGAAGCCCTTGTAAGTGGGAAGACCGGATGCAAGACTAGAGAAGTCCAAGGAAGTCGAGGACCGGATTCTTGGCATGAAGACCTGGAGATGAGGAAGCTCCAGGCACAAAATCCACGGAACAGGAGGTTCATATGGTATGAGGTACTTGAATGATTTCGGTTTAGGTATAAATTAAATTGTGAGCTGAAATGTGTATCAATCAATTGACTGATCGATTGGGAAACTGACAATCAATTGGTTAATCGATTGAGAAGTGCCTTCGGGAGAATAATGTGCTCCTAGACTGATCAGCCGATCAATTGGTGGTAATCAATCGATCAGTCGATCAATTGACCAGACTTTTATATGAAAGTACAATATGCTCTTGGATCAATTAGCCGATCGATTGGTGGTAACCAATCGATTGACTAGACTTTTATGCGAAAGCATAGTGTGCTCTTTGATCGATCTGCTGATTGATTGGGGTTAACCAATTGATCAGTCAATTAACCAAGCTTTTACGCGGAAGCATAGTGTGCTCCTGGATCTATCAGCCGATCGATTGTGCAGCCTTCTTCGCAAACAGAAACAGAAGCTCTAATACATTAGTGGATCGATTGGTGAGTTTAATCGATTAAGGCTTTAGCCCAATCAATTGGGATTCAAATGAAATAATCTACACCGTTGATCTGGAGTTGGTGGCTCTCAACGGATATTTTTAAATCAATTGGAGATTTACCCCAATTGATTCACAATAGCATCTCCATGAGAAATGACTATATTTTTAAAGACGTTTAAAAGAGCTTCAAAACTCAGATATTCAGAAGACAGCTTTCCGTACTCGATACGGTCATTATGAGTTTTTGGTAATGCCATTTGAGCTTACCAATGCTCCAGCGGTGTTTATGGATTTGCTTAACCGCATATTTCTGGAGTATCTTGATCGGTTTGTTATAGTTTTCATTGATGACATATTGGTCTACTCGCATTCCGAGGAGGAGCATGCACAGCATCTTCGTATAGTCTTGGAGATTCTTCGACGACATCAGCTGTACGCGAAGTTCAGCAAGTGTGCGTTCTGGCTATCCTCAGTCGATTTTCTGGGACACGTGATTTCTAGCAGAGGTATTTCAGTAGACCCTCAGAAGATCGAGGCTATCACCGGTTGGGAGCAGCCGAAGTCAGTACAGGAGATCCACAGTTTTCTGGGATTGGCCGGATATTACCGACGTTTTGTCGAGCGTTTCTCGCGTATTGCTATGCCGCTAACACGCCTTACCAGGAAGGGCGTGAAGTTTACGTGGACCGAGGATTACGAGACCAGCTTTCAAGAGCTAAAGCGGAGATTAGTGTCGGCTCCAGTTTTGGTTCTACCTTCTGGAGAGGACGGATTTGTACTCTACACCGACGCTTCTCTTCAGGGTTTGGGTGCTGTTCTGATGCAGCACGGCAGAGTAGTCTCTTATGCTTCTCGTCAGCTGAAGGAGCATGAGAAGAACTACCCAGTTCATGACCTAGAGTTAGCCGCCATCATTTATGTTTTGAAGATTTGGCATCATCATTTGTACGGTATTACATTTGAGATTCTCACTGATCATAAGAGTCTCAAATATATTTTCACTCAGAAGGAGCTTAATCTCCGACAGAGGAGATGGATGGAGTTCCTGAAGGACTACGATTGTACCATTAGCTACCGCCCGGGGAAAGCTAATGTGGTTGCCGATGCACTCAGCAGGAAGTCCAGAGGGACTTTGGCTTGCCACCGGACTTCAGTCACGGACTTGATTCAGATTTTTCTGAGTTAGACCTGGAGGAGCATGGATCTACAGAGTAGGGTATTCTTGTTACTATGGTTGCTCAGTCGTCGATCAGGACGAAGATCCGAGAGGCACAGGCTGGAGATCAACATTTGCAGTTCATTAGCAGTCAGATAGCTTCCGGGCAGCAGGCCGAGTTCACACGAGACGAGGAGGGTGTTATATACTTCCGAGGCAGATTATGCGTACCTCAGTCTCATCCGGTCTTACAGGAGCTACTTTAGGAGGCTCACCGTTCTCGATTTGCGATCCATCTAGGTGGGACCCGTATGTATCGAGACTTGAGGCATTCCTATTGGTGGAACGACATGAAGAAAGACATCGCGGATTTTGTAGCTAGATATCTTGTTTGTCAGCAGGTGAAGGCTGAGCACCAGAGACCTGCAGGATTACTTCAGCGGATTCCTATTCCTGAGTGGAAGTGGGATCACATTACTATGGACTTTGTGGTTGGGTTGCCGAGGACACGACGAGGTCACGACGCGATTTGGGTAATCGTTGATTAATTAACCAAATCCGTGCACTTTTTAGCGATTCGGAGGATTGATCCCCTGGATCGATTGGCAGATCTGTATTTTTGGGAGATTATCAGACTACATGGTGTTCCGTTGAGTATCATTTCGGATAGAGATCCACGGTTCACGTCTCGTTTCTGGCAGAGTCTGCAGCAGGCCTTGGGCACACAGCTCCGTTTTAGTACAACTTTCCATCCACAGACAGATGGACAGTCAGAGTGGACCATTCAGACTTTAGAGGATCTGCTGAGGTCGTGTGTTATGGATTTCGGAGGCAGTTGGGAGGACCATCTGCCGTTAGTAGAGTTTGCTTACAACAACAGCTTCCATTCGGCTATCCAGATGGCACCGTTTGAGGTGTTGTATGGTAGACCTTGTCGGGCACCTGTCCTCTGGGATGAGGTTGGAGAGGCCCAGCTGTTGGGACCTCATAGAGTTCAGCAGGATGCAGAGTTGGTCCATACTATCAGACGGAGGATGTTAGAGGCGCAGGACCGCCAGAAGAGTTATGCTGATCGGAAACGCAGACCACTAGAGTTCTCAGTTGACGACCATGTATTTCTACGAGTTTCACCCACGAAAGGGGTGAAGAGATTTGGCCTCAGAGGTAAGCTAGCTCCGCGGTACATTGGCCCTTTCGAGATCTTGGAGAGGATCAGAGCGATAGCTTACCGACTGGCACTACCACCGTCCCTGTCAGGCGTTCACGATGTATTTCATGTATCGATGTTGAGGAGATACGTGCCCGACCCGACGCATGTGCTGGCAGATATCTCAGTTCCAGTTCAGCCTGACATTTCTTATGAGGAGGTTCCGGTACGGATTCTCGACCGGAAAGAGCGTCAGTTGCGGAACAAGACTATCCGGCTGGTTAAAGTCGGATGGCAGCATCATTCGGACGAGGAGGCTACTTGGGAGCTCGAGGATACGATCCGAGCTCGATATCCCCATCTTTTCACCTGAGGTATGTGATTCAGTTTACCATTCAACATTTATACATTCTGTCTATTGTTAGTACTTGCTGATGGTAGATAACGAAATTTGGGGACCAAATTTTTATTAGTGGGGGAGAATGTAAAATATCGGAAATAGGCGAATATTAATAAGGGAAATTTCCGGAATTTTTGGAAATTTTTCGGGAATTTTTCGGAGCTCGTACGGGCGAGTTAGCGGGGATAAAAACGGGGCCCGGAAAAGTCTGTTTAGGCTACCCCATTTAAGTGAGGAAAAGTTGATTTTTTCCTTTTCCTTTTTAAATTCTTTTTCTTTTTTCTCTTGCCGAACCCGCGCGTGCCGTGCCCTAACTGCGGCAGTTCCTCCTTCCCCTCGCGACAAATCCCCACAGCCACATCTTCTTCCTTCTCCTCTCCTCTGCCGCCATCACAGCGACGCCGCACCCCTCGGTGCCCTAGCGCCGGTCATCGCGTGCCCTAGCCGAGCTCGCCGACGCCGCTGCCCTCTTTGGACCGGAGCTAATTGGGTTGTGCCGCCGCTGAGATTTCTTCGCCGCCACCGACCTAGTGTTGCCGCCGGCCTTCCTCCGCCCTACAGCCGACTTCCACCGGTGTCTTAGCCTCCAGCCACCGTGCCCTAGGTCTTTCACCGGCACCTCTCTGCTCGGGTGGTTTCCGGCCAGGAGCAAGGGGGGTCAAGTTTTAGTTCTTCCTGTTTGGTCCGATTGTTAACAACAAGGTAAAAGATTTGGTGGTCAGGTGGGTTGTGGTTTGATGTGTGATCCCATTTATTGAACTCAACATGATCTCATCAGTGGGAAGGATTTCAGCAGGGGGATTTGGTTTCGTGGGGACTTCGTTTGGTTCTAGCAGCACTCCAGTGAGCAGTTCCCTTTGTTCCAGCATCAAGAGGGGCTGTGAATTGAGGTATCGTGTAAATTTTGATACATGATGAATTAGGTTTATGTATAGTATTGGATTGGTATTGAATTTAATCCATTTCTTGTTTTGTTACATGGGATCAATTCCATTTTTAAGGAAGGATAAGGTTATTAAATAGGTTTGGAGATTTTTATTTAGCTATATAGCTAAATACATTATCTGTTTGATAATACAGGACCTTGACGCGGGACGGTATCTCGACGTCGGATTGGACATTTTTTATTTGGAGGCGGATACTTTTGACTTATTGTCTTTGATATGCTTAGTAATGAAATTAACAATTTGCATTAATTGTGTTTTCTTATTTGTTTCGGTTAATCACTGCCCGATACATGTTGCCTGCTTGATTGATTGTTTGTTTGCATCTCGTATTGATACCTATCTGATTTCACATGCTCATGGGTAGTGATATAATCATGTTTTACCATGTCAGGACCTAGGTTTGATATCTTATTTGATCAGTATACCTTGATATGATTTATTTACTTTGGTGCACATTATTATATGTCCAGAGATTGATTTAGCATATTACCATGCTTAGTGACATGCACCATTCGCATGATTGCATGCTGTGTGAGAGATTGCTCCATTATTGTCGAGCACTTTGCCAGTTTTCATCACTGTTCGGTGCTCCGTTGTGACGCTCATGGGTAGCGTGACACAGCGTGGTAGCACGTCAGTTTGGCTCTTCCGGTGCTCCGTTAGTCCGCTCATGGGTAGTGTGACGCAGTGTGTAGCACGTTAGAGATCCCTCCCCGTCATAGCGTACCGGGAGATGAGAGCATTGCGCTCCCCCATTTATGATTTGGGGTAGGAGTACGTGTGTACTCCGACAGCATCCCGTCCACTCGATCACTCATCAGGAGTAGTGTTGCAGAGTGCACGGTCGTCACAGCTCTACCCACTCGGTCCCACTTTTGTTATGAGTTGGCTGACTGACGTCAGGGGTGACCATGACATTGGCATCATATGCATGATGCATTTATTGTTCGTGATTGTGTTTGCTGCATTTATATGCTGCATATTGTTTGGATACCTATGTTTGACATGCATACAGGTCTTCTATACCTTTCGGACTGTTTGTCCTTATACCGGGTCCTGGTTAGTACAGATTCTCTCCTGTCTACTTCGGTTTGCATTTATCTTTATTTTTATCAGGAGACTGTATGCATGATTAGTGCTAGGTGTTATTTCTTTACTTTGCATATCATTTGTACCTGCTGAGTGTTGGACTCACCCCAACTCCATTGTTGTTATTTTCAGGTTGATGCTGTCAGGAGGGAGTTCCAGTCGCTAGTCCTCACTGCACGTAGTACTAGATCCCTGTAGACCTCGATGTTTTATCTATCATTTAGTTTTGTTTTTATTTTGATTATGTGTGGACTTGGTTATTTGGATACTTGGACATTGTATGTTTTCTTTTGCGATATTGATGGATGTTCTATTCGATATGTTTTTACTACATGCCTGCCTGGACGGCAAAAGAGGTGAGTTCGTCGGATTTGAGCTTTACGAGTGTAGTGGAGTAGGGTGGATTTCGAGTCAGAGTATTATTTTTTTTCTGTTTAATTATCTTAACTGCGTGGTTGTGACAGCCAGAGGCTGAATAAATTATAATAACCGCATGGTGTTTGTTTTTACTTATTGTTATTATTCCAGCCACCTGTGGCTGATGTATATGTGATATGTAGAAAGTTTCAAATTGTCCGCTATACAGGGGAGATGCTGCCGAAATTTCTTCGGACAGGGACTCCTCCGGGGCGTGACATCGAGGCGGCCAAGAATAGGGAGATCGCCGAGCAGAGCTTGGACTTAGCTGGTCCGGCCAACGGAGAGGGTGAGGGGACTCAGAGTGTCCCCGAAGCCTTAGACGCTTTTGCCTCTCTCGGCGAGGCTGCGGGCGATATAGAGCCTTCTACTCAAGTCGGGGTAGAGGGTCGTTCGGCTTACGAAGCCCCCCTGGCAACTCGGAAGCGCAGACGGCCAGAACCAGCCTCTCAACCAACTCCATCTGATGAACCGTAGTCCGAGCGGGGCGATGAAGCTCCAGTGCTGTCCGGGACGGTCTCTATAGAGAGTACCCCCACGCCGCACGCTCTCCAAGGGCTACCTCTGAGGTGCCGCCCGCCAGTCCTCCGCGAACCATGCGTCACCTTAGGCGATTGGGCGACCATCCTTCCTCAAGTGGTGAGCCGTCCGGTAAAGCAGCTGCGCCCCAGGGTGATCCGAGCGGCCCGAGATTGATAAAAACTGTCCTGCGGCTTCCGTCGGAGGAATATATGGCGGCTGCTGATCGACCAGTGGTCCCCGAGCAGCAGATCACCCTCACGGGTCCTCTTGCCAAAGCCTGGGAGGATGCTTGGCTTCGAATTGCAATGATGACTCCCGGTCAGCTAGGCGACAGCAATCTACAACAGGCGACTAGGGTATGTTCTTTGCCATGTTAGTTATTTGGATTTAGTTTCTAACTTGCTCCTATCCGTTTGCAGAATTGGGTGGAGCAGATTGCAATCAACAATCGCCTGGCCGAGCTGGAGGACGAGCTGAAAAAGCTCAAAGCCGCGGGAGATAGCAGACAGTCAACGGCCGCTCTGGAGAAGGCAAAAAGCTGTTGGAAGCCGAACGGGGTAAGTCTTCCGGCTTGTCGAGCGAAGTGGCTCGACTCGAGGCTTTGGTCAAGCAGCGGGACAAAGAGATAAAGACCGCGACCACCCGGAAGCGCCAAGCCATCGACGACATGGATATGATGAAGGTAGAGAACCAGGGGCTAGAGCAGCGAGTGAAGGAATTAGACGCCTTGCTCAAGACTGAACGGGAGGGCCGCTCGGCCGACCAGGTTAAAGCGGAAGGGGCTTTGCAAGATCTCCAGGCGGTCCTTGACGCTTCAAGATGGGGAGCTCGGTCGGTTGGCGGAAGCGCGCAAAGCATTCGTCCGCTCGGACGAATTTGGTGAAAAGTTCAGCGACAAGCTGTCCTTAACTTTCGAAGAGGCGATCAAAGTGGCAGTTGAATATCTGAAGAGCAAGGGACACATACCAACCGAGCTGGCGATTCCCCCCGAAGATCTGGCGGTCATGATGGGCTCCATCCCCGATTCTCTCTTTGATTTTGGTGATAGTGAATGAAGGGTTTGTAAAATTTCTTTCAAGTTTCCGCTGTTTTTTGTATGCCCGCCGTTCGGGGCGAAGACTGTTGTTATCACCTTTGTCTATTCACCGTTTGGTGTAAATGAATTCTCTTTGTTATTTGTTTGTTCGACCAGCCTCCAATCCTTAACTTTTTGCACCGGTCCTAATTTTCTCGCGCTAAGTGCGTTTTATAAAGGAGTTGCTCGGACCCACGCTTTCTTTATTCTAGCCTTATCGGCGGGCCCGATCAAAGGTCAGCCTTTACAACCGAGCAGGACCTTGCAGAAAGTTATCCGTCCGGAGGATTTATAGACTCCGGTTGCTCGCCTTTTAACGTCTAATTTTACTGTCAGCGCCTGATGACCTTCCGCTCGGAGGGTTTATAGACGCCGGCTCGTCTCTCGATTTTTAACGTCGGAGCTCGACGGTCTTCCGCTCGGAGAGTTTATAGACGTCAGCTCGTCTCTCGATTTTTAACGTCGGAGCTCGACGGCCTTCCGCTCGGAGGGTTTATAGACGCCGGCTCATCTCTCGATTTTTAACGTCGGAGCTCGACGGCCTTCCGCTCGGAGGGTTTATAGACGCCGGCTCGTCTCTCGATGCTCCACCGGCCTTCGCTCGGAGGGTTTATAGATGCCGGCTTCTCTCGATTTTTAATGTCGGAGCTCGGCGGCCTTCCGTTCGAGAGTTTATAGGCGCGCTCGTCTCTCGATTTTAACGCCGGAGCTCGGCGGTCTTCCGCCGGAGGGTTTATAGCCGCTCGTCTCTCGATTTTTAACGTCGGAGCTCAACGGCCTTCCGCTCGGAGAGTTTATAGACGCCGGCTCGTCTCTCGATTTTTAACGTCGGAGCTCGACGGCCTTCCGCTCGGAGGGTTTATAGACGTCGGCTCGTCTCTCAATTTTTAACGTCGGAACTCGACGGTCTTCCACTCGGAGAGTTTATAGACGCCGGCTCGTCTCTCGATTTTTAACGTCGGAGCTCGACGGTCTTCCACTCGGAGGGTTTATAGACGCCGGCTCGTCTCTCGATTTTTAACGTCGGAGCTTGACGGTCTTCCGCTCGGAGAGTTTATAGACGCCGGCTCGTCTCTCGATTTTTAACGTCGGAGCTCGGCGGTCTTCCGCTCGGAGAGTTTATAGACGCCGGCTCCTCTCTCGATTTTTAACGTCGGAGCTCGACGGCCTTAAAGGCTAACTTTGACACAGCCGCTCGGCGAACACATTAGCCATCCTTTAAATCATTTTTGCTTCCTGCATTACAAGGACATGGGTGACTAGAATATACACAAAAATGAGTTACATCAGTGCACCTTTCACCCAGCTCGATAAGGCTGGAGATGATTCGCGCTCCAAGGTCGGTCCAGCTGCCGCCCGTCTTCATCCTCCAAATAATAAGCGCCCGAGCGAAGCTTTTCGATGATTTTGAAGGGGTCCGCCCAAGGAGCTTCTAGCTTGCCGACGTCTCCGACCGGCTTTACTTTTTTCAAGACAAGATTGCCGACCTAGAATGATCTGGGGATTACGTGCCGGTTGTAGTTTTGCTTCATCAGTTGTCGGTATGCCATCAGCCGGACGGACGCCTTGGCTCGCTCTTCTTCGACCAAATCCAGCTCCATGTACGTCATCATCATAATTCTATATCCGGGTGGACTCGACGCCGACTTCAACAGGAATCACCGCTTCGCCGCCGTACACCAGATGGAAAGGTGTAACGCCCGTTCTTTCCTTTGGGGTCGTTCGGATGGCCCACAGGACACCTGACACCTCATCCACCCAACTTCCTCCCAGATGGTCGAGCCGAGCGCGCAAAATGCGAAGAATTTCCCGATTGGTTACTTCGGCTTGACCATTGCTTTGGGGGTATGCCACGGACGTGAAATGTTGCTCAATTCCATAGCTTCTGCACCAATCTTCGAGCAACTTTCCTGTGAATTGCCGCCCGTTGTCGGAAATAAGTCGACGAGGGACGCCGAACCGACAGATGATGTGCTGCTAGATAAACTTCTTGACCATCTGCTCGGTGATCTTGGCTAGCGGCTCGGCCTCCACCCACTTAGAAAAATAATCGACTGCCACCAGTAGAAATTTTCGCTGCCCGGTCGCCATAGGAAATGGACCAACGATATCCATTCCCCACTGATCGAACGGGCAGGATACTGTGGATGCCTTCATTTCCTCTGTCGGTCGGTGGGAGAAAGTGTGATACTTCTAGCAAGAGAGGCACGTCGCCACGGTCCGAGTGGCGTCTGCTTGTAAGGTTGGCCAAAAGTATCCGGCCAGCAGGATCTTCTTAGCCAGCGATCGTCCGCCCGGATGCCCTCCGCATGATCCTTGGTGCACTTCTTGAAGGATGTACGATGCGTCTTCCCAACTTACGCATTTCAAAAGGGGGCGGGAGAAAGCCTTCTTGTAGAGTTGATCGTCGATGAGTGTGAACCGGCCGACTCTCCTCCTTAGATACTGGGCTTCATCCCGATCGGACGGTGTAGCTCCCGATCGGAGAAACTCCATGATGGGTGTCCTCCAGTCGCTCGGAAACGTGAGGCCCTCCATCTGGTCGACGTGCGCCACCAAAGATACTCGTTCAATTGGCTGCTGGATGGCAACCGGCGTTATTGAACTTGCGAGTTTGGCTAACTCATCGGCCGCTTGGTTTGCCGCTCGGGGTATCTTCTGGATAATGACTTCTCTGAAATTGGCTTTGAGTTTTTCGAAGGCTTCGGCGTAGAGTTTGAGCCGAGCGTTGTTGATTTCAAAGGTACCAGAAAGTTGCTGAGCAGCCAGCTGCGAATTCGAATGGAGCATTACCCGACCGACTCCAACATGCCGAGCTGCCTGCAAGCCGGCTATGAGGGCTTCATACTCAGTTTCGTTGTTTGTAGCTCTATAATCCAGCCGGACGGATAAGTGCATCTTTTCTTCTTGGGGAGAGAGCAGCAGTACTCCAATCCCGCTTCCGAGCCGAGTGGACGATCCGTCCACAAATATTTTCCACATAGCTTCCGGCTCTGTATTTTGCACCTCAGTCACAAAATCTGCTAAAGCCTGCGCTTTCACTGCCGAGCGGGGTTGATATTGAATGTCGAATTCACTCAACTCCGTTGTCCACTTAATAAGCCGTTCGGACGCCTCTGGATTCAATAATACTCGTCCGAGCGGGCTATTAGTTTTGACAATGATGGTATGCGCCAGGAAGTATGGACGAAGGCGCCAAGCGGCGAGGACCAGAGCGAAGGCTAACTTTTTGAGCCCAGTGTAGCGAGATTCAACATCTTTTAAAATATGGCTCAGAAAATATACAGGCTCTTCTCCGCTCGCCTTTTAACGTCTAATTTTACTGTCAGCACCTGACGACCTTCCGCTCGGAGGGTTTATAGACGCCGGCTCGTCTCTCGATTTTTAACGTCGGAGCTCGACGGTCTTCCGCTCGGAGAGTTTATAGACGTCGGCTCGTCTCTCGATTTTTAACGTCGGAGCTCGACGGCCTTCCGCTCGGAGGGTTTATAGACGCCGGCTCATCTCTCGATTTTTAACGTCGGAGCTCGACGGCCTTCCGCTCGGAGGGTTTATAGACATCGGCTCGTCTCTCGATTTTTAACGTCGGAGCTCGACGGCCTTCCGCTCGGAGGGTTTATAGATGCCGGCTCGTCTCTCGATTTTTAATGTCGGAGCTCGACGGCCTTCCGTTCGGAGAGTTTATAGACGCCGGCTCGTCTCTCGATTTTTAACGTCGGAGCTCGACGGTCTTCCGCTCGGAGGGTTTATAGACGCCGGCTCGTCTCTCGATTTTTAACGTCGGAGCTCGACGGCCTTCCGCTCGGAGAGTTTATAGACGCCGGCTCGTCTCTCGATTTTTAACGTCGGAGCTCGACGGTCTTCCGCTCGGAGGGTTTATAGACGCCGGCTCGTCTCTCGATTTTTAACGTCGGAGCTCGACGGTCTTCCGCTCGGAGAGTTTATAGACGCCGGCTCGTCTCTCGATTTTTAACGTCGGAGCTCGCCGGTCTTCCGCTCGGAGAGTTTATAGACGCTGGCTCCTCTCTCGATTTTTAACGTCGGAGCTCGACGGCCTTAAAGGCTAACTTTGACACAGCCGCTCGGCGAACACATTAGCCATCCTTTAAATCATTTTTGCTTCCTGCATTACAAGGACATGGGCGACTAGAATATACACAAAAATGAGTTACATCAGTGCACCTTTCACCCAGCTCGATAAGGCTGGAGATGATTCGCGCTCCAAGGTCGGTCCAGCTGCCGCCCGTCTTCATCCTCCAAATAATAAGCGCCCGAGCGGAGCTTTTCGATGATTTTGAAGGGGTCCGCCCAAGGAGCTTCTAGCTTGCCGACGTCTCCGACCGGCTTTACTTTTTTCCAGACAAGATCGCCGACCTGGAATGATCTGGGGATTACGCGCCGGTTGTAGTTTTGCTTCATCCGTTGTCGGTACGCCATCAGCCGGACGGACGCCTTGGCTCGCTCTTCTTCGACCAAATCCAGCTCCATGTACGTCATCATCATAAATCTATATCCGGGCGGACTCGACGCCGACTTCAACAGGAATCACCTCTTCGCCGCCGTACACCAGATGGAAAGGTGTAACGCCCGTTCTTTCCTTTAGGGTCGTTCGGATGGCCCACAGGACACCTGACACCTCATCCACCCAACTTCCTCCCAGATGGTCGAGCCGAGCGCGTAAAATGCGAAGAATTTCCCGATTGGTTACTTCGGCTTGACCATTGCTTTGGGGGTATGCCACGGACGTGAAATGTTGCTCAATTCCATAGCTTCTGCACCAATCTTCGAGCAACTTTCCTGTGAATTGCCGCCCGTTGTCGGAAATAAGTCGGCGAGGGACGCCGAACCGACAGATGATGTGCTGCTAGATAAACTTCTTGACCATCTGCTCGGTGATCTTGGCTAGCGGCTCGGCCTCCACCCACTTAGAAAAATAATCGACTGCCACCAGTAGAAATTTTCGCTGCCCGGTCGCCATAGGAAATGGACCAACGATATCCATTCCCCACTGATCGAACGGGTAGGATACTGTGGATGCCTTCATTTCCTCTGTCGGTCGGTGGGAGAAAGTGTGATACTTCTGGCAAGAGAGGCACGTCGCCACGGTCTGAGCTGCGTCTGCTTGTAAGGTTGGCCAAAAGTATCCGGCCAGCAGGATCTTCTTAGCCAGCGATCGTCCGCCCGGATGCCCTCCGCATGATCCTTGGTGCACTTCTTGAAGGATGTACGATGCGTCTTCCCAACTTACGCATTTCAAAAGGGGGCGGGAGAAAGCCTTCTTGTAGAGTTGATCGTCGATGAGTGTGAACCGGCCGACACTCCTCCTTAGATGCTGAGCTTCATCCCGATCGGACGGTGTAGCTCCCGATCGGAGAAACTCCATGATGGGTGTCCTCCAGTCGCTCGGAAACGTGAGGCCCTCCATCTGGTCGACGTGCGCCACCAAAGATACTCGTTCAATTGGCTGCTGGATGGCAACCGGCGTTATTTAACTTGCGAGTTTGGCTAACTCATCGGCCGCTTGGTTTGCCGCTCGGGGTATCTTCTGGATAATGACTTCTCTGAAATTGGCTTTGAGTTTTTCGAAGGCTTCAGCGTAGAGTTTGAGCCGAGCGTTGTTGATTTCAAAGGTACCAGAAAGTTGCTGAGCAGCCAGCTGCGAATTCGAATGGAGCATTACCCGACCGACTCCAACATGCCGAGCTGCCTGCAAGCCGGCTATGAGGGCTTCATACTCAATTTCATTGTTTGTAGCTCTATAATCCAGCCGGACGGATAAGTGCATCTTTTCTTCTTGGGGAGAGAGCAGCAGTACTCCAATCCCGCTTCCGAGCCGAGTGGACGATCCGTCCACAAATATTTTCCACATAGCTTCCGGCTCTGTATTCTGCACCTCAGTCACAAAATCTGCTAAAGCCTGCGCTTTCACTGCCGAGCGGGGTTGATATTGAATGTCGAATTCACTCAACTCCGTTGTCCACTTAATAAGCCGTTCGGACGCCTCTGGATTCAATAATACTCGTCCGAGCGGGCTATTAGTTTTGACAATGATGGTATGCGCCAGAAAGTATGGACGAAGGCGCCGAGCGGCGAGGACCAGAGCGAAGGCTAACTTTTTGAGCCCAGTGCAGCGAGATTCAACATCTTTTAAAATATGGCTCAGAAAATATACAGGCTCTTCTCCGCTCGCCTTTTAACGTCTAATTTTACTGTCAGCACCTGACGACCTTCCACTCGGAGGGTTTATAGAC
Organism: Zingiber officinale; assembly: GCF_018446385.1. Classification (NCBI taxonomy): domain Eukaryota; kingdom Viridiplantae; phylum Streptophyta; class Magnoliopsida; order Zingiberales; family Zingiberaceae; genus Zingiber; species Zingiber officinale. The sequence continues at coordinate 90,901,789 of NC_055992.1, read as the reverse complement.
GCCGGCTCGTCTCTCGATTTTTAACGTCGGAGCTCGACGGTCTTCCGCTCGGAGAGTTTATAGACGTCGGCTCGTCTCTCGATTTTTAACGTCGGAGCTCGACGGCCTTCCGCTCGGAGGGTTTATAGACGCCGGCTCATCTCTCGATTTTTAACGTCGGAGCTCGACGGCCTTCCGCTCGGAGGGTTTATAGACGCCGGCTCGTCTCTCGATTTTTAACGTCGGAGCTCGACGGCCTTCCGCTCGGAGGGTTTATAGATGCCGGCTCGTCTCTCGATTTTTAATGTCGGAGCTCGACGCTCCGCTCGGAGAGTTTATAGGCGCCGGCTCGTCTCGGATTTAACGTCGGAGCTCGGCGGTCTTCCGCCGGAGGGATTATAGACGCCTCGTCTCTCGATTTTTAACGTCGGAGCTCGACGCCTTCCGCCGAGAGTTTATAGACGCCGACTCGTCTCTCGATTTTTAACGTCGGAGCTCGACGGCCTTCCGCTCGGAGGGTTTATAGACGTCGGCTCGTCTCCCAATTTTTAACGTCGGAGCTCGACGGTCTTCCACTCGGAGAGTTTATAGACGCCGGCTCGTCTCTCGATTTTTAACGTCGGAGCTCGACGGTCTTCCACTCGGAGGGTTTATAGACGCCGGCTCGTCTCTCGATTTTTAACGTTGGCGCTCGACGGTCTTCCGCTCGGAGAGTTTATAGACGCCGGCTCGTCTCTCGATTTTTAACGTCGGAGCTCGACGGTCTTCCGCTCGGAGAGTTTATAGACGCCGGCTCCTCTCTCGATTTTTAACGTCGGAGCTCGACGGCCTTAAAGGCTAACTTTGACACAGCCGCTCGGCGAACACATTAGCCATCCTTTAAATCATTTTTGCTTCCTGCATTACAAGGACATGGGCGACTAGAATATACACAAAAATGAGTTACATCAGTGCACCTTTCACCCAGCTCGATAAGGCTGGAGATGATTCGCGCTCCAAGGTCGGTCCAGCTGCCGCCCGTCTTCATCCTCCAAATAATAAGCGCCCGAGCGGAGCTTTTCGATGATTTTGAAGGGGTCCGCCCAAGGAGCTTCTAGCTTGCCGACGTCTCCGACCGGCTTTACTTTTTTCCAAACAAGATCGCCGACCTGGAATGATCTGGGGATTACGCGCCGGTTGTAGTTTTGCTTCATCCGTTGTCGGTACGCCATCAGCCGGACGGACGCCTTGGCTCGCTCTTCTTCGACCAAATCCAGCTCTATGTACGTCATCATCATAATTCTATATCCGGGCGGACTCGACGCCGACTTCAACAGGAATCACCGCTTCGCCGCCGTACACCAGATGGAAAGGTGTAACGCCCGTTCTTTCCTTTGGGGTCGTTCGGATGGCCCACAGGACACCTGACACCTCATCCACCCAACTTCCTCCCAGATGGTCGAGCCGAGCGCGTAAAATGCGAAGAATTTCCCGATTGGTTACTTCGGCTTGACCATTGCTTTGGGGGTATGCCACGGACGTGAAATGTTGCTCAATGCCATAGCTTCTGCACCAATCTTCGAGCAACTTTCCTGTGAATTGCCGCCCGTTGTCGGAAATAAGTCGGCGAGGGACGCCGAACCGACAGATGATGTGCTGCTAGATAAACTTCTTGACCATCTGCTCGGTGATCTTGGCTAGCGGCTCGGCCTCCACCCACTTAGAAAAATAATCGACTGCCACCAGTAGAAATTTTCGCTGCCCGGTCGCCATAGGAAATGGACCAATGATATCCATTCCCCACTGATCGAACGGGTAGGATACTGTGGATGCCTTCATTTCCTCTGTCGGTCGGTGGGAGAAAGTGTGATACTTCTGGCAAGAGAGGCACGTCGCCACGGTCTGAGCTGCGTCTGCTTGTAAGGTTGGCCAAAAGTATCCGGCCAGCAGGATCTTCTTAGCCAGCGATCGTCCGCCCGGATGCCCTCCGCATGATCCTTGGTGCACTTCTTGAAGGATGTGCGATGCGTCTTCCCAACTTACGCATTTCAAAAGGAGGCGGGAGAAAGCCTTCTTGTAGAGTTGATCGTCGATGAGTGTGAACCGGCCGACTCTCCTCCTTAGATGCTGGGCTTCATCCCGATCGGACGGTGTAGCTCCCGATCGGAGAAACTCCATGATGGGTGTCCTCCAGTCGCTCGGAAACGTGAGGCCCTCCATCTGGTCGACGTGCGCCACCAAAGATACTCGTTCAATTGGCTGCTGGATGGCAACCGGCGTTATTTAACTTGCGAGTTTAGCTAACTCATCGGCCGCTTGGTTTGCCGCTCGGGGTATCTTCTGGATAATGACTTCTCTGAAATTGGCTTTGAGTTTTTCGAAGGCTTCAGCGTAGAGTTTGAGCCGAGCGTTGTTGATTTCAAAGGTACCAGAAAGTTGCTGAGCAGCCAGCTACGAATTCGAATGGAGCATTACCCGACCGACTCCAACATGCCGAGCTGCCTGCAAGCCGGCTATGAGGGCTTCATACTCAATTTCATTGTTTGTAGCTCTATAATCCAGCCGGACGGATAAGTGCATCTTTTCTTCTTGGGGAGAGAGCAGCAGTACTCCAATCCCGCTTCCGAGCCGAGTGGACGATCCGTCCACAAATATTTTCCACATAGCTTCCGGCTCTGTATTCTGCACCTCAGTCACAAAATCTGCTAAAGCCTGCGCTTTCACTGCCGAGCGGGGTTGATATTGAATGTCGAATTCACTCAACTCCGTTGTCCACTTAATAAGCCGTTCGGACGCCTCTGGATTCAATAATACTCGTCCGAGCGGGCTATTAGTTTTGACAATGATGGTATGCGCCAGGAAGTATGGACGAAGGCGCCAAGGCGAAAGCCAGCTTTTGAGCCCAGTGTAGCGAGATTCAACATCTTTTAAAATATGGCTCAGAAAATATACAGGCTCTTCTCCGCTCGCCCTCACTAATGCCGAGCCGACTGCTTGCTCATTTGAAGATAAATTGATACAAAGAGGCTCACCTACGGCTGGCTTGGCTTGTACAAGCAGAGAATTCAGATATGCCTTCAGTTCTTCGAACGCCCGATCGCATTCTTCGTCCCAGTGAAATTTAGTGGCCTTGCGCAAGATTTCGAAAAAAGGTAGGCTTCGGTCGACGGTCTTTGAGATGAATCTGGACAGAGCAGTTATCCGACCGGTCAAGCGCTGCACTTCCCTCAGATTTCTTGGAGGCGACATATCTTGTAAGGCTTTCACTTTGCTGGGATTTGCTTCGATGCCCCGCTCGGTCACTATGTAACCCAAGAAACGCCCTCCTTTTGCTCCGAACAGGCACTTCTGTGGGTTTAACTTGACTCCATATTTCTGTAGCGTTCGGAAAGTCTCTTCCATGTCTTCCAAGAGATCGGCCGCTCGGACGGATTTGATGAGAATGTCGTCCACGTATACTTCCAGATTTCTCCCGATCTGCTCCTTGAACACTTTGTTCATCAATCGCTGATAAGTGGCTCCCGCGTTCTTCAACCCGAACGACATCACATTATAGCAATAGGTGCCGTCGGCTGTAACGAAGCTGACTTTTTCTTGATCTTCTCGGGCGAGCGACACTTGATGATAGCCTTGGTAAGCGTCGAACATACATATCAGCTCGCAGCTGGCCATCAAGTCCACCAGTTGATCGATCCGGGGCAGGGGATAAAAATCCTTTGGGCACCCCTTGTTAAGGTCCCGGAAATCGATGCACACTCTCCACTTATTGCTGGGTTTGGAGACAAGCACCACGTTCGCCAACCAGCTCGGGAACTGGACCTCGCGTATGTGGCCGGCCTCCAGGAGTTTCTCCACCTCTGCTCGGATGATGACATTCTGTTCAGCGCTGAAATCCCTTTTTCTCTGCTTTACCGGCCGAGCGTCCGATCGAACATGTAGCTCGTGCTGCGCTATACTTGGCGAAATTCCGGGCAGCTCATGCGTTGCCCAGACGAAAACATCATGGTTTCTCTGGAGGCATTGGATCACTTCTTCCTTCTGGCTCGCCTCCAGATCATACGTGATGAATGTCGCGGCCTCCGATCGGGTCGGGTGAATTTGCACTTCCTCTTTTTCCTCATAAATCAAAGAGGGTGGCTTTTCAGTGATAGCGTTTACCTCGATCCGGGGCGTCTTCCGAGCGGCATTGGCTTATGCTCGGACCATCTCGACGTAACATCGCCGAGCTGCCAGTTGATCCTCTCGTACTTCTCCCACTTTGTCCTCGACGGGGAACTTGATCTTCTGGTGGAAGGTGGAAACGGCCGCTCGGAATTCACTGAGAGTTGGTCGCCCCAATATGACGTTGTATGCCGACGGAGAGTCCACCACGACGAAATTTATAGTACGCGTCCTTCTGAGCGGCTCCTCTCCCTGCGATATAGCCAACCGGATCTGTCTGACCGGCTGAACTTCATTGCCCGTAAACCCGTAAAGGGGGGTTGTCATGGGCAGTAGCTCGGCTCGATCAATTTGCAGTTGATCGAATGCCTTCTTGAATATGATATTGACCGAGCTTCCTGTGTCGATAAAAACGTGGTGAATAGTGTAATTGGCTATTACTGCTTTAATGAGAAGGGCGTCGTCGTGGGGAACTTCAACCCCTTCCAAGTCCCTGGGCCCGAAACTAATTTTTGGTCCGCTCGCCCGTTCCTGGCTGCAGCCGACCGCATGGATCTGGAGCTGCCGGACACTCGCCTTCCTTGCTCGGTTGGAATCTCCTCCGGTCGGACCACCAGCTATGATGTTGATCTCGCCTCGGGAAGTATTACTTCTATTTTCTTCTTCCCGAGCGGACGGTCGGGGCCGTTCTCTAGACATCCGGAGATTCTCCCGCCTCGGAGAGCGATGCCGCTTGGGCGTCTGTTGTTGTCGCCTGTCAGCTATCGTCCGATCGGCTTCACGAGGCCTCTGTCGCCTGTCGGCTGACGGCAATCGACGACCGCCGCCTCTGGGAATGGGGTGGGCGATTAGAGGAAGACTACGACAATCCCTGGTGTTATGTGTGTCCGTCCGGTGGAAGGAGCAGAACATGGGGGTTCACTTCTTTTTTGGCTTGGGCCGCTCGGCTACAACTTCTTGGACATGGGACCTAGCATGGGGGAAGCGGATTGCTTCGGACCTCGGTCCTCTTGGCGGCTGATGAGCAGTGTGCGACTTCCGCTCGGCCGGAGGAGCCCGCTCGGTTGGAGTTTCCTTTCTTCGGGCAGCTTGGGCTTCTTCCACATTGATGTATTCGTTGGCCCGATGCAGCATATGATCGTAGTCTCGGGGCGGCTTCCGAACGAGCAAGCGGAAGAAGTCCCCGTCCACGAGGCCTTGTGTAAATGCGTTCATCATTGTCTCTGAGGTGGCTGTTGGAATGTCCATGGCCACCTAGTTGAACCGCTGAATATAAGCTCTGAGCGGCTCTCTTGGCTCTTGCTTGATGGCGAACAAGCTGACACTCGTCTTCTGATAACGCCGACTGCTGGCAAAGTGGTGGAGGAAGGCCGTACGGAAGTCTTTGAAGCTTATGATGGATCCGTCCGGCAACCTCCGAAACCACCGTTGAGCCGATCCTGAGAGGGTGGTAAGAAAAACTCGACACTTAACCCCGTCTGTGTATTGGTGAAGGGTAGCGGTATTGTCGAACTTACCCAAATGATCATCCGGATCGGTGGTCCCATTGTATTCACCGATCGCTGGGGGCACATAGTGCTTTGGCAGAGGGTCCTTCAAGATGGCCTCTGAGAACTGACGATTGACCCACTCGGGCGAGGCGTCCGCTCGGGGGGCTTTGCCTTTTCTATTATCCCGCATTGGTACTTCATCTGACGAAGAGCCTCTATCGTGATTAGCTGCTGCGGCTTCAGGAGGAGTGCGGAAGAGAGCTCGATGGAATGGAACCGTGGCCTGTGGTGCTTCCGCTCGCCCACCTGATGCTGATGTGGCTTGCTGCTCAGGCCGCTCGGCTGGTGCCTTCTATTTTTGTTCCACAAGCTTAGCGGCCCTCAACTCGATCAGAGCGTCAAGTTCCTCCGTGGAAAGCGTCACCGTGTGCTGTCGTCCAGCCTCGTCCATCGTTTCCGTTCGGATGCAGGAGCGTTCCCACAGACGGCGCCAAATTAATCCTGTCCGAAAGATCAACGGACGCTGGGCACGTGGCGTTCTCCGAGTCGCTGATGTAGATCTCCGACGGGTCGTACGAACTTCCGGCGAACCTGCACAGAAGTCGGGCCGGGAAGGGGTTCCCGGCGGCGACCCTCCGACGCTCAAGTCAGGCAAAGCTCGACAACAAGAAAGTGGCTCCAAGAATTGTAGAACGCGTACCTCCGGCGAAGTATAAGGCTCCTTATATACAGCGGTGAAAGAGCTCACGCACACCTACCGAGGCAAATACGTGTCCTTAGCCCATACCTCGGTATGTGTTTGTCAGAAAGCTTACCTGACACCATATTGCTACAGTCCAGGCACGTCTTCGATGGGACAGTAGAACACCTTGCCGCCAGATTTGGAGTATGGCCTAGTCATAGGACTTGACAGCTGTCATAAGATGTTCCTTGTCCTTCTCTCCCTACTCCATGCCGGGGCGTCCGGCAGGCCGGCACTCATCTCCCGTCCGGCCAGCCGACACTCATCTCACGTCCGGCGGGCCGACACTCACATCACGTCCGGCCCTCCATATGCATCGGTATGCTGGGGAGATCCTCGGTAAGGTGCTATGTGGGGACTGCTAGCAGTATGTTACCTTATGTCTATGGCCGAGCATGACTTCCGCTCGGCCCTTCGTTACTGTTCAATCGAGCGCCGGAACCCCGACCCCTGTCGGGGCACCTTTTGCCATCGGTTATTCACCGGTCGACCGGCCGGGAGGTCGACCCATCCTTCTCCGGTCGGCCGACCGGTCCACCCTTCTCTGGTCGACTACCTGGCCCTTTGACTACCACGTGGCGTTGACCCCTCAAAATGGGGGTCCCCTGTCCTAACCGCCGGATGAATAATAATAATAATAATAATAATAATAATAATATATGGATGGTTTTGTAATTGAGGGTAATATAGTAAAATATTAAATTAGATTATTCATTAAAACCTTCAAACAAACAAATTTTTGTTGCATTACCTTGGCTAAGTCAAGTAACATTTGGTTATGTTTTATTCTCTATAACCTTGGTTATGTGATTACCTGGTAATCATATAACCAAGGTTATACATGATAACTTGAACCAAACGCACCCTTAGAGTATTTGGATGTAATATTTACATTCAAACCACCAAAGATCAATTAGGAAAATTCTCCGCTAAAGTGGATGAGGGCATTCGATTACTCAAGTCATAGCAAAATATATCAAATTTACAATAAAATATTTAAATTAGTTGAAGAATCATTAAATGTTATTTTTGAAAAAAAAAATCCTCCTTTAAATCCTACTAGAGCAAATGATGGAGAGTTACAATTTGAGTTAGAGAGAATAACATTAAGCGAATAAAATAATCAAGGGAAAGAAAACCTAGAGAGTAATAGTGAGAAAATTGAAACTCTACTACTTGAACTCGAAATTATAACAAATCAAGAATCAAGACCTACTAGGATTCATATAAATCATCCCTTAGATCAAATAGTAGGAGACATTACACAAGAAGTGAGAAATTGATCTTATTTTAGAAGTGAAGGAAGTCAAGTAGCCCTAATTTCTCAAATTGAACCATAAACCATTGATAATGTCTTACTTGATCTAGATTGGATTTTAGCAATGCAAAATGAATTATCTCAATTTGAGAGAAGTCAAAGTTGAGACTTAGTTCGTAGGTCCAAAGAAAAATCAATTATTGATATAAAATGGGTCTTTAAGAACAAACTCGATGATAAGGGAGCGGTTGTAAGAAACAAAGCTAGATGAGTTGCTAGAGGCTTCAATCAAGTAAAAGGGTTAAATTATGATGAAACTTATGCACCCATAGTTAAATTGAAGTCTATTAGGATGATGTTGGCTTTTACCACTCATAAGAGATTTAAATTGTATCGAATATATGTAAAATTAATGTTTTTAAATGGTATTATAAAGGAAGAGGTATATGTTGAGCAACCACTAGAATTTGAAAGTTTAGAGTGTCTAAATCATGTGTATAAACTTAAAAAGACCTTATATAAGCTAAGACAAGCTCCCCAGGCTTGGTATGAATGATTGTCAACGTTTCTAATATCAAAAGAGTTTCATAGAGGGAAAATTGGTCCCACCTTATTTTTGACAAATAGTGAAAATGATATGTTTATGGCCTAAGTATATGTAGATGACATTATTTGTGATTCCACAAATAAAGATTTTTTTCAAATGAGTTCATTAATCACATGGAGAGTGAGTTTGTAATGAGCTTGGTGGGTAAGTTGACATTTTTTCTAGGTTTATAAATTAAACAAACAAAAGAGGGAATCTATATTCATCAATCAAAATATACTAAAGAGCTATTTAAGAAATTTAGAATGGAAAATGCCAAAAATATATCTACTCACATGGCCACTAGTACTAAATTAAATAGTGATCTTGAAGGAAAAGAAGTTGACCCTAAGTTGTATCGTAGTACTATGGGTAGTCTCCTTTATCTCATGGCTAGTAGACCCAATATATTGTTTGACGTGGGTATGTGTGCAAGATATCAATCTTGTGCCAAGGAGTCACATTTGAATGTCGTTAAGCGAATTCTTCGGTATCTTAAGGAAACTTAAAATGTAAGCCTTTGGCATCCTCGAACCGAGACCTTTGATTTAGTGGGATATACAGATTATGATTATGTCAGATGTAAATTGGATCGTAAAAATACTAGTGATGGATGTCAATTCTTAGAATTTTCTTTAGTTAGTTGGTCAAGTAGAAAATAACATTGTGTAATACTCTCCACAACCGAGGCCGAATACATAGCTATAGGAGTGTGTGTCTCATAATTATTATGGATGACTCATACTTTGGAGGACTATAAACTCATATACAAAATGAACAAGTTCTTTGTAATAATGTGAGAACCATAAATTTGACCAAAAATCTAATTCACCATTCAAAAACAAAGTACATTGAGATTAAACACCATTTTATTTGTGATCATATAACTTAAGGTGATATTGTCCTTAATTATATTGAGTCAAAATCTAACTTAGCTGACATTTTCACTAAATCTCTTCCCGAAGTTAAATTTAGTTTTCTTCGAAGGGAATTGGAAATGTGTTATGTTGACTACACCACAACCCTTCATGATCACTTCAAAGATACAAATTCTTAAAGTCCACTTAACCTTTATTTTGCATCTCACATAAACATAGGATTTCCCTTGATTGTTCCTTTAATATGTTTAGATGGGAGTGAGATGTTAGGAATAATTTTCTTGGTCATAATGCTTGTTATGATGCATTACTTTGGTTAAGAAGTTTGAATTTTTCATGGATCATTCATTTGTCCAATCATAGGGAAAGCAAGTGCATAAATCATGTGCATTTAGTCCAAAGATTATGATTGGAAATTATGTTTTGAAAAACATCTCAAAATTATTTTTGAAAACCTTAATAAAGTCTATCTTTTGATCGGAGTCACCATTGATTAGTTAGATACAAAATTGAGAAAAATATTAAAGTTTTTGAATGGTTTCTAATGCGGTGATGATGCCCCACCTTGCTACCACGGTGGAGGTCAAGGTCAAAGGAGGTCAACGTCTATAGGGCATCGGCCGATCGGGCGAAGCATGTCCCGACCGGGGAGCATCCAAACAACCAACGCTCAAGAAAGAACGAGATGCAGAAGTCGAGCCTCCCGAACGCAGGGCAACCCGTGAATAAAAAACAAAGACTTCAAGTGTATATCCGTAAACGGTCAAGCGACGACCTTAAACCCAGGTGTACGAGTTTATATCAATGGTCGAGAGGCAATGTTAAACGCGAGTCAACACCAATCGTCGAGTGTCGACATTAAACGCGAGTCAGCACCAACCGTCGAGCGATGACGTTAAACTCTTGTCTCCATCAATGGTCGAGCGGCGACCTTAAACCCGAGTATTCGTCAAATCGTTGAGCAGCGACGTTAAACTCTTGTCTCCATCATCGGTCGAGCGACGACCTTAAACCTGAGTTTTCATCAAATCATCGAGCGACGACATTAAACCCTCGTCTCCACCAACTGTCGAGCGGCGACCTTAAACTCGAGTCTTCGTCAAATCATCGAGCGGTGACGTTAAACCCTCGTCTCCACTATCGGCCGAGCGGCGACCTTAAACCAGAGTCTTCGTCAAATTGTCGAGCAGCGACGTTAAACCCTCGTCTCCACCAACGGTCGAGTGACGACCTTAAACCCGAGTCTTGTTAGAGTGTATACTAAAAGTCTAGCTTTTTGTATAAATATTTAAGAATCACATTGGTCAAATTATCTACATTTACTGCTAAGTGTAGTTGTACAATTAATTTATATTGTAGAAAACATGGTGTGTGGTGTCACACACAGAAAATCATGTTATCGATTTTTTATAAATTATAAACAGTAGCTCGCGACTAAGATGGAAAGGAACAAACCATTGGAATAGTCGTAGTGTAATTAGGTGTTAGTTTATCTTGACTGATAAATTACACTAGTACACTTTGAGTATACTGAGCAGGACCATTTAAGATATGTTCTTTTTCTACTGACTTGATAAAAGAACAATACCTTAGTTATTATGAAAGTGTGTGCTCTTAATCCTAATATAATAACAAGCATATATATTTAGTATTCATTTCTTTGACTTATCAAAGGGTGAGATTTAGCTCGATAAATCAATAGGCCCGATAAGTTGGGAAATAATATTACTTATAGTGTGTGTTGTTGATTATAGAAGGAAACTGTGTCCTAATAATCTAGGTTGATAATGTCCCTAAGAGGAGCTCATAAAGATTGTCATGTTAAACCCTGTAGGTGGACTTAGTCTGACATGACGATAAGGTTGAGTGGTACTACTCTTGGACTGAGATATTAATTAAAATGAGTTGTTAGTAACTCAATTAATTAGTGGGCATCCGACATCTTAAACACAAGGAGACTAATACACTTATAATAAGAAGGAGCCCAAAATGTAATTTGGGATTGGTGCGGTAGTTCAATAATAATTCTTTAGTGGTACGAATTATCATTAATGAAATTAAGTTGGGTGTTCGGGGCGAACACGAGAAGCTTAATTTCATCGGAAGACCAAAACCAATTCCTCCTCTCGGTCCCTATCATAGCCTCTTGTATATAGAGAATTATACCCACCTATACCCACCTTTCTACCCACCTTAAGGTGGCCAATCAAGCTAGCTTGGAGCCCAAGTTAGGGCCGGTCAAAGCTAATGGTGGAGCCAATTTTAGGTGGCTGGCCAAAGCTTGAGTCCCAAGCTTAGGTGGCCGACCACTAGAAAATAAAAAGAGATTTTTATTTAAAATTATTTCTTATGTAGATATCATGATTTTAAAAGAGAGTTTGAAATTTAAATCTTTCCTTTTATAGCTTTCTACAAAAGATTAAGAAAATATTTGAAATCTTTCCTTATTTGTAGATTGAAAGGTGGATTTTAATTTTAAGAAAACTTTCCTTTTTTTAACCTTCATGATTTAAAAGAGAGTTTAAAAATTAAATAATTTCTTTTATAAGTTTCTACAAAAGATTAAGAAAAGAATAGATATCTTTCCTTATTTGTAGATTGAAAGGAAATTTTAATTTTAGAGATAACTTTCCTTTTTGGAAATCATCCACATGTTTAAAAGAAAGATTTTAATTTATAAAATTTCCTTTTATAACCCACCATGAAGGGATAAATTGTTAGAGAAATTTTATTTTAAAATTTCCGGAAACAGATAAGGAAGTTTTAATTTGTGTTTAAAACTTTCCTTGCTTGGAGATTTGGTTGTGGTCGGCCATGTTGTTTAAGAAAAGGGAAATTGATTTTAAATCAATTAAATTTTCCTTTTCATGGCAAAGGAATTAAGGAAGTTTTTTTATTTAAATTTCCTTATTTGCCAAGACCAAGGAATATAAAAGAGGGGGTAGAGGTGCCTTCATGAATAACAACTCTATTCTATTTCTTCCACTCTTTTCTTCCTTGGTTGTGGCCGGCCCTAGAGGTTCTCCCTCTCCTCTTCTCTTCTTCTTTAGTGGCCGGTTTCATCCTTCTCTTGGAGCTTTTGATGGTGGCCAGTTTTAGCTAGGAGAAGAAGGAGAGAAAGGAGGTTTTGTTTCTTGCATCCCTTGGAGCTTGGTGGTAGTGGCCGAAATTCTACATCCTTGGAGGATCCTTGGTTTGGCCGAAACTTGCAAAGAGAAAGGAGAAGGGCTTGGGTGGTTCTCATCTCGGTAGATCGTTGCCCACACAACGCCCAGGATAAGAAGAGGAATATGGTAGAAGATCAAGAGATCGTTGCATACAAAGGAAGGTATAATTAGTAATTATTTTCCGAATCATACTTATTTTTCTTTTGTATGAATTCCAAACATAAGAGGCATTAGAGTCTAGATTTTTGGATTAGATATTCGAAGTTGTCTTTCTTTTCTTTTATTTTTCAAATTTGTGATTCGATTGTTCTTTTTGGTTAAACCTAGAGTTATATAAGGAAATTAAATATTAGCTTTCCTTAAAAGGCTTTGTCTAGGCGATGGTCGATGCTCCCATACCCAAGAAGACCATGTGCCTCGCCATGCAGTCCTGGAAGCCAATTTTGGAAATTAATATTTAATCGAATTTATAACATAGGTTGATTTGGATAAATAGTGTTAAGTTCCGCTTGCGATTTAAGTCTAAACCATTAAGAACAGATAAGTTAAATTTGGAATCAATAATGTTAAGTTTCGTTTGCGATTCCTAATTTAAATTCTAAAGAACACAATAGGTTGTTTAGGAAAAGGTTCGATACTTGTACAAAATTTTTGTACAGTGGAACCCGTACGATCCTCTTAAGACCAACCAACAAGTCTATGACAAACTATCGAGCGGTGACGTTAAACGCGAGTCCACGACAAATCGTCGAGCAGCGATGCTAAACCCTGCCTCTGCCAACAGCTGACCGACGATCTTAAACACTTGGCTCAATGAGAAGATAAGCAGCGACCACTCAAAGGCCTATGTCGGCAAAATACAGTGACCGCTCGACATTGCTCTTCAAAGCGTCCCTGGGACCGGTCGACGGTGCATAGAACTAGTGCGCCACTAAATTCGAAGTGGATCGGTTGGCTAGGTGGACCAACTGTGGACGAGTGGAGTCACAGGGCCCCGAACTCGTTTCAAATTCAAAGGAGTCGAGAAAACATGCAAGGAAATAAAAGTCGTCCGAATGAAAGGGCATGCATTAAAACTTTGGGATTATAGATTATAGATCTCTGCCTCACTCGAGATAATCCAGGGCATCGTCAGGCAACGCGACTGTAAGCTTGTCCCCGCTTATGACCTTGCTGGTCAGATCGGCTGGCAGGTGGCCTCCCTCTCGAAGCTGATCGATCGTCCCGTCAATCGCTACGTCAAATAGTCGGAGGGCCCAGTCAATGACTTTGTCACAGAATGCGTCCGAGCGGATGTAGGATTGCTTCATGGCATCAAACCTACTCCCCTTGGCGTCCTGATAAATCCTCAAGGCCGCTCAGGAGCCCTCCAGTTCGTCCTTAGCAGCAGCCAGTGCAGCGCCCTTGGAGGCAATTTGGACGCGGAGGGTCGTTTCTTCGGCCGAGCGGCTATCCCGCTTGGCGATCAGGAAGTCCTCGGCCTCCTTCAGCTTTTGGGCGAGAGCCCGGGCCTCCTTATTCTTCTCATCCAGGTCGGCGATGGCCTGGTTCTTCCTCGCGTTCGCCGACTTGATCTTATTATCGAAAGTGGAGACCTGCTTATTCAACCGCTCTAGCATGGTGGCCTACCCAGCGCTCTTGGCTCGTTCGGCCTCAAGCAGCTTATCGCTCTTCTCCAGAGCGGCTTGGAGTCTGGCCACCTCGGCGTCTGTCTTTTCCTGAGCAGTGGAGGATTGGCTGCTTGACGCCTTCAATTGTTTTACTTCCTCCTCTAAAAATGCAAGTGCACATGGCCAGACTCTCCACCCAGTACTGCAGACAAGCAAAAAGGAGTTCGTGAGTGCCGATCGAAGGTAAATTATGAATTTATATTAAAGTACTTACTCCTGTGGACATTTGGGTGTGACTGTTCGCGAGGGTACCCGGAGGCATCATCGCCGCATGGGCTCGTGCATCCTCCCAGATCTTGGCGAGCAGTCCTTGGATAATGATCTGGTGCTCAGGGCCTCGATACCCGACACTCGACTCGCTGTACTCTTCGGTGGGTAAATGGAGGATCACAGTGATATGGCACTGGTTGCTTGGGGTCGACTGCGCCGATGTTGCCCGACCCGAGTGGTGAGACACTGTCGCCGAACGGATGCGAGACTTCTGAACCTTCGAGTGCTTCAAAGTTGGTGGCATAAAAGCCACCGGCGGCGCGACGAGAGTCCCTTGTGGCAGATCGGCAAGGGACGGGGTTCGATCAGACGACATAGAGGCCGTCGTTTGTTGAACTGGAGTTGGGGTTGAAGTTTCGACCCGCTCGGCTGACTGCGCCCCCAAAGTGATCGAACGCGATGAAGGTTCGGCTGGGCACCTCTTGCGCTTGTTCAGTGGCACATCGGAGGAGACCGAGCACGATGGCTCCTCAATGGGAATGATGGGGCATTGCTCGGCTGGAGGCTGTGAGCCCAGGGCGGCTCCTCCGCTCGGCGTATGGCTGGCCTCGCCTTCGCCCACCACCACAGGTGTCTCATCGCTCAGGCCGAGAGGATCTTGGTGGGAGCGGACCGTCTGTAGGTCGTGGCTAACCAATTCTTAAATGGCTACCGCATCGATCACGATGTCCTTAAGCTTAGCCTTGCCGACCACACGTGCTCACATCATGACTTCGGCTGCAAGAGAGAAAGAGAAATTAGTTAGCATCAAAGGAAGAATTAAATGAGCTTCATACCTAGGTTGGTCGGTAGCCGGGTGCGGATCAGACTCAGGCCGAAGATGTACAGGACACCCTCCAGCAGCAGCCTATGGATGTCGTATTTCTGACCGACCAGCATGGAGGCTGCGTTCAAATAGTCCAATCGGCTCTTATAGCTCTTCAGGGGAGGCTGAAGCACCACTTCGAGTTGCCAGCTGGTTGGGAAGTCTGGCCGCTCGAGGAGACGTATAAAGAAAAAAATACTCTTTCCAGTGCTTGTTGGAGGTCGACATTTTGTCGAAGAATGCCAAACCGACTCACGACTGGAAGAGGAAGGTCCCCAGATTGGACAGTTTAGGGAAATAAAAATAGGGAAAGATTAAGGGGATAAGAGGAATGTCGTGTAGACGGAATAAGATGATGACTTCGCACAACATCCTAAATGAGTTTGGCATAAGTTGAGGAAGGGAAATGTGGAAATATTTGCAAACTGCTGGAATAAAAGGATGAAGGGAAAATCGCAGGTCGGCGATAAATTGGTCCTGGAAAAAAAGAAAGGCAGTCGGTCGGTGGGGAATTGGGCTGATCGGACGAAGAAGGCAAGATGATCTGATGGTCAGGAGGAAGTTCAAAAGCATCGTGCAGGCTCTCAGTGTCACCCCCATCAAACCTAGACTCCATGGATGTGTACCAGAGTCCAGGGACAGGAGGAAGCGACTGAGAAGAGCTTGCCATTATAAAAATAAACGAAGAGGGGAAGAAATGCGATCAAAAAGGAAGAAAGGTCGTTGGAATACTGTCGGAACAAAAAAGGAACACCGAAAAGACCAAAAGCAGATGAATAGGGAGAGGGCTTATGGGAGAAGGGTAACCAGGAAGGCCAAGATCGCTGGAGAAGAAGTACGGAAGATCGCCGGAGAACGAAGGAAACAAGAGCTCGAACGCTGGGGAACTTGCACGCGAAGGGTGCGGAGGAAGCGACGCATTGAGCTTATAAGGCTCGGGCTCGACCGATCGGAGCCGTCCGATTTAGGTTGCGAAAACCCAAGCCAAGATCTCACCATTGAATTCAAATCATCAAATGTCACATCACGCCTGACACGTTAGGTGTGCGGCGGTAACAGGCGTCACACGTGGCGCACCACTGTGGGTCGCCAATTAATGATGGTGTGCAAGCGTGTTCAGCTTTAATGAGTGGGGATTTGCATGATTTCTAAGAAATCTAGGTGACATCAGCCTGGTTCGCGCTCGCTCGAGATAGCTCAAGGAGAATTTTTACAAGTACAAACCTTCATCATGCCGATCGGATCGAAAGAGCGTACTTATGCCCGTTCGACAAGCTTCAACAGGCCAATAGGCGAGGATCGGGCCTATCCCGATCGGAGGCCGCCCAGTGACGAAGGTCGATCGGGAAGGAATCTGCTCACATAATTGTCCAGTCAGTCGGACTACAGCCTCCTTCGACTAGACTTGAAGGGGAGGCTTGTGATACGGTGATGATGAGGGGCCCACCCCGCTGCCATGGTGGAAGTCAAAGGAGGTCAAGGTCAAAGAAGGTCAACACTTATAGGGCATCGGCCGATCGGGCCAAGCATGTCCCGATCGGGGAGCATCCAAACAACCGACGCTCAAGAAAGAATGAGATGCAGAAGCCGAGCCGAGCGGTTATCCAGCTCGGCCAAACGGCAAGGCACGACATCAACCGAGTTCATCTTCAGCCTAGCGACTTCTCCCCTAGGCCTAGCAGCAAGCTCAACATCAACCGAGCATGCGGATGGTGAACGCTCGGCCGAGCGGCCAACCCGCTCGGCTCAGCGACAGATTACAAGAATAGTGGATTTCCGGCCGAGCGGCTATCCCGCTCGGCCGACAGTAGACTACACTGGTAGTGGACTTCCGGCTGAGCGACCATCCCGCTCAACCCTACAGCAGACAACACATGGACAGCTAAGTTCCGATCAAGCGGCTATTCCGCTCGGCCAAGCAACGAACACAACAGTATCTTTTGACATCCTTTTGGGAGCTAGTACCGCTGACAGACGGCATGGTCAGACAGAGGATCGTATGGCGGAAGCTTCCATTGTCACTTCAGAGATATGCTCGGCCCGTTAAGGTACTGTGTTAGGGGCATTTTACTGACACATAATTTCAAGGAAAGTTTTGAGATGTGTGCTCACCTTGGGAAGCGTGTATGTGCGCTACCGTAGCTCTATATAAAGGGGGTCCAAACATCGGCGGAGGTATACTTTACACGCGATTTCTACTGTTGTGCTATAGTTCTTGCTTCTTCTTTCTTCCTCTTCTTGCTTCACCGTAGACAGACTTGAGCGTCGGAGGGTTATCGTCGAGGACCCCTTCCCTGGCTCGGCACTTACGATGCTTGTGTTCCAGGTGGGAGCGAAGTCTACAAGAGGTCAACAAGAGCGCCACATCCCCAGCGTTCATCTCATTAACTTTCGGACGAGATCAATTTCTAATTACATGCTGATCCTTGAAAATAAGAGTTATTTTCATTGAAAACTATTTTTTTCTGATAGTATAAGACATAATTAATGCCTACCCAAAATTTCATGGTTTTTGGAATTATGTATAATTATTTATGCATTTCTAAAATTCAGTCCTAATGAAATTTAAAAATGCAGACTTATCATTCATCCCAATAGATTGGTCAAATGATGGAGAAGATTGTGTTTTCACTCAGAGCATCATGAAATTGATCACTGGATTGATTCAGTGAAATTTAATCGATCATTTGATCGATTGATATGTATATTCGGGTCACACAGAGCCTTCTTGAATCTATCAGGTAATCGATTCTATTAATCACAATCGATCGGACAATCGATTGGGAAAATCTCTTCCTGAATAGTACAACTCGAAGTCAATTCACTTATTTAAAACTCGTGACCTAAAATCAATTCCCACTTTTTAAACGTCTCCGAGTGTCCTGTGCCCTAGGTTCGGAGAGATTCGGGCAATTCTCCGGCAATGAGGGCCCTCATTTTACTTTTCCCACTTCCATGCTCTCCTCCTCACGGAGAAGAAAGCACTCAAGGATTACTTCTTCCCTTGTCTCATCGTCACACAACCTAGGCTTCGCTCGACGACCACCCCTTCCTGTGTTCTGATGAGGATACAGAATTCTAAGTAAACCCTAAATCTGAACTCTATTTTTTTTTCCAGATTTAGTGCTCTTAGTAGTGTTTTTGATGTCTAATCTTGTTACCCGTGTTCCAACATGGCATATCATTCATGCATCATTTAGGCATTGCATTTATTACATTGATGATGCTTGCATTGCCTTTCATTGCTCATGTTTAGTAAAAAGCAAAAGGGCAGTGAGTTTGGTGAGGGGTCTTCTCGCCTTCTACCCCGACCCCTATCTCCCACTAACCAACATTTTCCTAATGCTGCTCTTCAACAAGCATTTAACATAAATACTTTCAAGCTTATCACTCCTAGGTCCATTGATAGGCAATTTTATTATGATTCCTGTTTTGAAGTCTATTCCATAATCGAACATTATAAACTTGAATCTCTTGTCTATTGTGAGAGGAGTGTAAATGAAGGGCTTGTATATGAGTTCAACAATAATATGCATACATCTAATGGGGTTGTTTGTCGAACTCATATAGCCAATCAAAGTTTGGACTTTTCTTGTGAGATCCTTCAGACCTTTTTTAGGGTATCATCCATCAACAAATGAGTTTGTATTTTACCCCACATTACCTGATCTTTTGCCTCCACCATTTGAGCATATCACCATCGACTCTATGCATCAGAGTCTCTTTGGTTGTCCTTGTCCGAACGGTCCAAATGCACATCTTAATACATTCTCCTCACTTAAATTATTAGCTAGGGATAATGCATTATTCAAAGTAGTCATTAATTATCTTTTACTTATTGTCCCTCATGCCCTGGCTATCATCAGACCCTCTCACATGTTCTTGTTGTACGCCATGCGACATTCCTTTGATGTCAACATCACCTTAAATATCTTTCATTGCATCATTCATTTCATTCAGCTAGTCCATCAGACAGTCCATATACATTTTGGCCACATCATTATTGATTAGTTAGAGTCCATGCGTATTGATATCTCCCGGGGCAAGCTGGAGCTTATGATCGTCATGTTTTCCAGAATACCTGTACGGTCTTTCACAAAGACTGGGATAGAGGCCAGTCCGGATGGTATATGTTGGATTGATCGGTGCGCACTTAGTGAGGGGTCGAGGGATCGACCTCAGGGGGCAACACAAGTGCCAGCTCCTATAGCAACTGATTGAGAGGAGGATGTTGAGGCACCTACCCCTTCTGGTCATGTTGGAGTTGCTTAATTCCAGTCACTCAAGAATACCATGGACACTAGCTTTGAGGAGCTACGCATGGATATCGCTGAGGTGAGTGCAGAGGGTGTCACCATTGGGCGTCGATAGATTGCTATGCAGATGAGCATTGACTCTCTGGCAGATCAAGTGAAATCTTGGATGTCAGACCACTCTTCCCAGCCTCCTCCTCCAGCAGTTGATGTCCCACCTGTTAGAGATGTTCCCATGAGTATTGTTACTGCTAATCCTGCTGCTGAGAGCGACGTGGTTGATTTTTTATGTCTCGTTATAGCATGTTCTCATTTCTTGTATGGATATGTTTGTTCGACTTTATTTTATATTGTGCACTTCAGACACTATTTTGTTTGATATATATAATATGTCACTTTTATAGATTTCTATTTGTGGCGGTGGTGTATTTAGTCTTGTTTTCATAGTGTTTGTTTGCATTATATCTAGGGGTGTACCCTATCATTCTTTGGTTAAGGGGAGTGCTCCTATCTTGTTCTATATCTACTTCTATATTTTGATTGCATGTGCTTAGGGGAAGTGCCCCTACTTTGTTGTATATCATAATTGATTTATTCACATATTGAGGGGGAGCTCTTATTGATATTTAGCAAAGGGAGAGATATAAGTTTAAGTTTATGCTTATTTAAGATGAAGTCCATGCTCACTTGATAATTTGATAATAACATGATGATTTGCTAATTTTGATATTACTATTTATCATTCTATTATTATTATGATATGTTAGAAATTAGCCTAAACATAAATAGATTTTCAAATATCAAAAAGGGAGAGATTGTTGGTGCAATCATACCCTAGAAGTTTCAATATATTGACAATTATTTAAGTTTAGGTTAATACATTAGATCTAACATGAGTTGCAAGTTTGCAAGAGAATCCCTTGCAGGTCAGAAGATCAGATGCAAGACAAGAGAAGTCTAAAGAGGTTGAGGACTGAATTCTTAGTAAGAGAAGACATTGCAAGGTGGAAGACCAGATGCAAGGCAAGAGAAGTCCAAGGAGGTTAAAGGATTCTTAGCAAGAGAAGTTCTTATTAGTCAGAAGACAGGATGCAAGGCAAAAGAAGTCCAAGGAGCTTGAGGACTGGATTTTTGGCATGAAGACCCGAAGATGAGGAAGCTTCAGGCATAAAATCCACGAAACAAGAGGTTTGTCTGGTATGAGGTACTTGAAATGATTTGGGTTTAGGTATAAATTGAATTGTGAGCTGAAATGTATATCAATCAATTGACTGATCAATTGGAAAGCTAGCAATTGACTGGTTAATCGATTGAGAAGCACCTTCATGAGAACAGTGTAATCCTGGATTGATCAGCTGATCAATTGATGGTAACTAGTAACAAATCGATTGATTGACCAAGCTTTTATGCGTACAGTGTGCTCCTAGATCGATTGACCAGGCTTTTATGTGAAAGTATAGTGTGCTCTTGGATCGATCTACTGATCGATTGGGGTTAACCAATTGATCAGTTGATTGACCAGGCTTTTATGCGAAAGCACAGTATACTCCTAGATCGATCAGTTGATCGATTGTGTAGCCTTCTTCGCGAAAAGAAACAGAAGCTCTAATCGATTAGTGGATCGATTGGTGAGTTCAATCGATTAAGGATTTATCCTAATCGATTGGGATTCAAATGAAATAATCTATACCATTGATCTAGAGTTGGTGGCGCTCAACGGATATTTCAGAATAGATTAGAGACTGCTCCAATCGATTCATAGCGGCATCTCCGTGAGAAACGACTATATTTTTAAAGACGTTTAAAAGAGCTTCAAAATAAAACAATGTGCATCGCTATTGACAAAAAAAATGTTCCATTGCTCTCAAGTGCTAAAGATCTCTCAAGTGCTCAAGCTCTCCTCCTTGCTAGATTTTCAATCTACTCAAAGAAGAAAAGCTATTTCAAAGTTTGTAATCTTCTCTTCTTCTTCTTCTTGCTTATTGTGACCTATTTCTTTTGTGAGAGAGTTGTAAATCTTGTAAGATTTCTCCACTTTCAGCGTAGTTCCAAGAAGGAGAGGTTCCATAGTGGAAGGGTGACTATGGTGTGGATCCTTGGACTAGTCACCTTCTCAAAGAGGTGGATACCAAATAAAGTCAAGGAGTCAGCGTTGCTTCAAAGTTTCTGTTGTGCAAACCAAGAAGATCAAGAAATCAAAGCAAGTTATTCACCCCTCCCCCCTAGCTCAACCGGTCCCAACATCGCAGACCCAGTTAGACTTCTTGTCATATATCATGTCACACCTTAACCTATCTAGACTTCGTGTCAATTATCAGGTCGTCAGACCTAACTGGGCTTCAACCTAGTATTACGTTCTCTAGACCAGTTAATTCTTACACACTTGGTCAAAAGGTTAGACAAATATAACATCTAACTTTAATCCATTTGTCATTCATTAAAACTTGAATTTGACCATTGGTGCTAACTGCACCAACACTTGGCCATTTGCATAAGGCCATTTAAAATGACAACGAAAGAGAGGCAATTTCCAATAAGACATACTTAAAGTTTACGATAAAATCCCAAGGGCAGTTTTGTTCAAAAGACACACTCAAGTTTCATTCTTCGTAAATGGTGCACTTAATTACAATTTTACCCCTCTGGCAATTGCTAACATTTCCTCTTCTTTTTACTCTCTCATTTGCCAGTAACATTTAATCTCTTCTCTTTTCTCTCTCCTAGTTTCCCTCTCTTATCTTCCCTCTAAAATTAATTTTAATATTAATCAACCTCAAAATTTATTTATTTATTTTTTTAAAACTTTAATAAAAAATTTTAAAAATATATAAAAGAAAATTAATAAAACATAAAAAATATTTTTTAATATTTTCTATTTTCAATATCTAATTATAGAAGAATAATAAAATAAATTAATAAAGCTAATTTTATTAATAAAATTAATAAAATAAAAATTACTTTGTTGTTGGTCTTTAGAAACCAGCATAATAACTTAAATACCAATATCGTTGTAATGCTAATTTTCGAAGACCAGCACCATAATGTCATGAATGTTTCAAATCATTTTGAACATTATTGGGAGGACCTTAAAATAGTAAATGAGGGTTTATTTGAACTCAAGATCACCTAATAAAATCATAAAAGTTAGAATGAGTTCGATCAGAGATCTCTAGGTCCATTAATGAATTTTAACCAAGATTTATTAATGGGCCTAGGGGACTCAAATTTCTAAAAACTTAAAATGAGATGGAAGAGGTGAGTGTGTAGAAGGGAGATATAGTGAGAAATCCTACTCACGAGTCTCCTATATGAAGTTATAGACCCGTGTCAATTGATACAAAGTCTGAAACTTTCTAAACCTTCTGAGCAACATTGGGAATCTTTTATAATGATAACGAAGGGCACCTTTGGACTCTAAGGAATTATAGAAATCTATAAGAATTGGAATGATTTTAATCAGAACTCCCTAAGTCCATCAATAAATTTTAACTAAAACTCATTGATAGACCTAGATAACTTAGATTTCTAAAATTTTATAATGAGATAGAAGTGTGTAGAATATATATATATGGTATCCAATCTTGGTCCTGATATACATAGGTGAAGATATAATCGTGTGTCAACTAGCACAGATTAAAGTGTTGGTTTCCGTAGATTAGCACTATAGTGGTGCTAGTCTTCAAAAACTAGCACCACAACATTAGTTTTTGAAGACCAGCACCACAATGTTGGTTCTTGGCCAACACTATGGTGTGGGTTTATGAAGACCAGCACCACTATGGTACTAGTCTTCGGAAACCAACACCACTATGGTATTGGTCTTCAAATATCGGCACCACAATCTATGCTAGTTGGCATGTAATTATAACTTTACCTACATGTATTAGGATTAGGATTAGACATCATATATACCTTATACATACTCTACACTTCCATCTCATTTTAAAATTTCAGAAATCTAAGTGTCTAGGTCTATCAATGGGTTTCGATCAAAACTCATTAATGGACTTAGAGAGCTCTAATCAGATTCATTCCAACTCTGGTATATTTGTATAGTTCTCTAGAGTTCAAGGATGGCCTTCGTTATCATCGTAAAAGATTTTTAATATTGCTCAAAAGGCTTAGAAAGTTTCAAACTTTGTGTCAAGTGACACATGCCTATAATTTCTTATAGAAGACTCAGAACCAAGATTTCTCACCATATCTACCTTCCACACACTCTACACTTCTGTCTTATTACAAAAATTCAGAAATCTAAGTCATCTAGGTCTATTAATGGATTTTAGTCAAAATCCATTGATGAACTTAGAGAACTCTGATCAAACTCATTTCAACTCCTATAAGTTTATGCAATTCCCTAGAGTCCAAGGGTGTCCTCCATCATCATAGTAAAAGATTCTCAACATTGCTTAGAAGATTTAAAAAGTTTCAAACTTTATCTCAATTGACATTGATCCGGCGATAAGAAGGCCCCCCCCGCTGAGGGAAGTCAACGCCACGTGGAAGTCAAAGGGCAGACCGGAGAAGAGGGGATCGGTCGGCCGACCGGAGAAGAGGAGACCGGTCGGCCGAGCGAGGTCCCAGCGGAGTCAAAGGCACCAAACGGGGAGTTAGGGTTCCGACGCTCATCGAACAGGATTGTAAGGCTGAGCGGATGACACGCTCAGCCGAAGACATAAGGTAGCATACTGCTAACAGTCTCCACAAAGCACATCACCGAGTATCTCCCAAGTAGATCACTATATATGGCCGGCCGGACGTAAGGCAAGTGCTGGCCGGTCGGACGCCCGACAGGGAGTAAGGAGAAAAGGACAAAGGACATATTCTGACAGCGGGCATGCTTTATAATCCGGCCATACTCCAAATCTGACGACAAGGGGTTCCGCTGTCCCATCGAAGACATGCTTGGACTGTAGCAGTATGGTGTCAGGTAAGCTTGCTAACAGGCCCTTACTGGGGTATGGGCTGAGGACACATGTTTGCCTAGGTATGTGTGCCTGAGCTCCTCCCCAGCTCTATATAAGGAGCTTTGCATTTCACCAGAGGTACGCATTCTACAATATTTGGAGCCACTTCTTTGTTGTCAAGCTTTGCCTGACTTGAGCGTCGAAGGATCGTCGCCGGGAACCCCTTCCTGGCCCGATTTCTATGCAGGTTCACCGGAGCACCGTACGACCGGCCGAAGATCTACGTCAGCAGCTTGGAGAGCGCCATGTGCCCAACGTTCGTTGATTCAGCGATTCGGACAGGATCAATTTGGTGTCGTCTGTGGGAACGCTCCTGCATCCAATCGGAAGCAATGGACGAAGCTGGACGACAGCACTCGGTGATGCTCTCCATAGAGGAGCTCGATGCTTTGATCGAGACAAGAGCCACCAAGCTTATGGAACAGAGACAAAAGTCACAAGCTGAGCGGGCGGAGCAGCAAGCGACATCAGCATCAGGCGGCCGAGTGGAAGCACCGCAAGCCACAGTTGCATTCCATCGGGCCCTATTCCGCACTCCTCCTGAAGCCGCAGCAACTAATTGTGATCAAGGATCTTCTTCGGATGAAATGCCAAGATGAGATAACAAAAAAGGGAAAACCCCCCGAGCGGACGCCTCTCCCGAGCGGATCAACCGTCAATTTTCAGAGGCTATTCTACGAGACCCCCTGCTCAAGCATTATGTGCTCCAGCGATCGGTGAGTACAACGGAACCACCGATCCGGATGATCATTTGGGTAAGTTCGACAACACGACCACTCTTCATCAGTACACAGATGGAGTGAAGTGTCGAGTTTTTCTTACCACCCTCTCGGGATCGGCCCAACGGTGGTTTCGGAGATTGCCGGACGGATCTATCTTAGTTTCAAAGACTTCCGAACGACCTTCTTCCACCACTTCGCAAGCAGTCGGCGCTATCAAAAAACCAGTGTTAGTCTGTTTGCCATCAAACAGGATGCCCGCGAATCGCTCCGAGCCTACATCCAGCGGTTCAACAGAGTGGCCATGGATATTCCAACGGCCACCTCGGAGACCATGATGAATGCCTTCACACAAGGCCTCGTGGATGGGGATTTCTTCCGATCACTCATTCGGAAGCCGCCCCGAGACTACAACCACATGCTACACCGGGCCAACGAATACATCAACGTGGAGGAAGCCCAAGCGGCCCGGAAAAAAGAAACTCCAACCGAGCGGGCTCCTCCTGCCGAGCGGAAGCCGCACGCTGCTCATCAGCCACCCAGAGGACCGAGGGCCGAAGCAATCTGCTCCCCCCATGCTAGGTCCCACGTGCAAGAGGTAGCTGCCGCGCGGCCCAAGCCAAAGAAGAAATGGACCCCAATGTTCTGCTCCTTCCACCGGACGGACACACATAACACCAGGGATTGCCGGAGTCTTCCTCTAATCGCCCACCCCGTTCCCAGTAGTGGCGGTCGTCGATCGCCATCAGCCGATAGGCGACAGAGGCCTCGTGAAGCCGATCGGATGATAGCTGACAGGCGACAACAACAGACTCCCGAGCGGCATCGCTCTCCGAGGTGGGAGAATCTCCGGATGTCTAGGGAACGACCCCCGACCGTCCGCTCGGGAAGAAGAAAATAGAAGTAATACTTCTCGAGGCGAGATCAACATTATTGCTGGCGGGCCGACAGGAGGCGACTCTAACCGAGCAAGGAAGGCGAGCGTCCGGCAGCTCCAGATCCATGCGGTCGGCTGCAGCCAGGAACGGGCAAGCGGACCCAAAATCAGTTTCGGGCCCAGGGACTTGGAAGGAGTTGAAGTCCCCCACGACGACGCTCTTCTCATCAAAGCGGTAATAGCCAATTACACAATACACCGCGTTTTTATTGACATAGGAAGCTCGGTCAACATCATATTCAAAAAGGCCTTCGATCAACTACAAATTGACCGAGCCGAGCTGCTGGCCATGACAACCCCCCTTTACGGGTTTGCGGGCAATGAAGTTCAGCCGGTCGGACAGATCCGGCTGGCCATTTCGCTGGGAGAGGAGCCACTCAGAAGGACGCGGACTACAAACTTCGTCATAGTGGACTCTCCATCGGCGTACAATGTCATATTGGGACGACCGACTCTAAGTGAGTTCCGAGCGGCTGTCTCCACCTTCCACCAGAAAATCAAGTTCCCAGTAGGAGACAAGGTAGGAGAAGTACGAGGAGATCTACTAGCGGCTCGGCGATGCTACGTTGAGATGGTCCGAGCAGAATCCAATGCCACTCGGAAAATGCCCCGGATCGAGGTGAACACTATAACTGAAAAACCTCCCTCTTTGGTTTATGAAGAAAAAGAGGAAGTGCAGATTCACCCGACCCGATCGGAGGCCACAACGTTCATTGCGGCCGATCTGGAGGCCAACCAGAAAGAGGAAGTGATCAAATGCCTCCAGAGAAACCGTGATGTCTTCGTCTGGTCGACGCATGAGCTGCCCGGAATTTCACCGAGTATAGCGCAGCATGAGCTCCACGTCCGACAGGACGCTCGGCCGGTGAAGCAGAGAAAGAGGGACTTCAGCGCCGAACAGAATGCAATCATCCGGTCGGAGGTCGAGAAACTCTTGGAGGCCGGCCACATACGCGAGGTCCAGTTCCCTAGCTGGCTGGTGAACGTGGTACTAGTCTCCAAGCCAGGCAATAAATGGAGAGTGTGCATCAATTTCCGGGACCTTAACAAGGCGCGCCCGAAAGATTTTTTATCCTCTGCCCCGGATCGATCAGCTGGTGGATTCTACGGCCGGCTGTGAGTTGATATGCATGCTTGACACATATCAAGGCTATCATCAAGTGCCGCTCGTCCGAGAAGACCAAGAAAAAGTCAGTTTCGTTACAGCCGACGACACCTATTGCTATAATGTGATGCCGTTCGGACTAAAGAACGCGGGAGCCACTTATCAGCGATTGATGAACAAAGTGTTCAAAGAGCAGATCGGGCGAAATCTGGAAGTATACGTGGACGACATTCTCATCAAGTCTGTTCGAGCGGCCGATCTCTTTGGAGACATGGAAGAGACTTTCAGAACCCTGAGGAGGTATGGAGTTAAGCTCAACCCCCAGAAATGTCTGTTCGGAGCCAAGGGCGGGCGTTTCTTGGGCTACATAGTGACCGAGCGGGGCATCGAGGCAAATCCCAGCAAAGTGAAAGCCCTACAAGATATGCCGCCCCTAAGAAATCTGAGGGAAGTGCAGCGCTTGACCGGTCGGATAACTGCTCTGTCCAGATTCATCTCCAAGACTGCCGACCGGGCCTTACCTTTTTTCAAAATCTTGCGCAAAGCCACTAAATTTCACTGGGACGAAGAATGCGATTGGGCGTTCGAAGATTTGAAGACATATTTGAACTCTCTCCCGGTACTAGCCAAGCCAACTATGGGTGAGCCACTTTGTATCTACTTATCTTCAACCGAGCAAGCAGTCGGCTCGGCACTAGTAAGGGCGAGCGGAGAAGAGCCTATATATTTTCTGAGCCATATTTTAAAAGATGCTGAATCTCGCTACACTGGGCTCGAGAAGCTGGCTTTCGCTTTGGTCCTCGCCGCTCGGCGCCTCCGTCCCTATTTCTTGGCTCATACTATCATCATCCGGACGAATAGCCCATTGGGAAGAGTGCTGTTGAATCCCAAAGCGTCCGGACGGCTCATTAAATGGACAACGGAGTTAAGCGAATTCGACATCCAATACCAGCCCCGGTCGGCGATAAAGGCGCAGTCCTTGGCGGATTTTGTCATCGAAGTACAAAGGCCAGAACCCGAAGCCATGTGGAAGATATTTGTGGACGGATCGGCCACTCGGCTCGGGAGCGGTATTGGTGTATTATTGCTTTCTCCCCAAGAAGAAAAGATGCATCTATCCGTCTGGCTTGATTATAGAGCTACGAATAATGAAGCAGAGTATGAAGCCCTTATAGTCGGCTTACAGGCCGCTCGGCATGTAGGGGTCGGACGGGTGATACTGCATTCAGACTCTCAGTTGGCCGCTCAGCAGCTCTCTGGTACCTTTGAGATTAACAACGCTCGGCTCAAACTCTACGCCGAAGCCTTTGAAAAACTCAAGGCCAATTTTAGAGAGGTTACTATCCGGAAGATACCTTGAGCGGAAAACCAGGCTGTAGATGAGTTAGCCAAACTCGCAAGTTCAATAACGCCGGTCGTTATACAGCAGCCTATTGAGCAAGTATCTTTGGTGGCACACGTCGATTGGATGGAAGGCCTCGAGTTTCCGAGCGACTGGAGAACAGCCATCATGGAGTTTCTTCGATCGAGGGCAACACCATCCGATAGGGAAGCAGCCCAGCAATTAAAAAGGAGAGCCGGTCGGTTCACGCTTATTGGAGACCAGCTCTACAAGAAGGCCTTCTCCCGCCCGCTGTTGAAATGCGTAAGCTCGGAAGACGTGGAGTACATCCTCCAAGAAGTGCATCAAGGATCGTGCAAAGGGCATCCGGGCGGACAATCACTGGCTAAGAAGATCCTGCTGGCCGGATACTTTTGGCCAACCCTGCAAGCAGACGCCGCTCGAACTGTGGCGACGTGCCTTTCTTGCCAGAAGTACCATAACTTCTCCCACCGACCGGCGGAGGAAATGAAGGCAGCTACCGTGTCATGTCCGTTCGACCAATGGGGAATGGATATCGTGGGTCTGTTTCCTATGGCGACCGGGCAGAGGAAATTTCTACTAGTGGCTGTCGATTATTTTTCTAAATGGGTGGAAGCCGAGCCACTGGCCAGGATCACCGAGCAGATGGTCAAGAAGTTTATTTGGCAACATATCATCTGCCGGTTCGGCATCCCCCGCCGACTCGTCTCCGACAATGGGCGTCAATTCGTGAGAAACTTGCTCGAAGATTGGTGCAAAAGCTATGACATCGAGCAACACTTCACGTCCGTGGCGTATCCCCAAAGTAACGGTCAAGCCGAAGTAGCCAATCGGGAAATTCTTCGCATCTTGCGCGTTCGGCTTGACCATTTGGGAGGAAGCTGGGTGGATGAAGTGCCAGGCGTCCTATGGGCCATCCGAACGACCCCGAAGGAGGGCACAGGCGTCACGCCGTTCCATCTGGTGTATGGCGGCGAAGCAGTTATTCCTGTCGAAGTCGGCGTAGAGTCCGTCCGGATCCAGAGTTATGATGATGATAACGCCGAGCGGAGGAACATGGAGCTGGATCTGGTCGAAGAAGAGCGAGCCAAGGCGTCCGTCCGGCTGATGGCGTACCGACAACGGATGAAGCAAAATTACAACCGGCGCGTAATTCCCCGATCGTTCTAGGTTGGTGACCTTGTCTGGAAGAAAGTAAAGCCGGTCGGCGACGTCGGCAAGCTGGAAGCTCCTTGGGCGGGCCCCTTCAAAATCATCGAAAAGCTCCGCTCGGGCGCTTATTATTTGGAGGATGAAGACGAGCGGCAGCTGGATCGACCATGGAGCGCGAATCATCTCCAGCCGTACCGAGCTGGGTAAGAGGTGCGCTGATGTAATCTTGCATACGTTTTGGTCGCCTATGTACTTGTAATGCATGCAGCAAAAAGATAAAGGATGACGAATAGCTTCACCGAACGGCAATGTTCAACTTAGCCTTGAAGGCCGTCGAGCTCCGACGTTAAAAATCGAGAGACGAGCCGGCGTCTATAAACCCTCCGAGCGGAAGACCGTCGAGCTCCGACGTTAAAAATCGAGAGACGAGCCGGCGTCTATAAACTCTCCGAGCGGAAGACCGTCGAGCTCCGACGTTAAAAATCGAGAGACGAGCCGGCGTCTATAAACCCTCCGAGCGGAAGACCGTCGAGCTCCGACGTTAAAAATCGAGAGACGAGCCGGTGTCTATAAATCCTCCGAGCGGAAGATCGTCGAGCTCCGACGTTAAAAATCGAGAGACGAGACGGCGTCTATAAACCCTCCTAGCGGAAGACCGTCGAGCTCCGATGTTAAAAATCGAGAGACGAGCCGGCGTCTATAAACTCTCCGAGCGGAAGACCGTCG